>NC_086269.1:6372574-6672574 GCF_021018805.1 Prinia subflava
CCAGGGCAGCAGCAGGGCTCAGGGACGAGGCAATCCCAAGGGCTGGCAGACAGAAATGCCCTTCACTGCCCACCCAAACATGCTCCTCCTCCTCCTCTGTGTTGCCCTGTTGTAAGGTTAAGGGGAGTGATGGGCTGGGTCCTGAAGGATCCTGCAGCTGCTTTTATCCCTCTGCAGCCACAGATGCAACTTGTCAATTCTTCTTGCAACGATTCTTGATTGGGGGGGGGGAGAAGCATGGGAAGGAAATGGTGGATCCTTAGAATCACTTGGCAGCTGCATGAGCTTGTTCCCAGAGAGTCCCAGGACACCTGGACTCAGGTCCCAAGATTTACCTGGGGCCAGTGAAGACCGTCTGCCCCCAGGGCAGTTTCCAACGGGAAAAGGCTGCAGGACCACTGACAGCACCCACCTCATCCTCCTTGTGTGGTCACTGATGCCTTTTTGCAGATGCTTTTCCTCTTCCCTTGCAGATCCAAGGGTGCCCGTGGGAAGACCATGGTGGGCAGCCGACGGAAATAGAGGCTCAGGGGGAGAGGAGGCTGAGCCCCAGGAGCTGCAGTGGCTGCAGGAATGGAGGTTCCGAGGAGCAGAGGCCTCACGAGGTTCCCATCTCCACCCCCCAAGTTGTATTGTGTCTGTAAATAAAGAGGTGGTGAGGAGGTGCAGGTGTGGTCTCCATCCTGAGGCTCTGATCCCAGTGGACACAGCACAGGCTCAGCACAGCTCCAGGAGTTGCCCACCTGCTCCCTGGGCTGTGAGAGGTCGCAGCAACCACTCAGAACCTCCCAAGTGACTGTCCCTGTGCCTCCGAGCATCATCTCAGATACAGTCCTTGGCAGGTTTGGTGATAGACCTCAGTGATCTGAGCTGCTTTTCCTGTTGCACCTCAGGGCAATCCTCATCATGGCCACTTTTGTTCTGCATTTGCTGTACCAGACCCCCACTTGCTCCTTTCTGGTCACAGCTGACCCTGTGGGACACCATGGACAGGGCACTGCTTCCAAGCCTCTTGGCTCATGGAATAGTCACTAACTCACCTTCCAGGCTATTTCCATTCCTGTTTCCAGCTCTCCCTAAAGGCTCTGACCAGCTGTGTTCGCCTCCTCTGCACGTTACTGACAGCATGCAGTGAAGCCTTGAGATAAAGCCATGTGGGGAGGATGCTTAGGGTGCAGATCTCTTGCATCTGGCTGGGAATCTGCTGTCCCTGGGGACACATCACCTGCAGACCCCCCCCCCCCCCCAGTGTTCCTGATGGATCTGGATCTGGATCTGGATCTGGATCTGGATCTGGATCTGGATCTGGATCTGGATCTGGATCTGGACTGGCAGCCAGCCCAAGGCACCAGAGGTCCTGGAGGGCTGTTATTCTGCCCTGTTATGTTATGACAACCTGTCCCATCCTGTTGATAAACACCATCTGAGAAGCCTTTCCCAGAGCAGTGGGGATGCACAGGGTGGTGGATCTTGTCCCTAGGCAAGATGTTTTATGGCCCCTTGCTGGGGCTGCCTGTCCTCCCCATCCCTTGCCCAGTGATGTGAGGCTGTCCTGCAGGTTTCTCCCGTGTGCTCCTGTTGGATGGGGATTTATTTCCCCTTCTTCAACACACACCACCAGGTTTTGGGGAATAAGGTTCTGGAAAGCTCAGTGAGGCACCCGTGGAGGACAACCAGCTCCCCACCATCTCCCTCCTCAAAACCGAGGTGTGGAGGGCAAAGGGGAGAGCTGGGTAGGGTGGCAGTGCTGGGATGTGAAATATCCAGAGGGTGGCTGAGTGATGGTCCAGCAAGTGACACTTCCAGCCTGCCTGATGCACGGCAGAAGGAGACAGGAGCGCTCGGGGCAGTCAGCTGTGTCTGCCTTGGGAAAAAATCCCCCCTTCTGCAGGCTCCGAAGGTCCATTCTCCCGTCCTTTCCGGCGGGCGGAGGCAGGGCCGTGCCGGCGCCCGGTGCCGGAGCCGCTCTGCCCGTCCCTGGGGCTGGCAGCGCCCAGGGCGGGGGCACTCGGGCACTCCCTGCTTCCCACAGCGCTGCCTGTTCCGGCAGCTCCCGGTCCCGCTCCAGCCCGGATCCCAAAACCGCCCGGCACCTCCCTCGGTGCGCCCGCTGCGCGCTGGCACCGCCGGGCACCGCGCCTGAGTCAGCGCCCGGCCCGGCCCGGCCCGGCCCGGCCCCGGCCCATCCCAGCACGGGCATCGCCACTCCCCGTGCGCTGCTGCCGGGCTCGGGAACGGCAGAGTGGGAACAGGATGCTGCAACCCTCTGTGACACGACAGAGGAGCCAGGGGTGCTCGCTGGGGTCTCCCAGGGTGCTGGAAACGTGCCAGGTGTTGCACTGGCTGTGGGATGGTTGCTGTGGCTCGGGAGGCTGTGCCGAGTTTGGCCAGAGTACGCCACGGGTTCTGTGCTGGTGCTGGGGAGCAGCTCTGCCCTGAACCCCTCTCCAGGGGCTGCAGCTCCTCCCGAGGGGCATCTCTGCTCTCTGTGAGCACTGACAGGAGCCCAGGGGAGGGTTAGCCCGGATATCAGGGAAAGGTTCTTTCCCCAGAGGGTGCTGGGCACTGCCCAGGCTCCCCAGGGAATGGGCATGGCCCCAAGAATGCCAGAGCTCCAGGATCGTCGGGACAGCGCTCTCAGGAATGGACAGGGTGGGATTTTGGGGTGTCTGTGCAGGGCCAGGAGCTGGACTGGGTGATCCCTGTGCAGCCCTTCCAGCTCAGGACATTCCAAGACTCTGTGGTGTGCAGCTGTGCCCACCTGCCAGTGGAGCATGTGGTGCAAATGGGTGAGTCTGGGGTGGCACAATAGAGCAGGCTGAGCCCAGAGTGAGGGATCTCAGGAGCAGCTTGGAGAGGGTCGTACAGGGTGTTCACAGCCTTGAAGTGCTTTATTGTGAAGATCTGAGCAACCTGGTATGTGGAGCCACGGCAGGGGTGGAACAGGATGAGCTCTAAGATCCCTTCCAAACCAATCCATTTGGTGATTCAGTGACTCCGTGTTTAGTTTGCAGTGCTCTGGTGTCCTCCAGCTCTGCTGTGTGCTATCACTGTCCCCATGGGCAGCAGCACCTCCGGCTGCCAGATGAAGGCATTGCCTATGGTGTGAGGCTTAGGGAGCTCTGCCCTTCCCTAACAGGGCAGCTTCCCAGGAGCTGAGAGTGAAATATTCCCTGACAGGCTGCAGAGGAGCAGCATCTCTGCCACAGGATGTGGACTGAGGGTCACAGAATTCCCTGCATTGGAAGGAACCCACAAGGATCATTGAGTCCAGCTCCAGCTCCATCCTGTGATCCTTGGAGGAGCAGCCCCTTGTGCAGCATCTCTCTGGAGCACAGCTCAAGGGAACAGTGTCTCCTAGAGGAGTTCTGGAGTCTCAGACTGAGCCCTGGGTTTAGGCTTTGTCCCATGGAGTCTGTGCAGTGCAGGCACAGGAGCCCTTGGCTCCTCAGTGGAGACGCTGGCAGAGCTGCAGTGTGCTGTGTGCAGGGCTCGTGTGGCACAGGAGGGTGGTGCCCTCCCCAGGGTGATGCCAATGTCCTGGCAGGAGTTCAAAACTTCAGAGGCTGCTGCCAGCCTGGGGTCCAAATCGTTCTGCTGCAGTGTCCAGCAAAGGTGTCCCAGCACTGCTGAGAAGCCCAGCCTGCAGGAGAGCCCTGTGCCAGGGCTCACAAATCTGCAGCTCGTGGTCTGTCGATGCATTCCCATACCAGGACACTCCCCAGGGTCCCACTGTCCCCATGGGGTGGAATGGATGTGAGGGAGGATGCATTTGGTACTAAGAAAGTGCTGATAAATGCTGGGGTGATGTTTTGGGTTGTGCTTGTGCTAAAGTAGTGCTGGGAGTGAGGCAGCCTCGTGCTCTTCTTTGCCTGCTCAAGACCTAGAGCAAAGCCATGGTGAAATATTGCAGAGCCTGGTGCTGCCATTGCATCCCACACAGGAACTGCCTGCTCATGGCTTTGGCCAGCTCCCATTATCTCCCAGCTCTGGGCAGCACAGGAGATGTTGGGATTCCTTTCCTGGGGCCATCTGGCTGATGCATGTGCCAAGGAACCAGGGTCAGGCAAGTGCCCACAGCATTCTGGGCCAGGATGGCTCTGCAGTGGCTCACACGCCCTGTGGGACAATGGAGCAGAAGCTCTTGAAGCTGGAATTCTGCCAGAGCCCCAGGGTCTTACCACATGGGATGTGGGGCCTCATGCTGAGGACATCAGTTGGGGCACAAGAGTGAGGGACCCCCTGACCACATCAGAGATGGCAAGACTGTGGAATGGTAAAGGTTGGGAGGGGCCAAGAGAGGTTCCCTAGGATGGAGCTGTGTCTGGGGAGGGTTAGGTTGGATATCAGGGAAAAGGTTCCTCCCCCAGAGGGTGCTGGGCACTGCCCAGGCTCCCCAGTGAATGGGCACAGCCCCAAGGCTGCCAGAGCTCTAGGAGTGTTTGCGTAATGCTCTCAGGGATGCACAGGGTGGGATTGCTGGGGTGTCAGGTGTTGTACTGGGTGATCCCTGTGCATCCCTTCCATGATTCTGTGATTCTGTGACCCAGTCCCACCTCCCTGCTCAAGCAGGGAGATACTGAGGAATTGTTTCCACCTAAGGCACATCCCGGGTGGGTGGCTGCTCTGCCTCTCCTGTGTGTCTCCCTGGGGAGCCCATCAGCCCCATTCCTGGTGCAGGATGGGGAACCTGGGTGCTGTGGGGCTTGAGAGGGGAGGATACCAACACCCTGACTCCTGTGCCCACGGTGGATTGGGGCTAGCACAGTTCCCACTGCCCAGCTCTGGGGTTTGGTGCCATCCAGGGTGTGCAGGGCAGCACGGGGCAGGTAGCACTGGACACGATCACTGTGGGCAGCCAGCAGTGCCTGTCCTTTGGAGTGTCCTGTGGAATTCACAGCTTCCAGCACCCCGGAATTCATGTATAGGGTGCCTGTGTTGCTCTGATCCACAGTGCCACTGTCTCCACATAAGCAGTGGGTGTCCATCCTCCAGCTCGAGCCAAGGCCAAATGACAACCAAAAACTGCAGAAAATGGAGAAGTACAACCTTGGATTTCTTGCAGGTCTGGTCCAACAACCATCTGTACATTAACTGAGAGAAAAAGGACATAAATGCTGAACTCTGCAACACCTTCCAGATGTGGAGCTGTCACCCTCAGAGCCCCAAGTGCTGGTGTTGCTGTGCCATGGCCTCCTCACGAAGCCCCTGCAGGGCAGTTGTGTTTGTTCCTGCAAACATCTGACGTTTGCAAGTTTCTCATGATTGTTTTTAAATGCCTTATAAAATTTCCAGTTTCATTGAGCGTTAGCCCTGTAAATCACTGCCCGTAGCAGCTCATTCACAGGTCTCAGTTAATGGCCTTTAATTGGTTAAAGTCACCCATGGTTTCTGCTGATTCCACAGATGTGTTAAGTCACCAATGAAGTCTTTAATGCACCCCAAGCACGGTTTGGGTTTGGCACTGACACAATGCCCTGTGTCCCTAAGACCAACCCCGCTGACACAGCAGGCAGCAGTGCTCTGGAATGGAAGGAAGAAGCTTTGGCTGCTGTCTGGAACCAGCATTTTATTGGCACTCGGTGGAAGGAAAATGAGCTTCCTGGAGATTTGTGAATCACTGCCTTTGCATGTGCTCTCATGCCCTGGTTTCAGTGTGGGGCCTGGGTGTAAACTCTGCTCCTCAGCACAGGACATGCTGCCCCTGGCAGGAGCACTGAGGGGTTGAGTCCTGCCTGGAGCTGGGACCCGCCCTCTGCCCGCCACTGGATCTCTGAGGTCCCAACAGGTGAAGGTGGTGCTGCCCTGTAGGCCTGACCTGGTGCTGAGCCCCAAAGTGATCCCTGCAGTGTGGCATGGGGAGGGACGGCACAGGGACATTTGGAGCACTGCAGGGAACTGGCCCTGCTCAGCCCCAGATCTCAACCCAGCTCCCCTCCCAAAGGCACCTGGAGATGGGACTCACCCCATGGATGTGGGACTCACCCCATGGATGTGGGGCTCACCCCATGGAGATGGGACTCACCCCACGGATGTGGGACTCACCCCATGGATGTGGGACTCACCCAGCTGAGCAGCTCACGAGGCTCTGCAGGAGCAGTGAGTGTGAGACCGGAGCCTTTAGCAGTGTCCCCCAGGTGTCACCTCTGGCAAACCCCTCAGTGATAGGTCTCAGAGCCCACCTTTGCAGTTCTGAGGCCACGGATTTTCAGGACATTCCTGCTGCTCTCTGCTGCCCTGCACACACAGACACAGACATGGACACACACACAGTGCAGTCCCAGGTGTGCGCACACACCACACACACACACACACACACACACACACACACACACAGAGGTACCTCCACACTGCCACTGCCAGTCCCTTTGGAACTCCTCCAGAGGGAGTTGGAACAGCAACACTGGGTACAGGGGGAACAGAGGGCACAGAGAGCACAGGGGGCACAGGGAGAACAGGGAGTACAGGGGGAACAGGGGGCACAGAGGGTAGAGGAATAACAGGGGGCACAGGAAGCACAGGGGGTACAGGGGGCTGTTCCCATGGCATTCCAGAGGCACTGCTGGTGGATGGGCTGTCCCAGAGCTGGGGGTTGTGGTTTTGGGTATCACCCATTCACAGACACCAGGGGCTGAAGCCAAGGGCTCGAGGCTGTGCTGGCAGTAGGCAGGGGCCCAGGTGGGCACTGCACAGGACACGTGAGAGGTGCTGGAGGGCTGTGGGTGAAATGCTCAGTTTTAGTTTAGGTCTCTCTGGTGGGAGCTCTCAGATCCCAGGTCTGTTGATGGCCAAAGACCCCTCCATGAGCACGTTTAGTGAAGGATGGGATTTCAGTAGCCAAGAGCAAGGTCCTGTCCCCTGGGCTCTCACTGCAGGAGCTGTATGCCCTGCTCCACGACTGGGCTCTATTGGCAGTGGAAGGAGATGGAAATGCCCAGGTGTGAAGGCACAGGCTTTGCCTTCAGGCCTGAAATGACCCAAGCCTGGGAAAATCCTCATTACACACCAATTCGCGTTGGATGGCCTGCTGTGAGAAATGAGTATGCGAGAAGCTGCTCTGCTGCAGGTGACTGGAGTGCCTGACCCCTGTCCCGAGCT
The DNA here is from genome assembly GCF_021018805.1 of Prinia subflava. Lineage (NCBI taxonomy): Eukaryota > Metazoa > Chordata > Aves > Passeriformes > Cisticolidae > Prinia > Prinia subflava. Next base: position 6,379,673 of record NC_086269.1, read on the forward strand.
GCCACCACACCTCCCTCACCCCTACCTGCCCCCTGGGGCTTCTGAGCCTCAGCATCTGCACAGAACAGAGGGGTTTTATCCCAGTTTGCTTCCGAGCCTGAGCCTTAAACCACAAAGAGGAGGAGGGAAGAGCCGCAGAGGAAGGGAAAGCATCCCTTATCTGACAACTCAGAGGGTGCAGCACTTGCTGATGAGGTGGAAGATTCAAGTTCATGCCCTTGTCTGATACAAACATGGCTTTGAGCTCTGGTTTTTAACCCAGCTGAGGTGGGGTTGAAAACTGCAGCACTCAGTCCTGTCTTTGTGAGGTGCTGGTTTATCACAGAATCCCAGAGTGGTCTGGGTTGGAAGGGACCTCAAATCCCATCCTGTTCCACCCCTGCCATGGCAGGGACAGCTTCCATTATCCCAGGCTGCTCCAAGTCCCATCCAGCCTGGCCTTGGACACTTCCAGGGATGGGGCAGCCACAGCTGCTCTGGGCACCCTGTGCCAGGCCCTCACCACTCTCACAGGGAATTCCTTCCTAACAGCCAGTCCAGAGCCTCCTCTGTTAGTTTGAATCTGTTGCCCTCGTCCTGTCATTGTCTGTCTGGGTAAGAAGCTGCTCTTCCTCTTTTCTATCAGCCCCCTGGAGGTATCAAAAGGCCACAGTGAGGTATCCCCCAGAGTGAAATCCAGCGCTCCAGGCTCACGACCGCGCTGGGTTGTGGCACCCCCGGGATTGGAAGGGCTCCATCCCGTGCTGTCCTGGCTGCTCCAGGTTTGGGAAGGGCTGTGAGCCACTCACACCTTTTATCTGTCAAAAAACACGGCTGTGCCTCGGCAGAGCAGGAGATCCGACTCTGACGTTATGACAAAGAGAGAACACTTTGATCCAGGGAAAGGCTTTGATCCCTCCGGTGAATCAGATGCTGCTGATTAGCTGTAAAAATAGAGTAATTATCGGCACTTTTCACGTGGTGTGGCAGCGGCTGTGCCACCAGGGCTGTCCCTGTCTCAGCTGTGCCTGCCACACCTCAGAGAAAACTGACTGCACTTGGAATTCAACAGAATATCAGGTTCAACTGAATATGAAATTTGACTGAATATTAAAATAAACTAAGTCCTGTCATTCTCATATTCTCAAATTTTTGGATCAGCATATCCTGGAAAAGGAACGTTTGGCTTTGAGAGGTTTTCCACCTCATGGTTTTTGTTTTGTTTCAAACCCTTTGCTGTAATTACATCCTGTCAAAGACTCAGAAGCATTTCTGGGTGCTGGAGGAGGACAAGTGTGGTCCCTCAGGCTGAGGATCTCGGGGATGTCCCTCCTCACTGCCCAGAATGTCTCCCCAAGGCTGCCACGGTGGGTTGGCTGCACCAGGGTGGAGCAGGCTCAGCGTGGAGGAGCTCTGAGCATTCCTGGGCTCCAGATCTCCCCACTGGAACTGATCCCTGGGTATCATCAGTCCCCTGCAGGGCTCAGCCTGACACTTCTCCAGCCACTCAGAGTGGATCAGGCACAGGAGGTTCAGGTTCAGCCCAGCTCCCAGCTCTCCCAGCAGATCCACTTATGGCCTGATTTCAATTCCAGGTCTCTCCTGGCAGTGGGGAAAGATAACCATCTCCAGAGGGTGATTCAGTGCTGTGTGACTGGCAGGGCAGAGCCAGCACAGGGTCCTGGCTGGCAGGAGCACGCTGGGGTAGGATGGGAACCAGCTCCTGAGTGTTGCTGGATGGGGCAATCAGTCCTGGATGTTCCTGAGCCCTGCGATTAACTGCAGCCTCCAAACAGCATCATTGAGAAGAACAACAAAAGGATTCTGGAAATTGTTGGCATTTCTTGAATCCCAGTTGCAGCCTGAAGGCCCTTGGGACACAAACCCACAGATAGCTTGGAAGGAAGGAAGAGCTTCTCTTTTGGGAAGAAGGAAAACTGATGTAAACGTCCCCAAGGCTTCTGCCCATGAACCAGGTGGCTCCAGGCAGGTGGACACAGCATAAAACCCATCCCTGGATGGTTCCTGAAGAAAGAACCAGGTTCCCTCAGGCACAAAACTCCTTGGCAGGTTCCAGACCACAATGTCTGAGACAGGTATTTTGGAAGTCTGTCTCGGTGTTCCACAGAAAAGCACTGGGCCTATAAGTTCTGCCTCAGGGTGTGAGGGTTACAGGTGCAGAAATGTTTCTCTGAGGCACCTGACTCCTCCAGGGGAAGCTGCAGCTCTGGTTGGGGCTTTCCAGTGTCTCAGAGAGCAGAGAGGGACGGCAAGAGCACTGTGGCAGCATCCTCAGCATCCTGCAGCCAGGTGGGATGGGTGCCCGTGCTCCAGCTGGGAGTCCTACATGGAAATCCAGCACCCCTGGGACTGGGTATTGGGAGATGGGGCCTGACATCCCTGAAAGGAGTCCTGGAACTGGGCATCTCCCTTGGAAAGGCCCCTGCCCTTGGGCAAGACCCACAGTTGAGTTTACTCCCCAGCAATCCCCCACAGCCTGTGGGCTGGAATTTGCTGTGGATCTAGGGACACTGGGTTTGATTTGGACTGATGTTTTAAGGTTCTGTCTCAGAGACAGGGCAGGGATGTTTTCTGGTGGGAATAGAGACAGCTAGGCAGAAATCTCCAGGACAAAATTCTTGGCCTGAAATTTCTGCATTCTTCTGTAGGGCTGAGGCTCTGACTTCATTTATCCATGTAGAAAACCAATGTTCTCATCTCTGTTTTGCCCAGGTAAATGTGACCCAAGTTCTCCAAAAGCCCAAGACCTGAAAGAGAAGTCACATTCTTGTGGCATTTAAGAATTTGCCCAAAGCAAGGAATAAGAGCTGGGACTTAACAGAGCTCCTCGAGCTGGAGCTGCATCTCCAAGGCTGAGCTTGTGGCACCCACAGTTATGTTAAGGAAAGCTAATTCTGCACTAACAGACAGTGGAATGGAGTTCATTTGGAATGAATAGTCCTGGGCAGAGGCTGTTTGCAGCCAGAGCCTGGCAGTGTGCAGTGGGATGTGCCCGGCTCCCTCCCTGGAGCCGAGCTGAGCACAGGGATGTGAGCTCAGCAGTTTCACCCCGCGCCTGCAAATTAAAAGGAGGAAGGCACACAGTTGGGTCTGGGGCATTCCTGTCGAGGTGTTGCTCTTTTGAAGTCGCTGGGGTTTCTCCTGGGCTGGGTCTGTCTCTGGAATGTGGATTGGGGCGACCAGTTGGGCCAGTAAAGCCCTTCCTCCAAAATGAGTTTTTACTGAAAACTGCAAGGAGCTGTCGCAAGCACATTGACTCACTTGGTTTCTCAGCTCTTAGTTATGAGCTTGTGCTCTGGACAGTTAATTATTTGTTCTTGTGGAGGCTTTGAAGATGCAAAGCAGTCTAGGAGAGTGAAGTGTTATTAGCTCATTATCTGCAATCCCTTTTTTGTGACAGAGCAATGAAGTTCAGGCTCAGCCCGAGATGCTGAACAGTACTAAAATCTGAATTGTCCTCATGTCAGCTCTGATTTCTCTCTGTCTTATTCCAGGCTCAGTGACTCTTCAATCTAAAGCTCTTTAACACCAGCCAGGTAGAACTGGAGGGCTCAGCATCCCAGCCAAGGCAATCAGCAACAGGTCCAGGATTAACCTTACCCTGACAGAACACCTGGAAATTTGGAATTTGGGCCACTAATTTCAATCTTCTGTCTACTTGTTCCCACTCAGACACAAAAGGGCAGATTGAAGTTTGGATTTTTCACAATTTCTACCCTGATGTGGCTGTGTTCAGGGTCAAGTTCAGCATCCAAGAACTTGAGGTTCTTACAGAGAGCAGTAAAATGAAGCAGCCCAGAAAGCCATGACTGAGCAGCTGGGGATGACTGAGAGTGTGACTGAGGAGTTCTGATTAGCTTTGTCCACAGGAAGCACCTCTTGTGTGTCTGGCTCAAAGAGCAGATTTAGTACTGACAGTTTTGTTTGCATGTCTGCAAAGCAGAACTGGCCAGGCTGCTGCCCTGGGCACCGCAGCAGCTCCAATAACTCTGTCTTCATAGCTGGGCACTGGTGCTGCTCCTGCCAATTTGGGATCTCACCAGAGGCACTTCAAAAGCTGGAGTGTGCAGGGATTTGGGCTGCTTCGAGGAATCATGGGTCAGAATTGGTTCTTCACCTCTGCTGGCCCCATTGCAATGGTTTCACAGGCAAAATCAGCCTCACATGCAAAATTGTTGAATTCTGGACCACCCCTGAGTAGAAATATCCATCCGTTCCTTAGGGAGAGATGGCACGTGGGCTGTCCTGGCCACCCTGCAGAGCTCCAGCCCGAGGCTCCAGCTGCACCTGGGTGTGCTCCTGTGGGAAAAGGCCCTGCCGAGTGTGAGCCTCAGCCCTGGGCACGTGCAAGGTCCTGAACATAAATGTGCATGGAACACCCAGCTGCTCCCAGGGCTCACTCCTCACTGTAGGTTTCACTGATACCATCTCCCTGTGCCAAGCCAGACCTGAGCACTCACCTTCCCAGAGTCTTTTAGGAGTTTTGTTTCCTGGTGTTGCTGGACAGAAATGAATAATTCCTCTTATCCCTTGATACTAGGATGAATTCATGCTATTCCTTGTTTGGGGAACAAGGTGTCTCCTTTTCACTGCCTGTTGTGGCTACTGGTACCAGTTCCCATTTCCAGGTCTCATTTCTGTGCTGGCTCAGAGTCCCATGAGAGGCAGGGCTGGACAATCTGGTGAAGCTTCCTTTGCTACCCAGCCTCTCTTTGCATTGCTGTGTCTGACTAGAGACAGGGAAAGCAGCCACAATTTGCCAAGGAAATGCAGTGAGAAGGATTTCCACAGAGTTGAGCACAATGAACATGAGTCAGAGCACTCAGGATTTACAGAGAAGTCTCTTAATCCTGGCCATAAAGGTGCATTACCCTGCAGCACAAGGGTGGTGCTGAGTGTGCCAAGCTTTTCTCTGAAGACTTCTGCTTGCACATAAAAGAAAGCAAATGTCCTGGGTAGGGTAATGACTGCAGGAGGAGGGAATTTCAGAGGAATGGGGATAGCAAGACAGGAGTTGGCAGCACTGCAGTGGTGGGAGCCCCTCAGGCACAGCAGAAGCTGCAAGAGCCCTGCAGAGCTGCTGTGGTTTCACCTCCTTTGTTGGGCTGGCACCAGCTTCACCTCCTGTCAGAGACACAAGGAATGGGTTGTTTGCCATTCATCCTGCCAGGACAGAGCTGGTCTGGTTTCCTGGAAAGAAGATTGTTCCTTTGCAGGGTGGTTTTAGAGTGGGAGTTCTGTGCCTGTGCTCTCCCAAAAGATAAAGAGTGAGGTTTGGGCCACTCTCCTGGGCATTGCTTGTCTCAATCAGCAGTTCCTCAACCAGCAGTGGGAATAGAACACTGTTCATTTGCCCCTCCACCCACCTCTGCCTGGCTGGGAGGTGAACCACGCTGGGCAGTTTATTTCCCTCCACTGGCTATGAAGAGAACCCAGAGCAACTATCTTGGACTGCAGTGTCTAATTTTAAGCTGTCCAGGTGCGGGTGGGGAAACCTTCCTAGATGTGGCTGTTGAGCTAGTTTATGGGCAGATACTGGTGGCACCTAAAAAACCCAACCAAGGAAGCTGCCAATACAGCAATTCCATCCACAGAGATGGGAAGGCAGGTGCTGTGGGCATCCTCTGCTCCCACACCTGGCACGGCTGCCCTGCCCTGCACCAGCACTGCTGGCACATTTGTCCTGAATAAATTATGCTTGGAGACACCCCCAGGCTCAAAAACACAGAATCAAAAAAACATAGAACTGTTTGGGTTGGAAAGGACCTCAGGGATCTTCAGTTCCAACCCCCCCGTACCACCTTCCACGAGACCAGTTTGCTCCAACCAGGTGTCTGGGGGTATCACAGAGCATCTGATGTTACGTGAGGAGTTTCTGCCAGGATTTTCAGGAAGGAGGAGGCACAGGGATGCCTGAGCTGCCTGTCCTGCAGGGAGTTGTGGAGCCAGCTCAGTACCAAAGAAGGTCCCCATGTTAATGGTCTGGGACCTTCCCAAACCCAGCAGAACAGATACCCAGGGGCCCAAACAGGCACCTGGAAAGGAGAGAAACCCACTCCTGGCTGGGAACATTGAAGGAAGAGGCTGTCATGGTGCCAGCCTCTCTGTCTACTGTGGTCCCAGGCGAGGGTGACAGGGTGTTGGCAACAGCCCAGGCATGGGAACCTCATGTTCCTGGTCCTGCTGGGAAGGAGGAGCAGCCCAGTGGCACATCCATAAACATGGACAGAAACAGCCACCGTGCTGTCACAAGGGGATTGTCCCTGCAGCACCTTCCCAAAGGAGAGCTGGGCACACCAATGGTTTTGACCTGGTTCCTCCTCAGGGCTTGGCCTCCGGCTGTGCCCCAGTGGTGCTCCCGTGCTGAGCACCTCAGCTCTGCTCTGGAGGGTGTGGAGGGACTGCCCTTGGACAACTCCTGGGCAGGCTGCATTTCCCTTTGGATAGTTCATGGAAGGTGCCTGTGGCTCTGCTGCTGCCAGATCACAGTCACCACCCTGTCCTTAGCATAGTGTGGGGCTGCAGGACACTGCAGGTGTCCCCTGCCACAATCTGCTCCTGTTCCCCAGCTCAGGTGGAGGGGAAAAGGGTCCCTCCCTCTGCCAAACCCCAGGAGATATGTGGGACAAACCCCTGTCCTGGTTTCTGGAGATTGCACAGCCCCACAAATGTGCTGGCACTTCCCCCTGCAGGGATGGTCCATGGCAGGAGGGTGGTGGCAGGGGACACTCATCAGGAAGATATTCCCACATCCTCTGCTCTTGGCTCTGTCAGCACGGGGCTCTGCTTGACCTGATCCAGGGCAAAGCTGAGCAATCTTGCCCATAAGTAAAGGTGTCTGCCCATCCCATCCCATCCCATCCCATCCCATCCCATCCCATCCCATCCCATCCCATCCCATCCCATCCCATCCCATCCCATCCCATCCCATCCCATCCCATCCCATCCCATCCCATCCCATCCCATCCCATCCCATCCCATCCCATCCCATCCCATCCCATCCCATCCCATCCCATCCCATCCCATCCCCTTCCTGGAGACCTGACAGTCACCATCAGCCTATTATTGCCTCACTAGCTGGAGAAAAAGCTCTTCTCCCTCCCTCCCTCCCTCCCTCCCTCCCTCCCTCCCTCCCTCCCTCCCTCCCTCCCTCCCTCCCTCCCTCCCTCCCTCCCTCCCTCCCTCCCTCCCTCCCTCCCTCCCTCCCTCCGCACACAGCTCCGTCCCTGCTGCAGCCGCAGTTCCCTGCAGTGGGGTTGGGAGCGGGGTCCCGTGGGTCTGACCCTCTCGTGCTCTGCCCTTTTTGGGAGCCTCTGCAGGCTCTGCCTCTGCTGTTCCCCGCGGGGCGGGCAGTGACTCAGCCCCAGTGGCCCCGCTCCTTTCCCACGCTGGCTGAGCCTGCGGAGGTGCTGCCGATGCTCTCAGGAGCTTGGGGCAGGCTCCAGGGCCAGCAGGGTGCTGGGTGTGGGATCTGCTCCGTGTACCAGGGAGCCATCACTGCAAATAACACAAACACTCCATGAGAAATCTCCTCCTGGCTCCTCTTCTGCTTTGGCACATCCTGAGGGAAATAATTTCTGTGTGACTTCTGGCTCACCCTTGGGAAAAAAAAAGGAAAAACATTTGGGATAGGCACAGCCAGTTTCTCATTGCACAGCCAAGAATGACAGAAGACACTTAAGAGACATGCTGCTGTCTGGGAAATCCAGGGTCTCACTGAAATCCTGCTCCAATCATCTTGCTCCAATGATCCTTTCCAGTGTTTTTCCCTCCTGGAAGGAAGCAGCAATCAATTTTCACCATGGGTAAAATGTGGTAAAGAAAAGCTGAGGGTGGAACTCAAAGGCTCCCAGATAATCTCCAATTTTTCCCTTTACATTTTTTGAGCATTTCTTTCAGCCCTGGGAAAATCAGTGGGACTGATTTTCCTGTTCTACCAGGAGAGATCCTCGTTGATTGAAGCAGGAGTTAGTTGTGCTGGGAGAGAAAGAGGCTTCCTGGAGAAGGAGTAGAAAACATTGGGAAGAAAGCACTGAGATGCACAAAGCAAATCTCTGCTGCCCTTCATTGGACAGCAAAGGCTGGGCCATCTACCACACCGAAACTTGGCCTGGGGACCCAAAAGCAGTGACAGGGACTGCCTGAGCTAAGCTCTTTCAGTAAGATCCTTACCTTGAGAGGCTCTTTGTGGAGAGATGTGCCAGGGAAAGGCAGGAGGAACTCTCCTTCTCTGGGAAAGTATTTGGGTTTTGCAGTGCCAGGAACCGCCAATAGATTTATAACCTTCAAAAATTTCCACCTGCTTTATTTTTTTCCATGGCATTTCCTTGGGAAGCCAGGCCCACCATGGACATGAGGTGATTCTTCCCTGCTGCCCAGCCTGGGGGGATTTGACTGCTTTGCTCCTCCTCTGCAGAAACGCAGCCAAGGCAGGGCCCCTGCAGGCTCTGCACCCACACAGTGCCAAGCTCTGGGACTGCTGCAGGAACTCTACTCAGCTCTGGCCACCTCCCACCTTTGGGATACTCAAGATCTCATCCAGGACCTGAAATGTTGGGCAAAATGTTGATCAAGACCAGATCTGCTTCCTAAAAATCCCTGTCAGCAGTTCCACCTTCCCGATGACATTCCCTGGTATCCTGCAAAGATTCCTGCAGTGCTCTTTTTGTGCTGAAACATTTTCTTGGTCTCCATCAGCTGGGATGAGGAGGCTGGGAGCATCAGGGATCTCATTTCTGCACCAGGGATCTCATTTCTGCCAACAGATCCAGGAGGGGGTAAGAGGGAGGTAATATCAAAACCTCTCATCAAAGCCTTTTCTGCATGAGACAATCAAGTTGCAGAGAGTTGTGATGGGAGTCTGAGAAGCATTCCTGGGGCTTGGGACTAGATGCCACATCCTGACAAACTGCTCTCAATTTTCTTTATCAGGAAAATGTTGCTCTGGATATCACTGCTGCCCCCACCCTGATGGAGATGGTGCTCTGAAGGCTCAGGCTCTGTTTTCTGCAACCCAGCAGTGCAAAGGAGACACTTCCTGGTGTTGGATGACAAGGACCTGATCCTGTGCTTGGGATGCCTCCTGGGGCCCCTCAAAAGGCTCTCCTGAGACAAAGACAAGCTTAGGAAGCACCAAAAGAGAACAATCTGGGATCTGTAACAACTTCTGTGCAAGATCCAGTCTGCGAGGCTGGGTAACTGTGGGAGAGGTGCAGCTGGGGTTGTACAGAGCAGCCCAAAGTCCTGCCTGTGCCAGGACAGGCAAGCAGGGGTGGAGTCCCTGTGGGACTGCTGCCCTCTCCCGAGCCAGCCCCCTCCCAGAGGAGCTGCTCTGGGTGTGGGTGCTGGGCGGCTCTGGGTGCCAGTGCCAAACCCTGGTGCACAGGCCCCCAGTGGGACCGGCTCATGCCATGGGCCACCCCGTGTGTCCCACAGCGTGCCCTGAGGGGCTGTGGCACTGCCACCCTGTCTGGCCGCAGGCCACGGCAGAGCCTCTGCCTGGAGGCTCCCAGCAGCTGGGAAAGTGAGGCAGAGGGATTTTGCTGAGCCAGTTTGTCCCCGGGGGAGCTTTGTGTGTCCCTGCAGGAGGTGCTGGTGCTATGGGGTCCTCAGGGCTGTTGAGGTTTCTGCCTTGGGCCTGGTGCCTCCCACAGGTGCCCTGCACAGGTCAGGATGGAAGCTGGGCCAGGCCATTCTCTTGCATTGGGAAGTGGTGTGGCCTGGGAAAGATGGGAAGTTCTGGTGCCTGGGACCCATGGGATGGAATCCCATGGACCTGAAAATGAAGAGTGGGCTCTGCCCTGAGGCATCACAGGCAGAGAAAAAGGATTCAGACATTGTGCTGTGGGATGGGAAGGGGCCGTGCCAGGGGTGCCTGGCGATGGGATGAGGCTTTGTTTGTAGAACCCCATGGATTACTGGGGACCCTGGGGCTGTAGGACTTGTATGGTTTCCAAGGATTTAGTGCCTGCTCTCTTTGGAATGAGTGCTCTGTGTGTGCTCTGCATCCTATAGCATCCATTTGCTCCCCTTGAATCCTGCTGCAAGTCCTGTCACACCTGAGCTAAGTCACTGCCTCTGTGACTGTTGGAGCTGGGCTCTGAAGGGACCCATTTCACAGCACAGCTGGATCCCACCTTGGTTGTCTTTTTCTTGCAACCTCCCTGTAGTCTTTGTGTGTATTCACAGACCTCCCTATCCAAAAATGGGCTTTTGTCATGTGTCCCTACACAGGATGCAGACCCCCAAAAGACCCAGTGGTTTTTAGGGATTCATTTCACCTGCAGCACATGGACAGAGCTCCAAGCCTGTGGTTGTGGGTTGCTCCACTGGTGAGCAAGAATTCATTTCCCAATGGGAGGTGTGTTCCAAACTGCAGTGTCGTGTCCTGTCCTTCTCCAGTGTCCACGGGGCTGCTCAGGAAGGCACAGTAGGACTCACCTGCATTCCTTGCAGACATTCCGGATTGGGTAGAAGGCAACTCGCTCTCCCAGCCTGTCGTTGATTGGACCTTTCTTGGATGTGACTTCTGGAGAGGTTCAGCCTGAGGAAGCTGCAGACTGGACATCTCCAGCTGGTGATGTTTGTGATGTTATATTTAATCCTCCCGAGGACTGCTGGATGTGCTGCTCCCTAATGGGCTTTTATAAAACAATTACTTATGTAATACATTTAAAGCCGGTTACAAGCTCTGCTGCTGTGTCAGGGCCCAGGAGCAGTCTGAGGAAGGAGTGATCACAGCTGAAATGCAATTAGGTTTTGATGGGCTGTTGGGTCCACCCAAAGCTGGTTTAGACGTTTGAATTTGGGTTTGCCTTTGTGCTTAATCCTTTAGTGCTCACCCACCCTTCAGCAGCCTGAGCAGAGCAGCAGAGGATGCTCCTGGAAAGCAGCTCTGAGCCACGTGCAGGGAGTGGCACTTGTCCCTTGTCCCTTGCACGGGCTCACTGAGTGTGCCCAGCCTGTCTGATGGGCTGCAAATCCTCTGTTCCTGAGATCCTGGCAGTGGTGGAGGATTATTCCTCAGCCTCGCCTTGAATAAATACCAAACACAGCTCAGGGCTGAGCTCATTCCCTTTTGCCAGGTGTTTGCTTTGAAGAATCTTCTGAAGGAGATCAAGAGGTGCTGCTTCCTCATTCCCTCTGTGAGGCTGCTGCAGTGCTTGCACAGCCCAGTGTCCCCAGCACTGGGAACAAAAGTCCTTTGTTCATCCTGCACTTCAGCTCTCCCTGTGTGCACTGGGCTCATGTTCCTGCAGGATCTGATGGAAAGACCAAATCCTTTGCTGTTGTCAACAGCAATTCCATGGAGCAGGCTGGGAGTCCCCAAAGGGTGCAGATGCAGCTTCCAATTTGGTCCTGATTAGCAGGAAAGGTCTGGGCTCAACAAAAGCCCTCATATCCACCACCACAGACTCATCCTCCAAAGCAGAAACTTAGAGGGAGATTCCAGGCAGTGTGGGCTGCATTCATCATCCTGAAGCTCAATCCCAGCACATCCCAGCAGTGAGGAATTCTCTGAGGAACAGCAAAAAGCAGCTGGCCTGGGTAAGCAGCAGGAGACTGGGCCTGGGTACCAGCAGGTGTTTTTCAAACAGCTGAAGACAAAAATAGGAAAGGCTTCACAACCTCTTCCAAGTTCAACATACACTACACTAAATCTGCCAAAAACAGTGGAAGGAACAACCGGCTGGAGTCAGAAGAATGAGCCAAAAAGTCAGAGCATCTCCCAGTAGAGGGGAATGACCTGCAAGGAAACCGGGGGGCAGTGGGTATGGGAAGAAGGAGCACTCAGGAGGGAGAGGAGCAGAGAAGAGCAAGTATTTACCTTTTCCAGTTTGTGATGCTTGTGAGAAATGGGGAAGATTCCTACAAGCTGCTATACCTGATAAATCAATGACATTCCTGAGGATGGAGGAATGTCTGTGGAATTTTGGGGAGCTAGAGACCAGGAAGGAAAGGGAGGTAAATGACAGGCAAACATCAGCACAGTGAAATGTTAAGCAATACACATGGGGTGAAATAATCTTTTGTTTTGTGAGATGGGCGTGCAGGTGACTCCATGGACCATTCATGGCCAGCCCATCCCAGTGATAGCTCAAAGACTCCAAGGAAATATCAGGTATGGGTAGGGATGGAGCAGAGATCAGGAAGGGCTGTGATGTCCCAACAGAAGCCTGGGGTCACTCACGCTCTGCCCTTGGTGCTGTGGGCTCCTCAGCTCAGGAAGGAAATCATTCCATTGGGAAGGGTCCACAGGAGGTCACTGAGTTGCCATGAGCTGCTGGGTCTGTGTGAGGAACTCCTCTGAGCTGGGCCTGCCCAGCCTGGCCCAGAGGGAAACTGGGGAGGATCCCCTTGCCCTCACCACACACTTTAAATATCAGAGCAAGGGAGCTTCAACCACAGCTCAGGTGGGACAGGTCCAGAAGAAACTGAGGGGTTTTCCCTGCCACAGCCTTTGGATCCTTCCAGCAGTGACACAAATGGTAATTAACTTTTTGATGGACTGAAGTGATGGCTGGGAAAGCTCTTGGGAGAGAAACCCACTGAGGATGAAATCATGGAAAAATTGAAGATCCTGGGCTGGGAGGGACCCACAAGGATCACTGAGTCCAGACCCTGGCCCTGCACAGACACCCAACAATCCCACCTTGTGCATCCCCGAGAGTGTTGTCCAAATGCTCCTGGAGCTCTGGCAGCCTTGGGGCCGTGCACATTCCCTGGGGAGCCTGGGCAGTGCCAGGCTGGAGGAAATGTGATTTACAGCTTCCTTACTCCTTTTGGGTAAAGCAGAACAGTCCAAGCTGATTCCTGCTGCAGGGTAACAGTGTTTTTTCAGACCTTTCAGACCTTTTTTCTTTCCTAACACTGGCAAAACAACCAAAATAAAACCATCCAAACCAGAAAGCTTGAAGAAATTCCAGCATTTTTTATTGATTTCAGCTTTTCCAATGAAGCAAATACATACAGTACAGCCAAAACAAAACTCCAAGACATTTTTCTCACATACCTGTATCGTACAGAATACACTGTAGAGCTATGGACTGGTAAGGCTGAGTTGGTCTCACACTGGTGTGTGTTCACAAAGGAATAAAACTGCCTTTGACTTGTCCATGAGGCTTCTGAAATGCTGGGGTGGGATTGTACACACACAAAATAAACAAAGTATTTATAAGAAAATAGACCAAAAAAGCTCTGCTGCGCCCAGGACAATGAGTATTTATTTACATGGCTGGGTGTCCAACTGCTCCTGTTCCTGCTGGCCACACTCCTTCTTCCTCCTCAGGAATCCTCCATCCCTGTGCCACAGACCTGCCCTGTCCCTGTCCTGGGGGTGAGCCCTATCCTGGCTCTTCAAGGAGCAAGGAACAGGAAACAGCCTCATCAGAGAATATGTCACAGTTAAAATCATAAAATGCCTCCCCAGAATGAAAAAAATTATACTGGAGGTGAAAATAGCATTAATTTATGTTGGAGGGAGCCTCACTGAGCTCCCAGGATAGCTGGTTATGAGCAACACCAGTTATTCCACCGTCTGATTTTCTCTCCATTTCTCACAGTTGGGCATCAAAGTCACTTCACTGACTTGGGTGCAGTCTGGTGTCCAGATTTTAAAGAGAGACTGAGAGGAAAAGGGAGGGTATCAGAAAATTTCCTGGGGAAGATCCAGCTGCAGAACAGCCCTGGAATGGCAGAATGGTTGTGATTCCTGCAGCCCATGGCTCTCCTGAGTGGGCTCTACCCTGAGGGTTGCAAGCAGTGACAAACAGCATCCTAAAACAGCTCAGTGGGAGGAATCTCTCTGGTGTGCCTAGCTCAGGGCAGGGACAACATCCCAGCTGGGTGAGATTGCTCAGGGCTGTGCCCAGTCATGTTGGAAGAGCTTTGAGCATGGAGACAGATTTTATTTTTATCATTTTGTTAGCTTGGAAAAAATTCTATAATAAAAACAACTGTAACAATGGTTTTTGTAATAAAATTTATGTGAATGATGAATGTCTCTTGGAGTCCAATAATCACTAATGGAATCTCCAGTAAATTTAATTTTAATTAAATACCTGTAAATTTGTGAGCTGATGATCATAAAGCTACAACTCTGTGCCTTGTACAGTGACTCAATAACTGCATTATGGGTGAAAGCAGCTGCACTGTTTTAAAATAAAGCCTAAATCACAGCAAATTAGAGTGAATTTTCTCAATATTTCATCATTCCATTTTGCTTCCCCACTTAGTTTTCCAGAGAAAAACATTCGCTCCCAGGACTTGTGTTGGACATGTCCTTACAGAACAAACCTGAATGCAAAATTGCACAGAGCACTTTACACCCAAACTGAACCAACCCTGTTGGGTGCTGCAGCCCTTGGGGATATCCACAGATGGGTCTTGCCCAAAGCATTTGGAACATTTTGCATCTGGGAATCCATATGCAGCAAGGGAACTGCTGGGGGGATGTGGAAGGGCTTTGCCACGGGCTGGGGCTTTTGCTCTGTTTAAACCCTTCTGGAACACTTCTGTCCTACTGGATTCTCCTGGTTCTGCCTCTCCACTTCAAAAGGGCTTTTTTCCCTTTCTCATTTGGCCACAGCTCAGCACAGAAAGCTCCTGACTGAACATGGGCAAGGAGTGGCTGCTCATTAAAGTGCAGGAGATGAAGCCACCCCTGTAGCCCAAGAGGAAAACCAGCTGGAAGTGGCCTTCTGTGGGCAGGAGCTCCCTGTGCTCCAAATAGAGATCAACGAGGCCACTGGAACTGCAGCAGAGCAAACCTGAGCTTCACAAGGCTCTTTAGTGGGCACAAATCACCCCATGGGTGTGACCTGAATATCCTGAGTCCCACCAATTTAGGAGCCTGACACTTAAAATGAGACAGCTTTCCCATTTCCAGGCTCATAATGCATCCTTCCCAAGCACCTCCTGAGCCCCTAATATTTGAAAAACAGGGTCCCATGCCCCTGCACCCTTTGAGGAATAACCAGCACAGGCAGCAAATATAGCCTCAACTCCTCCTTCCCTGTCAGTCTGAGCTGTTCCCTCCACAGGAAGGGTATTTTTCTTCTGGAGAGAGGAAGGTTGTGAGAATTGAGTTGCTCTGAAATGAGCTCAGCTGTCCCTCATCACAGCCTCAGCATCACAGGCACATTAATGCAATCCAAGATCCCGAGAAATAAAACATTTCCAAACCTGACATCACGCAAGTGCTCACATTCCTTTGCACATTAATGCCAGTTCTTTACACTGATCAATGAAAACAAAATATGATTAAAGAAGCCACATCCCTCCCTTCTTTCATTCCTGTGGCAGTCAATGATTCCAGGTAGAAAACACTTGGTCTGTCCTGCTCAGCTTCTCAAATGCCACCTTTGTCCAGGTAGAGTCAGGAACTGGAATTGTTCTGGTGCTCAGAATGGTTCAGGACCTCGCAATGTTCAAGCTCTGCAGCTGTGTCCCAATTGTTCTCTCACAAACAGCTTCAGGGAAGGTTGATTGAGGCTTGGGAGAGAGTCTGCAGGTGTCGATTTGCTTCTTGAGATAAAGAGTTCATGTGACAGGAAAGAAAATGCTAACAATTATCAGAGAAAAATCCTAAGCAGAGAAGAAGCCCTTGTTCATAACTGTTAGGAATAATCAGCCCTGGAAAGAAGAGCATCCTTGTGTGTATCTGTTAATAATGGACAGATGCAAGGGGGGAATTTGACCTAAAATCAATTTTTTTTGTGTTTGTGGACAAAAACACATTGTGACAAATTTTTAGCATGGCAGTATTTGGTGCATGGATTGGGTGGAGTTGGAATAAAACCCTGAAAGGGATTAAACTGCACAATCACCCTGACTTTGGGTGGAAAACAGGGAACTAAGCTGGAGGAAGATCCTGCTCCCCACCTGCACTCTGTATGTGCTGCCTGCACACACCTCAACATCATACCCAGAGTTACACAGACACACTCTTGGCAAAAAAATAATTATTGACATCAAGAAAGTATATAAAAGTCCCTTCTCCCCCCTAAAAAGAAGAAAATGCTTAAAAATATCTGTGTCATCCACATGAAATCCACATTTGGTTTGCTTTACAGTTGAGTTGAACTCAGAAACTCTCTACATCTTTAACATCCTAAGGAATCATGGAAGTATTGTTCTTCCAGGACATGAAACAACTCCAAATTCTGAAATAGAAAAAAAAATAAAACAAAGAAAAAGCAAAAGCCCAGATAATTAAGTCATTCAAGAGATCTTTTCATTACAGCAATCCCCAACTTTAATCTTTTCTCTAAGCCTGGCTGCAGTTTCTCAGCTCCCATAGCTTTTCATCCTGGACTTCCAGTCTCCTCAGAATCCCAGTGGAAACATCCCAACAGAGCAGGAAGTGAGATCCATTTGTGGGCAGAGGGAAGGAAGGGCCTCTGGTACTTTTTTTTTCTGGTTTGATCACAAGGACCATGCTGGGGGAGGGAGCAAATAATTCCCTCTGCATAATCTCAGACACTATCCAAGAGACCTCTGGTATTTTTAAAATGCTTAAAGCTTTTTCCTTCAGTGGGAATCAGAAGTGAAAAGTGCCTGATGCGTTAAATTCTCATTTCACACTGAATACAAACCCATAATTATGCCTTGAAAATTCTGCCCATGGTTTTTCTTCCCTGGATTCTCTATTGGGATTTTCAGTTGTCAGAATATGGTTCTCAATTCTGACCTGAGGTTGACAGGTAGATTAAGGGCTCAAACAATTGCTAAGGCTAACAGCTGAATGAATGTGCTGGAATTCACTGCACATTACTGGCACTGTCTGGATTACACTCCTCAAAGTTCAGGAATGAGGGCACTGCCAGGGAGAATTCTAGGAAGAATCTCACCTGTAAGGGGTTGGACAAATGCATGGAATCAGTGATTGCTTGGCAAAGGAAGGGAGAGGAACAAGCCCAGCAGCTTTGTCTTTCCTGTGACATTTGTGCTGAGCATCCCCAAAATGCACAGCTGGGCAGTGGGGGCAACATCTGCCCTGGGCCCAGGGACAGCACAGCCTCTGACCTCTCATAAAAAGAGACTGGGCTGGGAAGGTTTGGGATGAAAATCTCACAAACACACTTTTGGGGTGATCAAAAGTAACAACAATCTCAAAGGATTCCTGTGCCCCAAATCCACCACAAGGGCCATGTTCTCACCTGCAGCCTGAATTGTGCATGGAGAGGCTCTAAAATCTGGAGGAGAGGGTCCTGAAGGTCGTTCCAGCTAAAGAGCCCATCATATTCTTATCAAACCCTTGCTGAAAAAGCAGAAACATGAATTGCAGTGAGTGCATATCAGTTCCTACACTGAGAGCAGCTACTGAGCAAAGTATGCATCATTCTCAGCCAACCTCCTCTGTCAGCCCTCCGGGTACCTTTGTCATCCTTATTGATGAACTCCACAGAATCAGAGACCATGGAATTATTTGGGCTAAAGGGACCTTAAAGCTCATCTCATTCCACCCCCTCCCGTGGGCAGGGACACCTTCCTCTAGACCAGGTTGCTTTTCCTCGCATTGCCGTCCATCATCCAGGAGCTGGATGCCACTGGGTTTTCGGAGGCAACTTTTATTTAATCATTCACTGAGTATTGTTTCATTTAGTTCCTTATCCAGAAAACAGAGCAGAAGCCTTTGCATGATGCATGCACCCCTGCAGACTCCCATTCTTCTCCCCTGATGTTTACCTATGCAATGAACCTCTGTGTGAACACCAGAGTGACTCAGTCACACCAAAATGAGCTGGCACGGGCTGTGAGCAGAGCCTGGCACAAAACTACCCCAGCTCCTGTGCAGAAAGTCCCTCACTGTCAATGTGGGAACAGGGTTTGGATGCTCTGCTCCTGCCTCCAGGTGCTCCCCTTTCTAGGGATTCCTCTTTCTTTTTTATTTGGCCCTGTACTCTCTGCAGGTGCTGCTGCTCTTGAGTTGGAAAAACCCAGCTTGTACGAAGAAAGCCACTGGGAGCAGGAGCTGGGAATTGGGAGCTGGGAGCAGCTGGAGCTGGGAGCTGGGCTTGGGAGGTGGGACCTGGAGGAGGGGGCTGGAGCTGGCTCAGTGCCTGTTTGGCTCTGCACTTTCCCAGCTTCTGTTGCAGAAAGGAAAACAAATCCCAAATATTCCTCCTTTTGGCTTGAAAGCTTACCCTGACTGCAGGGGGATGTAACCACAGGGCAGGGTTATGGACACAGAAGAAAATGGGGGGAAAGAGAGGAGGGACCTTGCCAGGCACCCGCTGGGACCCAATGGGCTGTAGTGAGGGGAATCCCCTAAATGATGGTGAAACACCCATCGAGTCCCAGCCCAGAGGGAGGGGCTGTTCTGAGGAGCACTCCAGCACCATCCCCAGGGAGGAAGGTGTCTGACATGGGCACATCACCATCTGCTTTTGTCCCCAGAGGCAGTCCCAGCAGTGATCCCCTGCCGCCTGCTCAGATCCCAGGTGGGTGCCTAAGTACCCCAGGCTCCCCTGGGGCCCTGCCCTACTCGCTGATGGATCAGGACCTTTACCAGCTCCCCACTTCAGCAAGTGAACAACTCAGGGCTGTTCCTGACTCCAAGAAGCAGGAGTGTTGTCCTTACCTGCTTGAGCACACTCTGGAGCTCCCTGTTGGACCAAAGGTCTGTCAGGAGAAGTCGAGCAGCTTCAGCTGCTTTTGGACAGGAGCTGGGAAGATGAAAGCAACAGGAGGATTATGGCAGGCACAGAGCAGCACCCCACAGACACTGCTGACCACCTGAGACAGACCCAGCTCTAGCTGGGAGCCTGGCTAGCCACAATCAGGAGTGTCAGTAACACCCTCCTGCTCTCTCAGCAATATTGTGTGACAACTGTGACCAGAGAAGGGCAAATGAAAGAGAGGGAAGGATCTGAGTGGGAAAATGAGCATAAAACTGAGCTGAGTCTGAAATTTGAGAAAGGGAAAGAGAAAGGAAATGGTGCCAACCCTTTGCTGGAGTCTGCAGGGACAGCGTGGGTGGCTCCCCTGGGAGGGGGCAGAGCAGCAGGCTCGGAGCTGCCTGGAGAGGACAAGGGATGGGAGCCTTTGCAATAATGACATCTGCAAGCAGCCCAGAGCCCTTACTCAGCACAAAGGAACAGATACCTGCTCACGTAACAGCTCGAAACCATGAGTCATCGCAGGACCTTTTATAATTTTGGAACATTTCATACCCAGATATCCCCTCCCTGCTGGCTCCCATCACTGCTCCTGATCTCCTGGGCCTTGTCCTGGCTATGGGAGACTCCTGCTTTGGGTTCAGGGCAGCAGCCTCAGCCTGTCCCATCCAGGGTGATAGAGAGGAACAGGACCAAGCTCAGGACACTCCCTGTCTGATACAGCTCCAAAAAACCTTGTTTCCTCAAAAGCAGTCCTCACAACATTTCCTCAAAATAGTCTCCAAAAGCCTACAAGAAATGGGACCAATAGGTCATGAGGAACCTGGGACATCAACTCCACACTTAGAGTGTGGGAGGACAGGGATGGAACCACATCCAGTAAATTTTGGAGCATTTCCCTGACATACACAGCAGCTGTTACCAAAGAAATGACTGAGTTTAACTTGGTCATAAACTTCAAAGGTGTTGTGCAGCTCCTGGTGTTGTGTGGAGGGCTGGAGGACGGCCAGAGATTCCTGAGCAATGCTTTGGGACAGAAAAAACAGGTTTTATTGCCAAATCTCTTCTCTATTATAACTATCCTATGCTCTGTCACCAGAACGACAATGTTTTAAAACATTTTCTGGCTGAAAAGCCATTAAATCCCTTCAAACCCAAGGGTAGCTGTGATCCGATGGGCAGAGCACAAACTGAAGTCTCTCTTTCAAGGATTTGTAGTTTAAAGTTGTTCATGCTTATGCTAAGCATGTTCAATGCTAAATATGTACTTTTTGCCACTATGTCTCCAGAGAACTCCTCAGAAGTTTTTGATTTTCAATCCAAAATGACCAGTATCAGTACCTGAGTCATTTATGAATCCAGGCAGAAGAATTTCTGACTGTTTCTTACAACATTGACTGCTATAATTTAGGTATAAAAAGCTCAATATGAGCTGGTGGAACTGTGATGCCAACTTCAGTAGGTAAAGCAGCATATCCCAAACAAAATAGTGTGAATATAGTAGTAGATAACATGGAGCAGAATATCAAGGACAGCTGATTTCGGGGAAAAATTCCTTACTAACAAATTGCCTGAGAATCAAAGTTGCTTTTAAGTACAGTCTGTCTTTTACAAATAGAATTATTCATGAAAACTTGTGGAAAGGCGATGAGGGAGATGTCCCCTGGTGGCAGCAGGAGGAGTCATCCAAACAGCTACAGACTCAACAAAACATGAACAAGACACAATCAGAAGGAGATGGTGGGGAATGAGGAGAAACAGAATGGGGGCAAAAAAGACAAGAATCTTGTCCATAGATATCAAATAATGGACAGAAATAACCCTTCTTCAAAGGACAAAAGTACAAAAAACTTTATGTGTGTCACTGAGAATGCCAAGGAATTCCCACAACAAGGATTTCTTCAGGATGTGAAGAGATTATAAAATTGAGATCAAGGTGCAATCTTTGGAAGAAATGGGAAATTGGAAATGTGTGGATGAGAAGGACTCTCTGGCACAGGGAAGACCTGAGTTTCTCAAAAGATTAATTTTGGTGAAATGCTGTGGTGGAATTGAACTGCAAAATAAAACTGCAATAGCAATGGTGTGAAAAGTGAAGGAACAAAGAGAAACAGAAATAAATCCATGGTAAAGGGATGAACTGCAAATGTGATTCTCTAAAGCACAGGGAGAGATTTTGGGAAAAGCTTCAAGGACAGCCAGTAGAATTAATGAGGAGAATTTTAATTTAATTAGTGAAATAATGTTGCTCGAAAATAAGCAGGAAAATATTATTCAGACAGCTGGAGAAGAAAAATAAAAAGGAAATCAAACACCCAAATAAATCAGGTCCAGTGGCTTGATTTTCAGAAACACCACCAAAAATCAAAGGAAATATTCAATATTTTGGCAACTTGGATAAAAAAGAGTGAAGGAACCCCATTTGTCTGTGAACCCCATGTCATAGAAGACAGCATCTGCAGGAGACACAGACAATTACTTAATTAGGATGCTCCAGGAAGAGGAAGAAACCACATCCATCAGATAAAGTGCTGAACCCTTTCTGCCTTTCAGTCAAAATCCAGCTATGAGAAACATGAGGAGAAAGAAACATGGGAAAGGAGGAGAACATGGGAAAAGGCAAGATCCATAACTCTGGAGTCTGGAGTCTCTTTCTAAGCTACGACTCTGAAGTTGTTTGAGCAGATGGAGCTCCTGGTTTGCAGCTGGTAATGCAGTGAGAGCCCAGCTCAGAAACACAGGGCAGGATCAGTGGGTGGCACAGGAGACACAGGGAGGGAGCACCCAGACACCAACCCCAGCCTGGGGGCCAGGGAATGTCCACAGGGAACTGAGGCAGATTAACAGAGAAAACTGCAAAGTCCTGACAGGGTGCAGAGTGTCCCTGGGTCCTCCCTGGCACTGGGTCACCCTTAGGCCCCCCTGTCCCCTCGCTCTCTGCTGCCTGCGGTGCTGGGGAGGAGGAGGTTGATGACGTGGGACTCACCACATTCAGAACCACAGTGGAGATCTGGGGTTTTCAGCCAGCCCCCAGGAGAGGTGGGGACTTACTGATTTCCACTGGGGAGTGGGGAGGCTTTCTGAGATAGGACTGGACAAATCCCAACCAAATTTTTCTTGTTTATCTTCACAGGTGACACATGACACTGGGAAAATTTCACCTTGTGACCTAGCAAGAGTCCCAAGTCTCTCCAGCTTCTGCTCTACTAGAACAGCCTGAAATAATACAGCTTGAACAAGTAAGATTACTCCTGGGTGGAAATTGTTCTCTTTTTCTTTTTCTCTAAGAACTGAACAGCATAAAAATCTTTGGGGACAAAAACAAGTATTGGAGGAAAAGGAACAACTCAAGTTTTGGACACTATAAGAACTGGGGAGTTTCTTGGGAGGATTTTGTGATCCAGGCAGGAATGGAGACATCTACAGAGTTTGGTAACTCCTCACAGTTCAGTGAGTCACCTCCAAAAAAGCTCATCCCCAGCAGCCAAGGCAATTAAAGTGTTCCCAGCCCTGGTTGAGCAAGGCTGTGCTGGAGCAGCAAATTACTGAGCACTGATCTGAGGGAGCCACAGTGGGACTTCAGCACGAGCAAATACCATTCAAAATGAGGGCTTAGAAGAGGGCTGGGTTTCATGATAATTGGGCTCGTTGGAGAGTGGAAGCAAATAAAAGCAGCAAATAGAGTGATGCTCCTTGGCCCAAGCCCAAATTAAACAAGAAGGCCCCGTGTAATGACTGAGAGTGTCTCCGCCATGGAACAAGAGGTGGATTGGAAGAACTTTATCAAAGGATGATGAAGGCATGCAAATGGATTTTCACAACAGAAAACAATGGGTTACTTGTCTAAGGCATTTTAAAACAAAGACAGATGGCAGGAGAGATGAAAGCCTAGGATGGAGAGAACATGGTCAAAGATAATGGAAGTTCAACACCAGTTTGGCCAGTAATGAACACAGAACTTGGCAAGGCTTGACAGGCTTGTGCTGCAGGGAATATGGATAACAAACACGACAGAATTCCTACCACCAAACCCCAAACCAAGTCCTAAAATAGAAAGAGGTAAAATATGATGAGATTGCTCAGCTGGTGTAAAATACAGGAGTAGACCAAGGAGGTACTTAAAATAATTCCTGTCTCTGTTCCCCCAGAGCTGCATCTTGAGGATAATGATTCAACAAAAAGATGAACAGATTTGCACATAAAATGAAGCACAGCCCTGTGTACCTGCAGTGTTGAACCTCAGACCTGACCTTCATGACAAAGTTTGAGGGAAGCCCAGGAGCCAGGAAGTCACTGACATCCTCTGTTCTGAGGGCTGGAATTTTTCAGAGATCAGAGAACCCCAGAGTGGTTTGGGTTAGAAGGGACCTAAAAGCCCATCCAGTCCCACCCCCTGCCATGAGTAGGAATACCTTCCACTAGCCCAGGTTCCTCCAAGCTCCATCTAATCTGGCCTTGGACACTTCCAGAGATGGAGCAGCCACAGCTTCCCTGGACAACCTGTGCCAGGGCCTCCTCACTGTCATAGGGAAGAATTTATTTCTAATATCCAGTAGAAATGTCCCCTCTTCTAGTTTGAAACCATTCCCCCTTGTCCTGTCACCATCTGGTCGTGTAAAGCAGATACAAAACTTCTCCTCTTTTTTATAAGCTCTATAAGTACTATTTTTAAAAGATTTTAAGATGTTGGTGCTTCAGTTCTTTTTAGAATTTCCTAAAATTCAACCAGAAAACTTCCAGAGGCCTCTTTGCAAATTCCACCCTGGGTGGCTCCTGCTTATTTCCAACAAACCAGTGCTGAGAACTTCTGCCCACTAACATGCCCAATTCCTTTACTGAGAAGGAATAATGGTCTACTCTGGCTCTGAAGGGTGTTGGGAAGGCTTTGGGGTCAGTCTGGATCTGTCCCTGCCCCTGCTTTGTGCCCCACACTCACCCATTCCGGCACAGGCTCACTACATTATTTAGCAAGTTGCTGGACAGGTAAGACTTTCCCAGGTGGGGGTTGGACATGATGAGGTTCCTCAGAGTGTAACAAGCTGATGTCATGATCTCCCCGTAGCTGTTGGTGTTTCCAGACTGGAACGACAGGAGACGGGACACATCTGGGAGCACCTGGTGAGCTAAAGAGGTGGAGGAATGTTCCAATCAACAATTAAACACAATTTGTCACAAGTGAATGATGCTATTTGTGTTAACACCAAACAGTTATCTCTACAGGGAGGCACTGGAAGTGTTGGACAGCAAAGGCATAATCGTCATCTGTGGATTTTTCCAAGACAAAATGAGGGCTGCAGGCCTTTAGAAGGGCAGTGTTGTTGGCCATGGGTACTCAAGTCCAACTCAGTTCCCAAAACACTGTCACCCTCCTGGTCCTCAGGTTTGTCACTGTCTGTAAAGCATAGCACGTCACACAGCACTGGTGACTGTCCTTGGGGCCAGAGGAAATGACACTGCTCCAGTTCTGGAGCTTGGCTAGGTCTCCTTATGGGGTTTACAAAGTGAGCTGGGCAGATCCCATGGAGCTGAAAGTGGGGATCCAGCGTAGGGGAAGGACTTACCCATGGTTTTGTGGAGCACAGGATGCCTGGACATGTTGCTCAGCAGAGAGGCCCCAGAGCGGACGACCTCGGAGCTGTTGGACTGGAGCAGCCGAGCGATGCGGGGCAAGCCCTTCTCCTTCAGCCCAATCATCTGGCTCATGGCATTGGACATCTGAGGGACACAGAGATGCTCATGACTTACAGTGCCAGGGGGAAGCAGCTGGGATGACGGTCAGGGCTGGAGGAATGTGACTGTACCACAAAATGAGCACTGCACAATCCGTTCTCCTGCTGCCATAATCCCACTTTGTCAGTTTTACCTCTCTTCCCCACAGTTACAGGAGCCTGGAGAAAAGGAGGCTCTGGGAGGACCTTCTGGCTCTCCTCAGATCCCTGACAGGAGGGTGCAGCCAGCTCTGCTCCCAGAGAACAAGGGACAGGACAAGAGGAAATGAACTCAAGCTGCCCCAGTAGAGGTTTAGATTGTATATTGGGGAGAATTCTTCACCAAAGCAGTTGCCAAGCTGTGGTACAGCTGTCCAGGGCAGTGGTGGAGTCACCATCCCTGGGAATGTTCAAAAAATATGTGGCTGGGGCAACTGGGTACATGGGTTAATGGTGAACATGGGTGAACAGTTGGACTTAGTGTTATTAGAAGGCTTTTCCAAGCTTAATGATTTCATTATTCTGGGACATTTGAAAAGTCAGCCTCTCATCTGCTGTGATGCTGCTGGTTCTGCTGTTCTCTGGAGCCCCAGTGGAGCACTTGATCACTCAACTGACATTCCAAAAGCTGGATAAGTTTTACTTTCATGTCCATTTTGCCCTCGCCCTTCACAACGCCCTGGCAGCTCCCTGGCCTGGCCCTTCACAACTCCCTGCCATGCCACAGTGGGCTGTTGGTGAGCAGAAACATATAATGGATGGCTTTAAAAAACAATCTGAGGACTAAAAATATTCATCTTAGATGTGATCTTGTGCTTGTAAATGTAGAAGGCCTCAGGATGCAGCCAGGGCAGATGAGTTCAAGCACATCCCCTGAGTAAACTGCCCTTATTGACAGAGCTTAAACGGAACTTCTCAGGTACTGCCTCACCAGAAAGGCTGCTGGAGACATATGTCCATCAGCAGTGACATGGGAATGGAGAGAAGGGGCTGGAAAACATGTGCTCTGTTCCACATTCACACCAGCAAGACTGGGGTGTGTGAAGTGCTGTTGAAGGACATTCAGACCAATCCTCTGTGAGCTGAAAGATCACAGCAAGCTCCATAAGCAGATCATCCCCAGATTCCCTTTCCATCAAATGACAGCAAACTCAGCAAATCCAGCTCCAGCTCTGAGCTGGAATGAGACCCTTGAGGGAAGGAGCCACTTCTGCACATCCAGACAAATTTCAGCCATTCCATTCCAAGAGGCTGAATTAAGTTGCTGCAGCACTGTCAGAGATGGGTTTGGTTGCTTGTCCCTTGTGCAATCTTGTTGATTGCTGAAATTTTCCTTTCCCTGGAGCACAAAACTCCAGCCCTGTTTCTCTGACCAGCTCTACCCATACATGACAGCCTCTCTCCACATTCTGATTCGTGGCACTGCTTAGTTAAATTGCCAAAAGTCAAGGTTCCCAATTATTTAGCATGGAAATCGTTGTGACAAAAGGAGATCAGAGCTGGCAGGTTAATGCCATCCCAGCAGGGAAGGCTCCATGTGAGTCATCTGTGTCTCTGGGTGGGACACTCCCCACTGGTGACATGCCTCTCCTGCCTAGGGAATCATTATCTCTTTTATCTCCCCATCCATCTTATTTAAATTGAGATTGATGGAGTTGAGCACAAACAGACAAGTCAGGGGCTGTCCCAGGGGAGGCAGCTTGCAAGGACGTGCCCAGGGCAGTGACGTGGGCCCACAGAGCCACAGTTGTGATGTGTCCCTCTCAGTGCCACAGCATCATCCAGCCCCTGGCACCTCCACGCTGCCATGCCCACAGGTCAGGACATCTGTCACAGCTATTTTACAGGCAGCTCTGAGGTGTGGACAAGCCACAATCCACAGCACAACCCACCCTGTCATTACAGCCACCGCCCCTTGGAGCACACGCATAGACGGTGGCTCAGCCCTTCTCCTGCCTCTTATCACATCTGGCTACGGGTGCACATCTGGGCTTACCCTCACTGCTGCCCTGGGGGGGGTGCCAATACCAGCACCTACTGGAAGTGTGACCAATAGACTGGGGAACTTGGAAACCCAGTGTATGCGTCTGGGATAGATCCCTGGGATGCTGGTTGTAGCCCCCCACGAGACCCTGAGTTTGGAGTTAATAAACATCCCACTAGATCAAACACTATGGAAAGACTGTGGGGGTTGTGGTGCCCCGAGGTTTAAGGAGGACATTTGCCTTTTTCATGGCTGGGAAGTGACGATGATCAGTGACCTTAGAGGTCTTCCTAACCTTACTGACTTTCTGATTCCATGCAAGTGCTGACACATTTGGGTGCACACCTGTGGAGGGGAGGGAAACTCTTACCAGCCCTCGGCTCGCAGTGAGGTTCTGCAGAGCTCCAGCACAAGCTTCCAGGGTGGCATCCTTCTTGCTCTGATCCATCAGGGACAGGTAGGTGCGGATGGCATCTGAGTGGTAGAGCCAGCTGGGGCCTTTGGGTTTGAAATCCTCCTCGGGGGACCCCGTACTCATCATTCTGCAAAGACATGAGAAACAGGGAGCTCAGATCCTGCTCTTCCCTTGCAGCCCCTGCCTGGGGCTGAACACTGCATTCCCAGTCCCTCTGCAGCACATCCTACCTCCATTTTCCCACTCCTGCTGTTGAAGCAGCCTGTGAGAGTTTTGTCCATGTAAACGCTCCGGGCCATGTGGTTGAGCTGGGTGTATTTGTTGGGAACTTCAGCATCCAGGCGGTAGGAGAGGTTGTGCAGGATGCAGATGCAGTTCTCCACAGACTGCATCATCCCCAGAAGAAAAATGCAAACATCACATTAGGCAGAAAACTTTGGAGCAGCACCAAACAGGACATGGACTGGGCCATAATCAGCTTTTTAGCACCACGGATGCTCCTTAGCCTGGCTCAGGGAGTGAGGGATGGGAGGGAAGGAGCTGAAATCGGCATGAAGGAAGGATATCAGTGAGCTGCTGACCCAGAGAACCTTGGGAGGTCTCACTTGCCACAGACAAGTTGGCAAACAGGAAAAGAGAGCGTGAGAGTGGCTGGATCAAACTATGAAATTCCAAATCTTGAAATCCCCCTCTTGCCAGAGGTGATTTCCAGTGATACTCTCTGAGTCACAGCTACAGATCAGGTGACACTTTTTACCAAGAACAGGCTTTAAGCCTCCTTCCCCTGGATGCCAGAGTGCCCAATGGGAGGAGCAAGGAAGAATTTTGGCTGGATACCCACAACCAACACCAGAACCTGTGGTTACATTTCTAAAGAGCTGTGTTTTGTGTGTGCTGCTGGAAAGGGGCTTCCTGCAAAAGCCATGCCCAAAAGAGGGTTTGTTCAATCCAGAGAGAATTCAAAATAACTTTGGTAACTTTGAGGGTTACATCCGAAAGGTGCCTACAAATACTTTTTTGTCCAAGGCAAGTGGTGTTCACACACAGCCATCAGTCACAGCCAGGGGACTGGCAGAGAGATGCCAACTGTTGGCTCCCTGCTGAACATGGTACAGGGAAGGGAAGGGAAGGGAAGGGAAGGGAAGGGAAGGGAAGGGAAGGGAAGGGAAGGGAAGGGAAGGGAAGGGAAGGGAAGGGAAGGGAAGGGAAGGGAAGGGAAGGGAAGGGAAGGGAAGGGAAGGGAAGGGAAGGGAAGGGAAGGGAAGGGAAGGGAAGGGAAGGGAAGGGAAGGGAAGGGAAGGGAAGGGAAGGGAAGGGAAGGGAAGGGAAGGGAAGGGAAGGGAAGGGAAGGGAAGGGAAGGGAAGGGAAGGGAAGGGAAGGGAAGGGAAGGGAAGGGAAGGGAAGGGAAGGGAAGGGAAGGGAAGGGAAGGGAAGGGAAGGGAAGGGAAGGGAAGGGAAGGGAAGGGAAGGGAAGGGAAGGGAAGGGAAGGGAAGGGAAGGGAAGGGAAGGGAAGGGAAGGGAAGGGAAGGGATCCTGGGGACTCAGGAGTCAAAGTAATTTACTGGTCCTGTGTGTTTATTAAAGGAAAATTGTAAAGCCCAGCTCTACTTCAGGCCCAGAGCCCCAAGAACCCACAACCCTCCAACAGATCCCACTGGGGCTTGGAAGGACAAGAGTAGCCAGTGACTCCAGCCACCAGCTGTGTTTGTTAGAAAGGGATTTTGGGGCATTCCCAAGGTTGCAATTGTGAACTGTGGGGCTGGACAGCCCAGGGCAGCAGCTGGTACCTTGTCGTCGGGGCGGTTGGAGGCCACGCAGTTCTGGGCATAAGTCATGACAGAGTCAATGAGGCCAGGGTAATTCCTCATGGTCTGGCGCCCCATGTCCGCAGAGCTCAGGTTCCTGAGGAAGCCGTCGAGCACGCCAGGGGACAAGGAGGAGAGAAGGTGAGTTGGGCTCTGTTCTGGCTATGGTTGTCACTGAATTCAGGGATTTTCTAGCAGGTTTAGCAAGGCTGAGGAACTGCTCCTGTTCTGGAGGCCTTTAGTGAGACTGCACCAGTGCACAGTTCTCTTGTTGCTCTTTAGGACTGATTTCACCTGGAACATGTCCTGCAAGAATCTCTGCACAGAAGACACCCTCCTAGGGACAGTCACCAGCAGGAGGTTGTCTCAAAGGCTCTGCATGTGCCATTACACAGACACTGTCTCCTGAGAGGAGTTTCCAAAGCAAAGACTGGCTAAAGACCATCTGGGGTTGCTGTGATCATCAGGAAGGTGCACAGGACTGTAAGTACAGACCTACCCAGGGTCAGCAGCAATGTGTGTGTGGGAAATGGGGTGGAGATGCTGGAGAGCAGCAATGGCTCTATCCAGAGCAACTGACAGAGCAACCTCCCATCTGTGAGGTTGAAATGGGTTCCTGGACACCGGCAGCTGTCAGGGTAGCAGAGTTTTTCCAGTAACAGGATATGGGTTTTGTTGTTTTGGTTTTTTTTTTCTTCCCTATTTTATTGCCTTATAGCTTGCAAATGAAAAACAAAGAGAGGTTGGCAGTGGCTGTGAGATATTCACTGCAGGCACTCCAGAACTGGATCTGATGTTCACTGTGATTTGCAGCCTCCTCATTAACATGGATTCATCTACAATCCAGAAATGCTTGAGCAGCAATGGCTTGGGCCCAGGGCAAATCCAGGGCTGTTCTCATCCCTGTGTTCTGATGTGGCAGGGCAGTGACTCGAAGCAGTCCTGGCTCAGTCCTTGGAACAGGGGCTCTAGATCCAACTCACAGCTTCCCTCACTCTCCCTGCTCCCCAGTCTGGCTCCCTCAGGCCTCTGGAGCTCCCTTGCTGACCTGCAGCTGCTAGTCTTCTTTGGGGTGTTGGACACTGAGGCCATGGGTTGGGATCAGTCTCAGGAGGCAGAGCTTACCTTCAGTTAAACTCCACAGAGTTTTTACAAGCTGTTGCCACTGTCTTTCCTTCATTTCAATGGAATATTTTATAGTGTTGATAGGCTGGGATGGCCTTAAAGCAGTTAGAGCTTCGAGCAGTTCATACCCACTGTACCTCACACATCTGGAGCTGCAGCAGCTTGGGGGAGCTGCCTTCCAAGACAGCGAAGGAGGGAACAGCACTCCCTATCTCCCAGACACGGTTCCCAGCCACAGAGGCTGATGGTTTCAGGTCTCCAAAGGCCCTGCCATGATCAGCCTCTCGTTTCATAAGCAGCTCCAGCTCCTGCAAGCTGCATGTCTGGGAAGGGCGCGGCCGGCGCTGCCTCCCTCGGGGAGAGCTTCCCTTGATGAAAGCACCTCATTATACAGGGCAGGTTTTTTGCCCCACTTGTTCCCATTGAGACAAGGAGCTCACATCCAAGTGGAGGAGGAAGGTAGGAGAAACAGCAAGTCAGGGCGAAGATCCTCTACAAAAGGGCTCTGGCTTCCCGTGAACAAAATAAACTACTCTAGGCTCTGTCTGCACCTCCTGTAGCTGAGTCTCCTGATGAAATGAGCCAGGGAACGTCCAGGACAATGGGACTGTTCTGTCCTACAACAGTTATCAGAAGAAGTGGGAAAATGCTTGTTTTCCCCACATAGAGAATTCTGTATTTTTGTCACCAAAAGCCAAACCAGTTTGTTTTCTCTGGAAGTCTCAAGCCTCTAAAGGCAAAATCTGCCCAGTTTCCTGGTCTGAGCTAAACATTGATGGGTTTCAGCACTGCACAAAACAACTTACATATTTTTTTGAGAAGAGACTTAGCAAGAACAAAATTATTAAAAATAAAAAGCTACTAGAAAATATTTTACATGTATTTTTTTTTTGCACCTTCTCTTAGTCAGGAAAATTTTCTCAAGGAGAATTTTTCATTAACACAGTTGTAATGAGCATGAATTCAGCTCATTGTAAGAGGATTTAGATGGCTTCAGCTTTTGCCCACAGACACAAGTTGCAGTCAGTCCCTGCCTGGTGACTCACCTCAAACACCCTGTGGCATTGAAGAACACTTCTGGGTCGATAATTTCTCGTGTCCTGTTGCAGCTGCCATCAGACCAGCCCGAGAAAGGGATGATAACACAGTCTGTCAGCACAGGCAGAGCCTCCTGTATCAACTCTTCTTTTAGTTCATCAGTGGAGGAGAGATTCCAGAGCAGTCCTAGGAAGGAGGTGGGACACAAGCTCAAGCACAGGATAATGTGCATTAGGTACTTTGTTTAGGTTGGGGTGGTTTCAGCACCAAAATTCTTGTTCCCTTCACCTCTCAGAGCTGAGGGTGCAGAGGCTGCCCAAAACCTCGGTCCCTGTCCAGCCCTATGGGAGACAGGCAGGATGGGTCCATGTGGCAGTGGGAATTTAAGCATCCTCCCTCCTCCCAAAATTGCTGTTTATTAGGTTGCAGGGGACAGCATCTCTCCAGGGATCTTGGAAAGGCTTGCACATAAAAATTGGGACACAGCTGAGGGTGACCTGCACCAAAAAACTCCCACTGATTCCTCAACAGCCAACCCTACTTGGGTTGGTAGCTCCCTTGGCCATTCCTGGGAACAGCACAGGGGCCAGGGTGAGGGAGGCATGGGAATGGCAGGGTGACCATAACGGGGCAGGGGGACCTGGGGCAGGTGCTTCCCCAACAGGCACTAAGGAAGTGAGTAACCCTTATGGAACAGGGAAAGGCCAGAACTCCTCTGCCTTCTGATTTAGGTCACCCTTTGGTGCCAGTGGAGCAGAAAACCCCCTCTCTGTGCTAGGGTAGCACCAGGGCTACGGAACCCAGGCAAGGGGAGCCCAGACTCTGGCGGGGCAGAGCAGACTCTGGTTACCTGTGAGCTGTTTCTGAATTTCAGTGTTCCCTGTCCTGCGGAGGAGGCTCACACACTCCCTGATCCCGTTCTGCCGCCGGGTTTCGATCTTGTTGGTGGGGTTCTTGAACACCAGGTTCCGGAGGGCTCCAGCTGCTGCCCGCTGCACATTCTGGTTCTGGCTGCGGAGCAGCTCCACGAGCTTGGCAATGCCCCCCAGCCGATAGACCTGGCCAGGAGACAGGGACAGACATGGGACATGAGCATGGAGCACCAGGAGACACACGGGACAGACACGGGACAGACATGGGACATGAGCATGGAGCACCAGGACGGACACAGGCCATCAGCACAGAGCACAGGACAATGTTGGGACAGGGACACCCAGAACTTCCCCAGCAGTGCCAAGGGTCAGACATTCCATCCTGGGGGAGCTGGAGAAGCAGAGCTGCCAGGGAACGAGGGTCAGAGATGACAAGTCTACTTCAGGCCATAGGTCATGGGCACAAAGCTCCTGGCCTGGAGGTTGGAGCCAAAAGCTTAAACTGCAGGAGTGGTTGTCTGTGAGTAGTGGCCATGGACAGAGTCCTTTGCCGATGGAAATGTGCTCCTGCAAACTTTCACCCACCTCCACAGTTTGCACTGAGTGGAAATGCTGCCCTGCCTATATGCTGAGGCCATTTATAGCCATGTAATGACATGCTGTGGTCATTTATCTGCATCCTGAGATCACAGGCTGAGCTCAGAGGGATGGTCATGGCCAGTGTCACCACCCTCGAGGTCAGCCAGAGGCAGTGGAGGGAGCCCAGACCTGCAGGACACCACACAGAGCTTTGAAAGTGAATCCTTGCAGCTGAGCTCTCCAAATGCTGAGTGTTCCTGCTGTGGGATGTGCTCTGCACCAGCCGTGATCCCGCCCGGAGCCCATCCTGGCACAAACAGCCCCTCGGCTGAGGTTTGCTGACAATGGACAATGGATGAGCACCTTTCAGGAGGGAAGGAAAACAAGCGTGTGCTGGGATGAGTCACCGACCTGCTCTGGCACATCTTTCTGGGAAGGATGGGACGGCCCAGTGCTCAGAGAGGGTTTGAACGGTAACAAAGGGTGTGGCCACCCCACAATGGGCCACCCAAACGTGAGCTGGGCATCTGCACTCATCCAGGTGCAGCCAGGGCACAGGGGCACAGTCCCACACCAGGCCACCACTTCCAGGTCCACTGTTGTGTCAGGACAGGGAAAGCCACCTCTAAAGGGTTGGCATCTCAGTAAATCCAGGGTGGGGATAAACTTCAGTGACATTCTTGCTGCACCAGATCCATCCTTCAGTCTGCCTCCTTTGCCGCATGCTGGCAAAGGAACTGAGGAGTAAGAGCATCAGAAATATAACCTGTACTATAAGAAGGGCTTCTCTGTGGTCAAGTATCACAGAATCACAGAGGGGTTTGGGTGGGAAAGGACTTTAAAACTCATCTTGTCCCACCCCCTTCCATGGCCAGGGACACCTTTCACTGTTCCAGGGTGCTCCAAACCCTGCCTGGCCTGGCCTTGGACACTCCCAGGATGGGGCAGCCACCACTATGGATGTGCAAAATTATCTTTGTACATGATCACTAATTAACCCATTGGCTCAGGTGGCTGAAATAGTCTGGAAAAATGCTGTGAAAAGGGCTGGCAAAGGGCTGCAGGGTCACTGGCCAATGCTCAGCAAAGGTCACAGTGGGACTTAAAGCAGCTTTGTCTGGCTCTGACTCTGCAGCACTGAGACAGTGAAAGATTGATGTGGAACTGGGTGCAGTTGCCCCCAGAAGAGGACACTGCATGGCAGCTTCCACACTGTCAAACCCCTGTGCCACAGCAGCTCGTAGTGACAACAGGAACAGTCTCCTCTGCTACCCAGAAATTATTCCAGGCATTAAATCCTGACCAACTGCTGTTGTGAGAAAGTGGCCATTAATAGCTGAAAAATCTATTTAATTAATACCTGAGCCTGACTAATGAGGTATAAAGCACCCTCATGAAAACCAAGGGAACCTATGGATCCCTGGCACTAAGGAAAACCATTCCCATCCCTCTTTTGTGCCAACAGCCCCAGCGTGGCAGAAGAGTCTGGGAGAATCTGCTCACCTCTTGCTTGGCAGACTCATCCTGGAAGCAGGTGTGCTGCAGGTAGTAAGCCCCCATGGCCTGGTACTTGTCATCGGAGGAGCACAGGAGCTGGATGGCCTTCTGGATGGTCATGGTGCCAGCGTCAATCTCATCACCACAGATCCTGTGTCAAAGAGAAATATGGAACTGGGTGAGTGCTCAACCAAGACTGCTATGGCAGCACCAAGAGTTATTGGGAAGGAATCAATGATAAAATATTATCACATTGCCACATACAGCACACAGTGCACCTCTAGTGGATTTCTCTGTCTCAAAGAAAGAGATGGTAAAGGATGGAAAAGACACAGTGAACACTAAGGGTAATAAATTCCAGATCCAGTCTATCCACAAGCAAAGGAGACAGAAAATGAAAGCTGGGTTGAGGTGCTGAATGTCTGATCATGTCCAAAGTGTAAGTTTAATGAACAGAGACCCAGTTCACTGTTTCTCAAATAAAGGAGTGAGTGGACAGGAGTGAAACCTTCCACCAGGTCATGAGGACAAGGTAACAGAGGCAGGTGGTTTTCCCACAGTGTGGGATCCTTTGATGTGA
The DNA here is from genome assembly GCF_021018805.1 of Prinia subflava. Taxonomy (NCBI): domain Eukaryota; kingdom Metazoa; phylum Chordata; class Aves; order Passeriformes; family Cisticolidae; genus Prinia; species Prinia subflava. Next base: position 6,413,898 of record NC_086269.1, read on the forward strand.
TAGGTGGTGGAAGCAGAAATGTGAGAGCAGTTGATGGTCTGGGGAAGCTCAAGCAGATCCCTCAGGAAAAGGCCTGTCTGGAGTGATGGGATGGACAAACAGGCATTTTATGAAATGCTAATAACAGCTCTGAGACATCCTGCTCCCAGGGGATGTTCACACTGGCTGTCTCCAAGCTCTTATAAAGGCTGACCACTGTCTTCGTCCCTGTTAGAGGTAAAGGATGTGCCTGCAACTCCAGAGGAAGGATATGAATTCCTCTGGCTTGGGGCAAGACTGGAACCTCAGGAAAAATACAAACATCTGAAGGTTCTTCCACTTGTTTAGAAACGTGAAGGTCCTGCTCTTTTTGACTCGTTCTTATTCAGTACCATCTGTGATGTTTTCACCACATAAAATTAGAAAAGGGCCCAAACTTTCAGGGGGGTCTGAACTGAAAAGCTTGTCTGTGCTTCCAGTTATAGAAATTAATGTAATTGAAAGTTCCTGTCTCCTCTTAGCACCCTTGCAGCTGAATCCTGCAAAGCCTGCATGGGGACCTCAGCTCATGGCAGCAGTGGCTGCATTAATTTGTAAAGTCCAGGACTAAGGAGAGTCAAACCCAAACTCCTGTTTGGTTTTACTGTCAGCAGTGATGGGATACAAATGGGAAAGGCTTCAGCAGCAGTGGATGGAATCCAAAAGTGTGAGGGCTTTCCCAGGCCAATGAAGTTGTGGCTGTGCCTGGCTGATGATGTTCCCTGGAACTGATGGGGAGTTTTTCCTGGAGATAAGGAAATCTGATGAAACCACATTTATTTAAACCCAGTTTTGCTACATGTCATACCAGGGAGTGACTCTGTAGAGAGGCTGCTCATCTTCAGACAATGCCACAGACCAACAGAACAGGGAGTTTTAGTAAGTTCTTTAAATGAATCCATTATATTTGAAGTGTTAAATTTCACCACAAGACAGTAGCACTTCCAGGGATGAGATGGACAGAATTGCTTTGACTGTGCCAAAGAAATGTAAAGAATAAAGGTCTGGAAAGGACATTTGGTCACCACCAGCAGCACTTATAGTGAGATAAAATATTTATGCTTATGAATCCAAAGGTTCCCCTCCACACAGCACAGAGCAGGGAATAATATGCACAATTCCAGAGGGAATTTCACACAAAAGGCAGCATGAAGAACTCTGGTCTCCACTGCTTTCACTGGCATGAAGTTACACCCTGCCTGCATCACTCATTCAAGCACCTGTGGAGTCAGTGGAAAGCAATTGGTGCTTCCAAAAACCTTCCACCAACTTTGCCTTTGTGTCTTGGACATTTTTCCTAGGAAAGGAAACCCTGCCCTCTGGAGACACCTCTGCCTCTCTTGGTATGCAGGAACGGGAGACAACAGTCTGGGGCTGGACCTTAAGCATTCCATGTCTAAGGTTGGGTGAACCTCGTTCCACTTTCATTTCTACAGTAAAACATCACATTCTCATAAGACTTTTCATCAGGTTTTTTTCATCAGTTTGAACCAAAACCTGGCACTAAGGAACGGCCATTAAACTTGCAACAAGGAGTCACAAAACTGGAAAGACAAAGTAAAATAGAAATTACAGAGCTCCAGAAATCCTTGGGTTGGATCCAGGATGTGATTTCCTCTCAGGTTTCTTTCACGCTCCTGGGATGACTGAGCTGAGAACTGATGGATCCTACACCAGTGAGGGGCTTCTCCTTTGGGAATTGGGACCTGGACTGGAGGTGTGGGAAGGGAGGCAGATAGGTAAAAATACCAGGCCAGTGGCCATGTAATCATAGTGATCTATTTTTCTTTATAATTATTGAATAGATGTACTTTTTTCTGAGACAGAAGGCTGTCCACTTGGTCCAGCTGCTCAAGGAGGGCAATTTTCTTCACATCCACTCCACAGAGGAACAAACCCTCCTCCAGCTGGGAAAAAACTGGAGATGCAGGTGTAGTTCTGTGGGATAAGATGGGGAAGGTTCCCTTTTCCCTGCTGTCTCCTTAGCAGAAGTTCACAGCAGGTCCGCAGCCAGGCCCAGTCACACTGTCCAGGAAGCAGCAGGGATTTCTCCTATCTGAGAATTAAACCACTCTGGCAAAGTCCAGAAAAGGGGAGATTTGTCCTCAGCCTATCAGGGTTATTCCCAATCAGATCCACACTGTGGGAACAACAACCTGCTTCAAGAGAAACTCTTGGATGAGCCATCTCCAGCCTGGGCAATGTGACTGGTAGGAAGAGCTCCAAAGGTTGTTCTCCCTCAAGAAAGAAGCAGACTGGGAAGAGACCTCAGCTGGAAATGATTCTATAGAGACAAAGAAGATCAGATTCTGGAATGGAAGGCAAACAAATACTGAAGAGGATCAGTATCAGAAAAGGGCAATTTTCCTCACGTTTCATGAGCAGATTGTTTTGTGCTAATTCCCATCTAAATTTCTGTCTGGCTTGTTAGGACTACGAGTCTAAAGAGAGGAGGAAGCCAGAAAACTCTTAACAAATTCCATTGTTCATGAATAAAATCAGAGTAGCCTCTCAAAACAGTGTTCAGCACATCCCAGCATTCTATCCCAAATAAAAACAAACCAAAATGAAGGTGCCTTTCATTGTACTCAGTTCTGCTTTCACTGCATGGCTTAGCCCTGAAGAATTAATGTTTTGATATTGATCTCCTTTAATTATCCTAGAAGATAAGAGATGGATCAGAAAACACCCTTGGTACCTTTTCTGATTATTTCAATAACTCCTGTCCTTCTCTCTGTTTGCAGGAGGGAACGGTTGTAGGGGACACACTGTCCCTGAGCTTCAGCCACAGCATAGAGACTGCAGCAGCTCAGCTGGGGCCAGGTCACTGTCACCCGAGCCAAATGTGACACTGAGAAATCCCAAAGGATTGCCCCATTCTTTACTGCCCCCTCCACAGATGCCAGCTGAGGCATCCACGACCTCTGACAGAGCAGCTCTGAGATGTTACAGATTCCCAGGTGCCTGGAGAGACACTCACTTCCCCATGGTCTCTAATGAGCTGTTTCAGTCTCTTCCTCCACTCACAGAGAACTCCAAAGGGAAGAGCATCCACATCTCCCAATGGGGCCAAAGGTAAGTGTGGGTTTGCAGGTGGCCATTAAAGGCTCCTGATCCAGATCAGCAAACCCTCAGCCAGGGACTGTCTGCAGACACCCAGCTCCCCATTCCATGCTCCCAAAGGAGAACACCCCCAATCCTTCTCCAGGGGTGGGATGAGTCTGGGCTCTCAGCCATGTCTCCAGCTCAGACATCTGGGGTTCCCTGAGATCAGCAAGAGGTGTTGGCTTTGTTAGGGTCTGTCTCAGGGATCTGTCTCCAAATTCAGCCCCATTGGCCACTGGGCACCTCAGCTCAGAGAGAGGAATCTCCTGAAGGGGTGTGACCAGTTCAGGCCACTGCAGGGACACAGACATCACAGCCACCACCTTGTCCAGCCCCGTCTGTCCCATCTGGCCCCTGAAGCACAATGTACAACAGCTCTAAGCAGAACTAATACAATGTCAGTCATTGGTGGACACAGCTTTCTTGTACCTCTTCAAGTTGGAGGGGCACAAAGACTCCAAATTTCCTAGAAGAATTAAACATCCCATTGTTTGTTACTGCTTCTTATCATTGCTCCCTGATGACCAAGCAGGATGTAGAAACTTTTATCCTGAGTGAGCATAAACAATATCAATAATATCAATAACATTGCAACATGTAATTTAGCCAAAAGCTGCCTGCTCAGGGTGCTACCCTGTCAACTGGGGCATGCTGCAAGTGCCACCCAGCAGAGGAAAATGGTTAAAAGTGGTCAGATAATGGATGGTCTCCACCAGCTGCTGAAATCACCACTGCTGCTTCCAAGGGTGAAATGCTGCAGCTCTGGGGCATGTCACAAGAGATCAAGAAGGAGAAGGGTTCTGTGGAGAAGAGGGAGTCCTGGACACCAAAAAAATACCTCCAGCTCTACTAGACTCCAGGGAGCTGCATTTTGGCAAAATGTGAGTGCTGCTCATTGAGAGCAGCCTTTGGGCAGGAGCCACTAGAATGATCCTGAATGTCTGAGCCCAGGCCAGAGGTGCTGAGCTTGGAAATGTTGATCTAGATATGACATAATGATTACCAAGGCTTAGGTGTCTGAGTGGTTATAGAGAAGTATGTCTGGAATACCAGAATCCCAGAATCACTGACATCGGAAAAGACCTCTGAGACTATCGGGTCCACCTGTTAATGTTTTTATATTGATCTCATCTTGTCACCCATCCCAGAGTGCTCAGTGCCACATGCAGGTGTTCCTTGAGCACCTCTAGGGATGAGGACTCCACCACTCCCTGGGCAGCCTCTTCCAATGTTTAACAACCCCTTCTGTGAAGAAATTCTTCATGGAAGAAATGGAATGGACATGAGAAGGTTCCTCTCTGCTCACTGGGCAGGATCATGACAACAGGGCTGGTGGAGGAGAGTAAACTGCATGGGTTTTCAATAGTGTTCAACCTCCTGATCTGGCAAACAGTGCAGAACTCAGATTTCATCACCAGAACCAATAACATGGAGTGAGTAACCCCCTGCGTCATGATTTAGTTTATCAGGGAATCATAGAATGTCTTTTCCTGAAAACCAGTTCAGTGTTACACTGCTCAGGCAACTGGAAGAAAGGGGCCTTGGATGGAGTTGCTGCTGTAAGAGGGAGGACTCTGAGGAATATCAGTTATCAGAGGCAGCTCTTCCCTGTCTCACACAGCCAAAGCCAGTTCAATAAATTGCATCAATCATATGATCAAGAAGAGCTGCAGAAATTAAATAACTTTGTCACCAAATGCAGAACTGCTCAGCACAGACAGTTTGGCAGTTCTTGTACACTCAGAATTTTGATACCTGCACACCACTTTCACCACCTGAGAATACTCAGTGACCCATTATCCTTTCACACCATCCAGGGAGACCAGATCCACAGCAGAGGATGCCTGAGAAGCATCGCTCTGGAACCAGTACTGACATCGTCCATGGGCATAACAGAGTTTTGTATCACAGACAGACCCAGTGGATCACAGGTTCCACTGCAATCCTTCTCACAGCAATGGAAATCACCCCATGGATCACTTCAGATCACTCCATGGATCACCTCAGAAAGTATGGAAAGCATCCAGCCCTCCCCTGGCTCTTGCAGGCTGTTTGCAAATCTACAGACAAGATATCCAACATATCCCAAAACAGGAGATCTGCGGCACAAAAACTGAACACAGACTTCTCCATGTCACAAAGGCATAAACTCCACTTGGAGAATGACCAGAATAGAAGGACAGAGCCCCAAACTGGGAACTGGCAGCAGCTGTGACCCAGCTGAGCCCTGTCCCTGCAGATGGAGGTTAATAATGGGGTACCTAAAAGCAAAACTCTCCTTACTCATCATCAGGGGAGCCAAGGGAAGACTGAAATCTCCAGGTGGAGAATTCTCCAGACACAATAGCCCTACACAGCAAGGAGAGTCCAGACACGTTCCTGATCCACCTCAGAAGCCCCTCTCCAACAAGAGCATACTGAGGGCAAGGCCAACAGTGCCCTGCAAGACACGTCTGAGGGCTAAGAGTCATCCAAAAGAGTCATTTTTCCAAAGAGGACAACTCCTTTGTATGTCTCCAAAGCTTTAAGTACAGCTGCTGCTCTCAACCTCCTCCCCTCTGAGCACAGCTCCTGTACCAGGTGCCCCCTGCACCAGTCCAGTTCTGCAGAGCTTCAGGCAGACCAGGGGATGTGCCACAGCCACATCAGATTCACCCCAGGGGACACAGCCCCAGATGAGCCCGCAACTCAAAGCCCAACTTGGAGCCCGACTTGGAGGTGAGGTTTCCACAGCAGAACCAGTTCTGCCAGATGAGCCGTGCCCCAAGCCAGGAGTGTGTAAATGGAGCCACTCCCTAACCAAGGGCAGCCAGAGCTGGAGAGGATCCCTCTCAAAACAGCAGTTCTCCTCTCAGAAAAAGCCATCATTCTCCAAGTGACCGCTCCAAAGCCATGACCAAGCCCTTGACCATGGCTTTGGCCAGAGCCTGCCAGGACTCATTGCTCCAAAGCTGTGTCCTCCCTAGGAGAAGGCAGCTGCAGCCCCAAGTTCAGGCATTCTACCATCCCTCCCACTACACTTTTCTGCTCTTCAGTGAGAAATTCCCTAGAACAAATCACTTCCAGTTTGTGTAACATCTCTGGTTCCTGTCCCAGAGGATTTACGGAGCTGCTGACAGCAGCAAGCCAAGGCCACCAGTGCTCTGGGCTGGCCAGGGCTAATTTGGCATGTGTCAAACATGGAGTAATTGGGCACATGGGCAGCCAAGAGTTCATGATAACATTCTAATGAGGCAGTGACGTTTCTTGGCATCCATGCTCTGGGACACACCCTCCTACTCAATCCCAAAGGAGGGAGGCTTAGCCAGAGTAACCTGGGACATTCAGATGTGGAAAAGGGCATGGTTTGGCTCATGCTGCTGACAGGGAAGGGGAATTTTTCAGTATCTCCATCATTCCTTAGGGCAACAGCTCAACAGTTTCAGGCCTTTGGTGGGAATCAAGACAAAGTGAGTCTCACACACATCCTGCAGTAGGAATTTTTTCCTTGGGACCAGGGACCACCAGGAATGAGTCTGGGAGCTTTTAGGGTTTGTGTGACAAAAATCCCCCTTTGTCAGGAAGTTGTGGGGGCTTCTGGGCTGGTGCAGAGCAAGTCCTGTATGATGGTTCAGCAGCCCTGGAGACTCTTGTGGAAGCTGCAGCTCCTTCTTCTCCAGCTTTCACTGCAATGTTTTGCAGTTCAAAACATGAAAACCACAGTCTTCCAAGGCTATGGTTTGTGCAGACCAAGTCTCTCCCAAGACTGCAACAGAACATGGTTGGTGCTCCAGAGCTGGGGGTAGCAAGGGCATTGGGACAGCGTTCAGTCATCACCCAAACCATGTGATTGTCAGTGGGAGCTCTACTGCATTCACAGGTAGATCCTTGGGAGGGTCTGAGCTTACTGCTGTGTTTTACATGCCCTGTGCTTGTAGGCAACATCTACAAGAAGGGGTCTGATGCTCAAAAATGATGGACCATCCTCCACTCTTATATATTTCCTATCCCAAATGGGACCAGATGCTCTGGAGAGGAAGGAATTGAACAGCTTCCACTGGGTCCTCTTTCCTGATTAGTCAGGTTACTCCAATTAGGATATTTATTTCAATTTATGACTCAGTTTTTTTTCTGGAACCCAAATCAGACCTTTTGGGCAAATGAAGCAGGGGCTGGGTGGAGAGAAGAGAGGGAAACACCACTGCTCTGCTCTGCTCTGAGTCAGACTGTCAGGAGCTGACTCCTTCCAAGACAGGGTATTTTGGGCACGTTTTCTGCTAGACTGAAACAGCTGGACAGCCAGGAGAGACACTCTGACTGCACACCAGGCCTTCTGCTCTTCACCTTCCCATCCTCATATCGTTGTGGGTTAATGCCACCACAGACACCGAGGAATTGGGTTGCCCAATATCACAGAGCTACAGCAGAGATACCTGCACTGAGCCAGTCCTATCAGTTCCCCTCCACAGCCCAGGAAACAAAATAAAGCCCTTAAGAGTGACTCATCTGACCCACTTTGCTGAAGGATGCACTCGTAAGGGCTCTCCAGCAGCTGCAGGGCAGCTCAGGTGCCTGGCTCTGGTGGGCAGAGCTCCCCAGCACTGCCCACACCCCCTCAGGGTCACAGCACTTACTTGGAGCTGGACTGGGCCTGTCCGTAGACCCCGTCCTGCTTGCAGCTCGTCACGGGCTGGGCATAGACCACGTCAGGCTTGTTGCTTGAGGGGCAGGACAGGGCCCGTGCCGGCATTTTTTTGCTGCTCCTGCTGTTTCCCTGCTGGGTGCTGCAGCTGCTGTAGATGCTGTGGCGGTTGAGGGTGGCCTTGTGCTCGGCGCGGCCGCCGCCGTGGGCCTTGCGCAGGGTGCCGCGGGGCGGCTCGCAGTACAGGTCGGGCTCGCTGCGGCTGCTCTTGATGTTCTGCACGAAGCAGTAGTCGCTGCCGGCCCGGGGGCTGCACAGGGGCTTGCCGTGTGCCCGGCTGGCCCAGCCCTCCATCTGGCTGTAGGAGCTGTAGCGCCGGCTCTCCGCGTCCCGCTTCAGCGTCCCGTTGTACAGCTACCAAACACCAAACACAGCGGGTTAGGGCTGAGCTGAGCTGCGCACCGCTGGGCCCCAGCTGCCTGTGACTGCTTTCCTGAGCCTCAAGCATTTTCGTGCCCAAAATTTATGGGAGGTTATCCAACCTGCAGCCCTTACAAAGGAGCCAAACCCCACCTGGATATCAAGGATGCTGGGGGATCAGGATGTGGGATCTGGGAGGTTAAAATAGAACTGAAAGCTGAAATGTGACCCTGGCAATAGAGAAAGTGTGTCATTCCCAACACACAGGGTCTAACCCACCCTGTAACTACAGGAGCTCACTGCACATCTCTCACCATCATGGAGCTTGATGCCCCATTCTGACCTTCCACCAGTGCCTGCATTTATTTTTCATTTCCTTATGCTCTTCTCTTCCCCTTCCATCTATTAGTTCCTTAGAAAGAAAATAAAGGGAGTGAAAAATTAGGAACAAGGGATTCTTGAATCAAACTGTGCCAAGAAACAAGTGGAGACAACGAATATCTGCTTATGAGTTACAAGGCGTGTAGTATCTGCTCAGATAATGGGATGCTCTGGGAACAATGGGGAATGTGCAATAAAAACTGAAATGACTAAGACAGGAAGTAAAAAAGAAAGGATAAAAGATGGTAAAATAAACCATCTACAATTAGCAAAACAAAAAATGGATATAGCTGCTGTGCTATCAGTACAAAATGCCTTCACCACTTCACCAGAAGTCCTCCAGATTTGCATCAAGTTTGCCACACCAGGATTGAATTCAATCTGCTTCTGCAATGTTAAACCTTTGGGATGTCAGTGCTGGCTTGTGAGAGCCTGCAGGATTATGTCCAAATGAGAGACAACTCATTCAGGTGTGCACTCCAGAAAGGAAAATAAATTAAACAGTTTTAGTGCTGTTTGGTGATGCTGAGTTTGTGCTTTGCATCCCCTCAGCAGTCTGGTAAGGACATATCCAAGACATACAGCAAATAGGGATAAAAAGAACTAAGGAATAAAACTGCTTGCCTCCATCCCCCTTTGATTATCCTGGGAAAGCTCATCCATGGACTCCTGGATCAAACTAGGTTTTTCATCCAACTCTAAGCAGTGACACTTTGGGTGCTGCTTTCTGCAAAGGCCACCCAAGGGTCCCTGTGGCTGGGACAGAAAAGTCAACACTGGCTCCTAATTATTTCCTTGGAACTGTTACAAGCCTGTGCCTGGTATAATAGTTCACATCACTGAAAAAAAAAAAAAATCCATATTTCCTAACCTAGAAACACTCAATGACAGAGAAATAGGAATCCTCTGCCAGCTCACCCCAAGTCCCTCAGCTCTGCCCTAACTCCATCCCAGCCCCAGCACATGCAGCATCATTCCTGCCTCCAACACTCTGCAGAATTGTCATTATGTTAATTAATTAAGCCAAATATTTCCATTAACAAACTGATCTTCAGGAATGCAGGGTATCCTCTTGGCTGTGTCCCAGACAGCTGCAGAGGTAATGGCTGAAACCTTTCCCAAGGGGCTCCCTGGCACCACCTGGGTGGAACCAAACCCTTTAGTCCAGCTGTGCTGATGCCCAGATCACTGTTATTTAAGTAGTTTTCAGACTTCAGGTGTGCATCTAAACAGGTGAATTGCTGCAAGGGGACAAAAGGGGAGCAGATACTCTCTGTGTGTTCTCCAGAGGATACAGAACAAACCTGGTGCTGAGTTCAGAGCCTCCTGCAGAGCTCCCAGGGTTTGGAAGGACAGATTGCAGGTCAAAAGAAGAGCCAGGGTGAGGCACATCAGAGTACAATGTGATGAGTCTTGGGGTCTCTCTGGCAGTGGGACAAGCCCTCTGCTGCCCAGGATAAAATCCAGAACAGCTACATACATAGTTCTCTCTATCCCAGGCTTGCTTGGGATGCAGCACAAATGCAGCAACAGCAAATCATGACTTCCATGAAGTCATGATCTACCATATATGTCCTTCTGAGGTGAAACCATCCTCATTTCAATTTCTGGGTTCAGAAACCTAGGGACAGTGAGGAATGGACAGGGCTGCAGTGGGAAGGTGCAGGGTGGGACTTTGTGCTCAGTAGAGCTGCTGGCAGCAGCTGCAGGACAGAGAGCAGCTTGTTAGCTGTGAGCCCTGCTGGCTCTCTTTATGAGTCAGTTTAAACTGGGATTATTCTTTAGAGCTGTCAGAAGCTTGGCAGAGCTGTGGAGCCCCTAGGCATCTGCTGAAACCAACTCAGGGAAGCCTGGAAGAGGAATTTGTTGTTTATCTAAAGCTGGGAATTGCTCTGCAGTGCACTCACTGAGGGGAGGGGGGAGTATGTTTCTGTTTACTGAGACAGAATCATGGGTTCTAGGTTTCCTGCTGGGTTTTAGAGTGGCTGTAGCATTGTCCTGCTCCTTGGCAGCCCCGAGATGGGCGAAGCTGTTTGCAAAGACACCTTTCTGCAACACAGGAGCCATGGGCTGCAAGTCCGAGCAGGTCCCAGCAGGGCGGGGGAGCCTTTTGCAAACTCATGGGAAAATCGTTCTCGTGTGATGTGAAGCTCATTACCAAAGGCAGTCCACGACTTTTATTGCTGATTCTACCAGATGCTTGGCTGAGCCCATTTTAATCTCTTTCAAGTGGCACGGACCTAATTGGTATCTCAGAATTCCTTTTTGCAGTAGGAGCCTGATCCAACGGCTCCAGATCGATGAGGATTCTCCTGCCAGCTCTGGTGGACCTCAGACCTTGCCAAAGAGTCTATGAATCCCTGCATGGCCAGGGCTGACCTGATCCCTTCCTGTTCCTGGCAAAGTGCCCCGTCTGTGCCTTACAGCAGCTTTCCCACACTGAAACATAAATCCCTGTGTTGGATGCTGACCCAGCTAAGTCAGGGACTGTCACTTCTAGTACTGGAGCAAATGTGGCCAAGAGAATGGAATTCCCTGCAGCCATCAGTGAGACAGGATGCACAGCAAGGAAGAAGGGAAGCATTCTGTGGCTGGAGAGATGCCATCTGTGAGGGGGAAGGTGATGCTGTCACACAGTCTGTGGTTTGAAGAGCCACCTCACAACATCTCCCAACTTCTGCTGATGCCACTCTGTGTGCAGGGAGCTCTGCCTGTGCAGAAGAGCAGCAGTGAAAGGAAAGAATCAGTCTCTGGCCTTCAGACCTCATCAGTGCCCAGATTTCCTAATGCCATGAGTGCATCTGCCCACTGCCCATGGGTCTGTGCATGGTTTGCCATCCACACCTCTGCCCTTTAGGAGTGTGGGGAAATGCTGGGAAAGACCAGGAAGTCCCTCAAAGTGGGGTGGAGACAAAAGGCAGGGATTCTCTCTGCACTGCAGACTGTGGGAAGCATTTTGAAGGGCTCAGGCTGTCACTGAGGCTTCTCCACACAGAAGATGAGAAGTTGTAGCAGCTTGGAAGGTGTTTCCTTCCAGCACATAACTCCTTGGCAATGTGCTCTGGCAGCCCAGAAAATCATCCATGTCCTGGGCTCATCCCCCAGCATGGGCTGCAGGGAGGGAGAGGATTCTTCCATCTACTCTGCTCTTGTGACACTCCCCCGGGAATACTCTGCACAGTTCTGCTGCTCAGAACACAAGGAGGACATGGAATTGTTGGAGCAAGTCCAGAGGAAGCCACCAAGCTGATAAGGGGACTGCAGCACCTCCTCAGTGGAGATAGGCTGGGACAACTGGGAATGTTCAGCCTGGAGAAAAGAAGGTTGTGTGGAGACCTCACAGCACCTTCCAGGCTCTGAAGGACTACAGGGAAGATAGAGAGGCACCCTTCATCAGGAACTGGAGTGCCAGGACAAGGGAATGGCTTCAAACTGCCAGAGGGCAGGGTTAGATGGGATTTGGGGGAGAAATTCTTCCCTGTGAGGATGGTGAGGCCCTGGCACAGGCTGTCCAGAGCAGCTGTGGCTGCCCCATGCCTGGAAGCGTCCCCGGCCAGGTTGGACGCAGCTTGGAGCACCGTGGGATAGTGGAAGGTGTCCTTGCCCATGGCAGGGTGTGGAATGATGTGATCTTTAGAGTCCCTTCCAACACAAACCCTTCTGCGATCCTATGATTCTGATTCCAGGCATTCTAGGTCCTGGCTGTCCCCTGTGGCTTTAGGATGCAGGAGGATGCTCAGATGCAGCCAGGCCACCTGACATTCTGAATTTTAGCCTGAACTTCTTCTCCCCACTTTGAAATGAGTCTATCTGTGGGAGGCCAGGCCTTGGGAGCTGTTCATTCATAGTCAGACAGGGAAGGCAGGGAGGGAGGAAAGGCACTGGAGATGAGCACTGGTGGTCCTGGTGCTTCTGTCAAGCCCAGGGAAGAATTGCTTCCCTCCCTGGCAGCAGCATAGACCTGCCTTTAAACTAATGAGCATTTGTGGATCTGCAGTTCTCAGCCTGCAGTATGTTCTAGGAACAAGTGGAATATCCAAGACACGAGACAGGTAAACAAATGTCTTTAACCTCTTATTTCAGCTGGAATAAAACTGGTTATGAAGAGAAAGTCAAAATGGCATTTTCCCAGCCATCAGCCATGAGTGCTTTTCTGTTTTTTTCTTCCATAAAACCCTTTTGCTTGGCAGGAAAAGTCCCTGTCTTTCCCCTACTTTCCAGAGAAGCAGCAGCACAGAGCAAGGTGCACCAGCCCAGGAATGGCATGTGGATCCAGCTCTGCCTTCCTACGTCAGAGCCCTCCCAGAGAACTGGGTGGTTCTGATTCTGCATCTAAGGACGCCATCAGTTCATTACCTGCCTGGATGTTTTTTCCCTTGCAATTTGTTTGTTTCTAGAGCAGCAGACAGAGAAGTGAGGGCTCCGTATAAACATGTCAGGAGCAGGTTTCTCCCAGGCTGGAGGGCAAAGCAGAGGAGATGCAACCTGAGCAGGTCCCACCCTGAGTACTGGGTGGGGAGAGCTCCTCACGCTCCTTGCGAAACCCTCCGAGTGCTGCTCCCTCCGTAGCAGGGAGAAAAAATTGCAAAACCAGCAAATACATTGTTTATCTATTTCTGAAATGCTCCTGCCCACCTCTCCCAGGAGTTGCTTTTCCCCATGATTTTTCATCTCTTTTTTTCTCATTCAACTGAGATTTAGGTCTTTGGTTCCGTTTGTTCTAGCCAAGGAAAGTAATGTCCAACTTGCTGTTCCAAAGCCTAAAGCTTCATGCAAACCTCCCAGGGACACCAGGCTCTGACCAAGCAATGGCATGCAGTGGCTTTAAACCTTTGCTTTCTCTGGCAAGTTTTCCAAACTACTCTCTTTTGGGCTTCTTTTAAGCTTGGATGTATCTTCACAACAAACAACAAATTTTGACCTGAAATCCTTATGGAACAAAGCTCCCACTGACACTGAGAGGTTTGTCCAAAGAGGCAAAGGCAGGCAGGGACAACAATGATTACCTTTTGTTCAGGTAATGCTCCTGGGAGAGAGAGTGCTGACACTTTCTTCCTCAGAGGATTTTTGGTTAAAAATTTTCCTGGAGTCTCTGGTGCAGAGGGATCACCGGTATGTGATTCTCATTAGTGCCACAATGGATATAATTACTACAGGTAACTGCTTTTATACAGCACCACCAACCCAGGCAAATATTCATTGGTCTGAGAGCATGGCTGCTGGCAGAGGCCTTGTTAAAGTAACACCTGGGCACCCCTGGAAGAGAGACACTGAGTGGCTGGAGCTTGTCCAGGGAAGGGAATGGAGCTGGAGAAGGATCTGGAGCACCAGGAGCAGCTGAGGAAGCTGAAGGGGCTCGGCCTGAAGAAAAGGAGGCTCAGGGGGAACCTTCTGGCTCTGCACAACTCCCTGACAGGGGAGGTCCTGAGCAGCTGGGTCAGGCTCTGCTCCCAGGGAACAGGGATGGGATAAGAGGAAATAGCCTCAAGGTGTGCCAGAGGAGGTTCAGGTTGGACATCAGGAGGAATTTCTTAATGGAAATGGTTGTTAAACATTGGAATAATCTGCCCATGGCAGCAGTGGAGTCACTGTCCCTGGAGGTGTTCAAGAAATGACTGGACCTGGCACTCAGTCGTGATGGGTCAAAGGTTGGACTCGATGATCTTAGAGGCCTTTTCCAGTCTCAATGATTCTGTGAAAGCCCCAGCTCAGCTCTGTGGGGATAAGGATCTGCTGGAGACAGGACACATCTGAGATTCCCTCCCCAGAATATCCAGGGTTTGTTTGTCCTTGCTGGAGGCAGTGCTGGGGGGACACTGTGGACACCTCCACATCATGTGAAGGATTTCTTGTGGAAGTAGCAGCATGGAGAGCCAGGTGGGTTCTGTACCTTGTCCTTGTCTTGCCTCATCTTGGTCATTCAGGGGGACCTGGGAATGCCCCGACTGCCTGCCTGCAGTGGACCTGCCAACCCAGGAGACCCAGGCAAGAGCAGGATGGGAACTGAAACTCAGAGGTCTTTGCTGGTGGCACCCCACATGCTGCCCTCCATGTGTCTGGGGTTTGGTTGTGCCTCTCCAAACCTGTGCCTGCAGCTGGGGTGAGTGCCCAGGTCCCTGCAACCCACAGACCACCCAGCTGTGGCTGTGGCTTAGCAACACTGCTGGAGAGACTCTACTTTTGGGTTGAACTGAGCTGTCAGAGACAAGGGTGTGGCTCGTGCTGAAGCTTCTGCCATGACTTCACTGCTCTAGGTGCCCATCCCAGCTTCCTTAACCCTCCTCTGGGCTTTTCTGTGTAAATCGTGGTCACCACTGACCTTCCTGCAGGATCTGAGGTGTTGTTCACACCAGGACACAGTTCCTGAGGCTGGAGGGCTTTGGGAACTGATGGCCACTTAGAGCTCACAGTGGCAGAAGGGTGACAAATATGTCTGAGGCTCCACAGCAGCTGGGTTAAGGTATCACCCTGACACAGAGGGGTTTGCAGTCCTCCCGTTACTGCATCCCAGTGTCTGAGCAAAGGAATTCCCAAAGGCTGAACATCCTTGAGGGCTGTGCCAGCCCCTGACACATTAAAGAAGGAAATGCTGCAGCCAAGAGCAAATCCAGTGCCCTCCAAGTGCCTCCAAGTGGAGTGGCCCCACTTGCTCAGTGTTCCTTGCACTGGCAGCGAGAAGGTGCTCACTGGGACAGTGATGCTGCAAACGAGGCACCCCACAAAGGTAATTAACAGAAAATAATCTGTAATAATGCATGAATCAAAGAGTTTAATCCAAAGGGTTAGAAACAAAGAATTATGGAATCATTAAATTAGAAAAGCCCTCTAAGATCAAAGAGTCCAATCATTAACCCAACACTGCCACATTCACCCTAAAAACCATGTCCTCAAGAGCCACATTCACAAGTTTTTGAACACTTCCAGGGCTGGAGACTCCACCACTGCCCTGGGCAGCCTGTTCCAAACTGACAGATCCAGAAAGAGCTCTTCCTCCAGATCCATAATTTCTCTTACTCTAATATTTGAACATCAGTGTCACAAGATTGTGAAGAAAACACAGAAGTGAAAAGTTTGACATTTCCAGGAAGACACAAAACAAGACAAAAGGAGGAAGTCAGTGACAGCAGCTTTTAAGAGCTGTGGGTAGGACGGTACACCTTTAGTTCACCATCTACCAGTGCCTTAGATCAGGGCACTCCAAGAGCAGTGTCTCAGATGCAGGTGCTGTGGGACAACACCCTGCACATGGACTCCTCACTGCACCTTTTTAACTCCAGGGGGACTGGGAGTCAGTCATTACCCTCAATATTACACTGGGTCATTTACCTGAAGTATCTGAGTTTGCCTGTGTGCCTCAAAGGGCTTTGCCACTTTTCAGACACATTCACAGCACTAGCCCCAGCTGGAAATAAGTTCAGCAATTTTGCCTTCAAAAATAGAATTTGTTTTATCTTTGGTTTCACGTCTTACAACCTAGGAATTACAAACAGGAAACATTTTTTAGGAAACCCAGAACCTGCTCAGACTTCAAACAGGTCAGTAGACAAAAGCTGAAGTTATCCCAAGCTGGAGGCTGGTGGTGGATGAGTGGAACCTTTAATACTGTCTGGAAGAAGCAGAATGGACACTGCTCAGTGTGGCTGGGGAGTCTAGTGTCTGTTGAGCTTGTTAAGCACATTTAAGCTTGAGGTTATGTGTTCCAAAGTGCAGGTGGCACCTGGGACTGCTTGCCCCTGAGTGCAGTCATCTCCCTGTGTACTCATCTCCCTGCTCCATGCAGCTCCAGTGGCAGGAGATAGGGATCCAAGGGGGCTGATTCATCCTGACCTGACAGATCTCCCAGAGAGAGGAGATGAATCATCGCCCCTACCTCTGTCTTTGTTGGCCTGGGAGGAGTCAGACAGCTTGTCAGGACTAAATGGCTGATTCTCAGATAGACTCAGTTAGGTAAGACAAATTTTACTGTGAATCCTTCACAAGTCCCAATCCTTTTTGCTAAAGTAACCCAGATCATGAAGAACTTTATCAAAAATATTTAGAATTAAAGACTTGCATGTCACTTAAATTTGAAGAAAGACACTCTGTGTAAGCACAGTGGAGTCTCTCAGAGAACAGACAGAGCTGCCTAAATCCCTGGTGAGCCTGGAGGGACTGAACTGTTGTGTCCATGGGACTCTGGTGTCTAATGAAGGTCCTGACCTTCATCACCACCTTCCAGCTGTTCCCCAAAACACCAACACTGTTGACTGAAATCCCCAGCAGCCAGTGACATTTCCACCTACCCAGCATTTGTCCATCTGCCACAATGATTGGGAACAAGATCAGGAATTAACAACAGCAAACAATAACCCTCACATCAGCAACAAGAGCTGCAGTAGCACCTTACCAGCATGAGCAGAGCTGGGCCTTGGCTTCCTCCCTCTTTAACAAAAAAACCCATTTACAAACCCTTGCAATGGCTGAAACAGAGCAATTTTGCTTGGACAAAGCACAACAAACTCCATTCAGGAATCATAATAGGCAAACAGCAACATATCATCAAAACAAAACATCCCAATTGTTTGATTTGTGAAGCTCATATTTTCCACCTCTGCCTCGGGAGCTGCCTCAGTTGCATTTTTCTGGTGGCCACAAAAACCCTGCCTTGTAACCAAGGCTGGACCCTCTGCAGGGCTCCACAACTTAGGGATGGAGGCAGGACACATGGATGGATGGATGGAAGGATGGATGGATGGAAGGATGGATGGATGGATGGATGGATGGATGGATGGATGGATGGAAGGATGGATGGATGGAAGGATGGATGGATGGATGGATGGATGGATGGATGGATGGATGGATGGATGGATGGATGGATGGATGGATGGATGGATGGATGGATGGATGGATGGATGGATGGATGGACGGATCTGTGCTCTGACCCATCACAGAATCCCAGAATGGTCTGGGTTGGAAGAGTCCTCCAAGCTCATCCAGTTGCAACCTCTGCCATAGGCAGGGACACCTTCCACTATCCCAGGTTGCTCCAAGCTGCGTCCAACCTGGCCGGGGACGCTTCCAGGCATGGGGCAGCCACAGCTGCTCTGGACAGCCTGTGCCAGGGCCTCACAGGGAAGAATTTCTCCCCCAAATCCCATCTAACCCTGCCCTCTGGCAGTTTGAAGCCATTCCCCCTTGTCCTGCCACTCCATCCCTTGAAAATAATGTCTCTTCATCTTTCCTGTAGCACCTTCAGGTACTACAAGGCCACAGCATGGTCACCCCAAAGCTTCTCTTTTTCAAGCTGAACAATCCCAACTCTCCCAGTCTTTCCTCACAGCAGAATTCTCCATCCCCCTGATCAACTTGGTGCTTCCTCTGGACACATTTTTCTCTTCTGGGAACAGAAGCCCCCTGGCTGGATTTAACCAACACTGAAATAGGCCAACAGACAGGTTGGAAATAAACATTTCAAAGACACTCCAGTGCTCCCACTTTTCCTACTGAACACCCAGTGATGCAAACTCAGCAAGTGACACCACTGCCTCGCAGCCATCATGCTACAACAAGGCCATTAGGAAAGACCCAGATAAATCCTTCTGAAGCTGAGGAATGCTGGTGCTCTGAACAGGCAGAGGATCAGGCAACCACCAGGAAAAGCTGCAGCCCTGTCTGTGTGCTTGGAGTCACCAAAACCTTTCCTGGTTCAAGCCTTTGATGGCTGACACAGAGCAGCTTTACAGTTCCAGGGTGGTTGAAAGGAGATCTTTGCTTTTCTCATATTCAAATCCCAGATCTGTGAATTGCTTCTTTCTGCTTTAGAGCTGATGAAAAGCAGGGAAGAGCAGAGTACAGGCCTGAAATGGAGGGGCAACATGAGCACAAGTTGTCCCAGTGGACTGTGAAATGGTTTGGAGCGATTCCCTGTGTACCAGGGGTTCTGTCACCAAGGACCAGGAGCTCTGTGGGATATCCAGACTCACACTGCACAAAGACAGGTATGTTCTCACCTGTGCTTTTTCTGGAAATCTGCAATAATTTTTTTGGAAATCATCTTGGAAGAACTGGACCCCCTTTTTTGCAAGCACAGAGAATGTCTGGGAAGGGTCTGCAGTAGCACTGAGGTTGGGAACAGCAGCACATATTTTTTCTAATGCAAATCCCCTGATTCCCCAGCCACATTCGTGTCATTCACAGCCATGTTTTGGTGCACAGGAACAAAGATGGGAACTCCTGGATGTGCTCCAGGCTTGAGCTGAGCTGTGATACTCTAAACTCAACCCTAATCCCTCAGGCAGCTTCCAAACTCTTGTGCCATTGGATATCAACCCACAAATCCAAACTAAATCTTGTCCACTCTAAAATGCCCACATAAAACAGCTGTGGGGCCCTCGATCCTCCTCCTCCACTGCACTGAATCCCTTCCTAAGAAAGCCAGGATCCCTCTCAGGCGAGCTTCTGAAGCACTGTGACCTCTCTACATGACTGTGAGAGGTTCTTCCAGTCCAGGTCACCTCAGACATTGCCACAATTCCCAGATCAAGGAGTGTCTTACCGGGTATCCCCAGCTGCTGTTCCCTGACTGGGTTTTGGTGTAGTAGCTGCTCCGGGATGTGCCGTAGCCATAACCATCAGCTAAACCATCATACATGGAACCTGCAAATGGAAAAGGCATGGTCAGCACAAGAAAACATTCCTAGGAGAAAGCATTCCCAGGAGAAGGCAATCCCAGGAGGAAGGATTTCCAGCAGGTCCCTTTCAGAGCACAGAGCTCTTTTTTAACAGCAAGTTTACTTATGGAAAAGTGACAGTTATAAATCTCAACAGGAACCTAGGGAATACAGGCAGCAACAGGAGCCCTTGTCAGTGCTGGGAACTCCAGCCCTCACACCACAGACCCCCTAAACCACCCCAAGGTTTGCAGCACAAAAGACCAAGGGCCATAAAACCCAAAGCAGAGGAGCAGAAAGGATCAGAGACGGGGCCAGTGTCTGATGTAATGAAATTTAGAACCACAGAATGATTTCGGTTAGGCCTTAAAGCTCAGCCTGTTCCATCCCCCTGCCACGCACAGACACACCTTGCACTATCGCAGGTTGCTCCAAGCCCTGTCCAACCTGGTCTTGGACACTTCCAGGCATGGGGCAGCCACAGCTTCTCCGGGCACCCTGTGCCAGGCCCTCACCACATTCACAGGGAGGAATTCTTTCCCAGTATCCCGTCTAACCCTGCCCTCTGGCAGTGGGAAACCATTCCCCCTTGTCCTGACTTTCCAGGCCCTTGTAAAGAATCTCCATGTTTCCTGTCAGCTCCTTCGGGTACTGGAAGGTACAATTAGGACACCCCAAAGCGTCTCTTCTCTAGGATTGAACAATCCCAGTTCTCTCAGCCTTTCCTCACACACAAGGAGTTCCTTTCCTCGGGTCAACTTGGTGGCCTCCTAGGTGTTGTATGAGAAGAACCTGATGATATTTTGTGCTACCTGTCCCAGAATGTCTGGCCATGGAAAATTGTAGTAAATTCCCCTCTCTGAAGGCAAAACCCACCCTTGACCCTTTCACCAGGCCACTCCATGTCCAAATCCCACCAATCCCATCAGCATGAGCAGCCTGAGCAAGGCTTGCTAAAATCAATCAATGCTCACTAATAAACACCATGGATAAAGGATGATCCAGTCTATTTAACACCTGGGGATCTAAACCGGTCAAACACTACAAAACCTCATTGCATGCTTTGAATTCCAATTTTGCCTCTAAAAGATCACTTGGTGTGTCTATACTTTCTTTCCTTGAAAATGTATAGAGCTCCATCATTATTTTTGGGATGCTGGATGAATAAGTGAGACTGGATCTCAGGTATGTTTTATAAATATGCAAATATCTTGGATCGGGAGGAACCCATCAGCCATTTTTCCTATTTCTCAGTGCTTTAACCAGAGTTTGGATTTACCTACCCCAGCCCTTCCAAGAGCTCTCCCAGCAGTCTCTGGCACTGAAACCTTTGGATCCTTCCTAAAAGCATTTTACTCAATGCCACATTCCTCACTACAAGCGAAATGAAGTGAATCTTTCTCTCTCCACAGTGGAATTCCCTTAACCCCCCTTTGGATGGTAAAATTAAGTTTAGGATGATTTCAGTTTCATTTTCAGAAGTGCTCAATAATTGTGGCATCCCAGGTCCCGTTATGAGGAAGTGCAAACCCTACACTCCAATTAACTTCCAGGGGAAGCTCTGAATGTCTAACAAAGTACAAAATCAGGACTTACCTGTCCTAACTTATGCACCTAAACTGGTGGGTAATGTCAGAAATATCCTAATCTCTGTGATTGTTTGATAAGACTCATCTCTGAGATAAACTGGATAAGCTTCACCACAAAGGCCCTGGAGCCACTCAGGTCTCTTCCAGCCACTGATCCTTGGAATAAACCTAATTTATTGCCCTGCCTGAGGCACCCAGAACCTGTTATGCTGATTTGGTTTGTGGCTAAAAATTCTTGCATTTTCTCAGGAAGATGATTCCTGTGGATGTGGTGTAAATAATGAGATTTGCTTTCTATTGTGAGCAGGACTGCACCTGGAGAACATTCCTGGATGGAGAACGGCAACAGCCAGGTCGGCTCCCAGCCCTGCACCTGTGCAGGAAACCACAGGAGCTGCTTTTCCATAGTCCAGAGACTCGGTGGGCACTGCACCTCATCCAGATCTCCCCAGCCCAGAGTGCCTCATGCACATAAACTTGCACAGAACTTGCCGGTAAGGCAAGGAAGTGGCCATGGAAATGCAACAGGAGATTCAGTGATGTTCTTCACCTTGTGTTCCCTCTCCACCCTGTGATTTCCCTTCAGCTCCACATCAGGACATCAGTATTGGGCCTCAGCAGCAGCAAGGCAGTGCTGGAAGTGGTGAGTTTGGGCCAGGTGATTCCCCAGGACACAGAATTATCTGATAACCATAAGTCTGAACACAAAGACAAAGCCATTCCATGATAATTTCCTGGGAATTCCTTCTTCAAATCAGCCTCTCATTCTCTGTAAACATCCTGTAACTGCAGGTGTGAGCAGCTGGAGCATTTTCCTGGGTGAGCAGCTGTAAAAAGGGGTTCTGTGCCTGACTAACAGGTCCCTCTGACCAGTCCTGCCTGGGGACCACAGTTTTCCTTTCAGGATCTGTTCCTGCCATGCACTCCAGACTTTGGGGTTAGAGCAAGGAGACACCCAAAATAAGCCAGTTTAGGCACATCTGTAACTGTCTTCAGTAAATTCACTGCTACATGGCCAAATTCAAGAGATCAGGCAGTTGGTTCAAGTTTATGTTCTCCAGCAGTGGAAGGGTTGCCTTCACCTCCCAGAACTTGTACATAAGAGCTTATAAACACATAATTACACAGAACCTCAAATGTTCAAGGCATTTTGAAGTCACCCTGCTGGTTGGAGAAGATACTTCTCCTGCCACCACTCAACTGGGATTTATTGCCTGGAGAACTCAGTCTTGAGGCAAGGAAGAACCTGGGCATTTTCTGGTGGAGGTGGCTGAAGAAAACCTGATCTTTCTTTGTGCAGGTTTGGACACTTTTCTGCTTGGTTCATCTTGACAGCCAGCTGGGAGCTGTCTCCCCTGCCCTTAGGGACAGGAAGGAGATCCCTCTCTTCAAACACCTTAAGAGTAAAGACTACACAACCTGGTCACAGGTCCTTGGAATTTGGAATAAACCCAGGCAATGACAAAAAACCCATTTGGGTCAGGGTGAAAATGCTCTTAGTGGGAGATCCCCCCTGTGTGCTTTTCTCTGGCTATGTCCATGTGTCTGTGTCCCAGTTCTTGTCACCCAAGCAGCTGTTTAGGTCCCTGAAGGGCCCATGTGGACTTGGGCAAACACAGAGCCAATTCAAACCACTGTACTCAGAGTAGATAACACAGAACCACAGCATCACAGAATCACTGAGGCTGAAAAAATCCTCTGAAATTGAAGGGTCCAACCATTTCCCCAGCACTGTCATGTTCACCACTAACCCATGTCCCAAGTGCCAAATCCATTGAACACTTCAGGGATGGTGACTCCACCTCTACCCTGGGCAGCTGTGCCAGGACCTGACCACCCTTTGCATTAAGAACTTTTCCCCATATACACCCTGAACCTCCTCTGGCACAGCTTGAGGCTGTTTCCTCTGGTCCTGTCCCCTGTTCCCTGAGTAGTAGGGCCTTCCTGGAGTACAGCCTGACCCCCCCCGGCTGCCCCCTCCTGTCAGAGAGTTCTGCAGACCCAGAAGGTGCCCGCTGAGCCTCCTTTTCTCCAGGCTGAGCTCCCCCAGCTCCCTCAGCTTTCCCTCATGACAGAGGACCCTCAACAGCTAGGACAGACTGGAAAGGTGTGGTAGAAACACACAGAGGAGGGGCAGCCTCTCAGTGACCATGTGGGCAGAAAACAACCCTGAAGGCTGCTCAGATTCCCCCCTCCCCAAATTATCATCCCCGCCATGACATCTCCTTTAAAACTTAGACATTTTAAAATCTCTTTTATCTTCAGTGGGACAATTCATGAGGGTAAAATCCAATTACATCAGATAAGAAGTGCAAAACCTTGCAGTGCATCTCTGTGAGTCCCCCTGCAGTGCTCCCGCTGGCCTCATCCCCTTCTCCATCCCTGTTATCCATTACTGCATGGCAAACTGAGGCTGCCATTGAACCCAGTGTAGCTGTTCTTGATGAGTTATTTCCTTTCCTCAAAGGCAACTCTCCTCTCTTGCAGCTGGCACTGATGGCAGGAGGAGAGCTGTGCTCGAAGTGCCATTTTCCCAAAGGCAGCCGGACACATAGAGCCAATGTGGAGATTGTGGAAAAGGATGTCTGTTAATAAATATTAATCTGTGGCAGGGAAAGGCAAGACAAGAACCAGTCACTGGCAGTGCAGGCTTGGCAAGTTAAATCATAAACTATGCACGGCTTTAAACAATAAGGATGATTAAACATAGGAAAAACACAGGGAGAGCAGAGGCCTGTGGGAGGCAGAAAGCAAAGCCTGGGTGCCTTCTAGGAGAGAAGTGTCAGTGAAATCCCAGACACTGAGATTCCTACAGGAATGACAAAACTCCAGTTCTGCCTTCTGGCCTCTGAGCTAATGGGCTTGGGATTTTTTTGTATCCCAATAATCTGAGGTTTGTGGAAGAGTGGAACCTTTCACTGAATCATCTCACACTGGGAGAAGTTACAGAAGTCTGCAAAAGACTTTTTATCCCCCAAATCTGCCCTTCACATCAGAGTCCTGATCCCCACCAAAGCCAGGTGGGGTCCCATCAGACCTTGGTGGAATTACTCAACTGTTAGCCATAGCCAGCACAGAAACTTTTCAACCCAGCTGAGCCATAGGACAGTTGGATCTGACACTCCTTGGATGTGTCTCCTCAGTGACAAATCACTGGCAGAACTTTCTTGTAGCCAGAAGACTTTGCAGAACAGAGCTCATGGCTACAAGGAGCTGGTTCAGCTTGGCCTGACCTTTTCCTCTACCATGCAACTGAAATTAATTTTCTCTGGAAATGTGCATTACTCACAAATTCAGGGGGAGCCATCTAGTTTGGTATTGCCATGGGGAGGAGGACAGATAAGCCCTAGAGCAGATCCCACGGACCCCACAGATCCCAGACTCCATGGTCACCCTTGGGAATAGCTGTAGCTGCTGTGCTGAGCCAAGGCCCCACTGGGTTCAGGAGTATTCTGCTGGCAGCAGGTTTCTGCCCACTGCCTCACCCCAGTGCACACCAGTTTGGGCCCAGATTGGCCACCTTGCCCTTGAGGGACACCAGATCTCCAAAGTGGCCACAGTGCCTTGACCTGCTGGACTCCAAATCACCAAGTCATTTATGGCTCCATCAATCACTGGGATAGTGAGGGAGTGTGTGCCGATCCCCTAAAGGAATTCCAGCAATGGGATACAACACCCCCACCCTGCTATGTGCATGAGGGTTCCATGTTCCCCATCCTACACACACCAGGACGTGGTTCTTGCCACTGGGGGAAGCTCTGGGCCCTGCTCCAGCTCCAACTCAAACCACAGCTCCAAACACAGTAACAAACCTGGACCTGCCCAGCACCTGCCCAGCCCCACGCTGGGACTGTCTGGGAGCAGAAGGAACAAAGCCCCACTTCTCAGGGGTTTTCGGAATTCCCCAGCTTGTGCTGCCTCTGAGGAGCATCTCTGACAAATCCCGAGGGATGCAGGGAGCTGAAGTTGGATGAGGGTTTGGGCAGGCAGAATCCACACTTAACAGACCCACATAGCCTCTCATGGGGGATGCCCACCTGATCTTTGGGTAAGAGCAGTAAAACCCAACAGCTGAAAGCTGAGCCTGACCTGCTCCAACACCAACCAGGAGACAATCCTGGGAACAAACAGCAGCTTCTCACCCTTCTGGGATTCCATCCAGGAATGCACTGGGATGAATCAGCCCCCAGGACCTTTGCTGGCCAACCACTCCTGGTAGGAATTAGATGGGGGGGGGCCTGGGCCCCGTGCTTGGAGGCAACTCCTGGGAGTGGGATGTGACTCAGCTTCCCTGGGATACAGAAACCAGAGCTGCACATCTCCACGCAATTCCCATTCCCAGACATTCCCCAAAGTGTCTGGAGGAGGGGTTTAGCTTGTTGAGCAGAAACAGGCAGTTTAGGAATGTGCTATTTTTTTTCCTTTCCCAGGGATTTCACCTGGGCTCCTCTCCAAGCAGGATAATCCCCCTCTGCCTCCCTTCCTTCCTGCCTATGGATCCCTCTGCCCCCTTCCCTCTCCAACCAGATCCCCTCAGCTCATCCTGCTGTGTATTTTATTTTGTCAGGTCTGTCACTGTAACACCTTAAGCAATAAACCATCTGGAGGTGGGAGGAGATTTCTATCTTCCACTTTGGTGGCAGAGAAGAGCTCTCCTTGGCCCTGCCCCCACTCATCTGCTGGAGTCTGAGTCCACAAAAACAGAGGAAGCAGGGGTTTGTTCCTGGCAGAGCCCACCTGCCCTCATTCTGGAGCTGCTCCATTCCCTCTGTTCCAGCAACTGCAATTCCCAGAGCAGGGATGGCTCCTGTGGAAGCACCACCTCCACACTTCCCCCAGCAGCGTACAGCCACCCACCTTCTCTTGCTAATCCAGCCCCAAACACGTCTCTGGACCATGGCACCTCACCAGCACAGGATTCAGCCTCACCATGCAGCTTGGACAAGGCAAGCTCCCAAAGGAGGGACCGGAGCCTGGCCCAGCTCACCCAGGACCCCCCTCCATGCTGCTCACTCTAGACTCAGCTGAATGCTCCGTCCCAGCTCCAGCACCCCAACGGCCCCTAAAGCCTGGGGATCTCCTCTCCTTGCTGGGCTCAGCCAGGCCAGAGCTCTTCGTGGCTGCTGGAAAAAGCTCCTCCAAGAGCCAGGAGGTTTTGCACAGAATTTGTCACTACTCTTTGGGTTTGCAGCTTCTAGCTGGGGAAAGCTGGGCTTTACCTCCAGATTGCCTTTCTCCAGGATGGCAGAGAGAACCATTTGTCAAGCCTTGATCCAAAGAGGAGGGGTTTCCAGCAGGACACCTGGCTGCTGGGCTCAGCTGATTACTTGTTTCTGTGGCACACAGTGCACAGAGGTGGAACAGCTGCCTGGACCCCAACACCGGCAAATGGAGGGGGCTGTGAAACACCCCCACCAACCAACACCAGGGACACTCCTCCAGCTCAGCTCCTTCCCATCACTCCCACCAGGGGTCCCAGAGACTCCACACTTCTCAGCCTGCAAATGGGAGATGTGTTGGGATTTCCAGAGGCAAATCCCGAGTAAAGGTTTGTGTTCTGTGTGTGGGCACAGTCTCCTGCTCTGCACCTGCCCAGCACTCACGAAGCAGCAAAGCCTCAGCCCCAGCCCATGGCAGGGTGGAGGAGGAGCACTGTCGGCTTTGCCCATCCACAGGAGGGGGTGGCGGGGAATTCCAGCCATGGGGGCACTTGTAGAGGAAGGATTTGCAAAACCAGACAGCTACTCCAGCTTCAGAGCCAGGGAAAAATTGGTTTTAGCACCACACTGAAATGTCCAAGTGCCTCTGGGATGTGGAGCAGAGCAGCATTCCCGGGATCAGCTCTAGCTGGGAAGGAGATGATGCATCCAGCTCTGTGTCCAGTTCTAAACCCTTCCATCCAGTCAGGAGATCTTGGCACAGCCTGCCTGAGGTGACCCGGGAGAGAAGCAAAGCGACGTGTTCCCCCTCCACAAACCCCATCAAAACACCCCAGAGCACCAGCCCTGCCCCAGAGGGCTCCCCTCGCTGCGGGACTTTACCTCGATTTGAGTGGCTCACACTTGATGACACCGACGACTTTTGCTTCTGCCTCTTGACCGTCATCATCACCTGCTCCTGGACCCGCTGCTTGCCTGTGCCCTTGGTTTTCAGCTTGTGGTCCGAGGGCAGGGCCAGCGTGGAGCTGGCCTGGTCCTGGAAGCACTCATAGGCCAGCGCTGTTTTCAGCGGGGAGTGGAGCATGGCTGGGGAGC
Organism: Prinia subflava; assembly: GCF_021018805.1. Taxonomy (NCBI): domain Eukaryota; kingdom Metazoa; phylum Chordata; class Aves; order Passeriformes; family Cisticolidae; genus Prinia; species Prinia subflava. The sequence continues at coordinate 6,440,935 of NC_086269.1, forward strand.
GCGGGCACAGGGGCTGCACTTCACTCACACGGACAACACGAGGCCACCGAACACCGGCTGTGCTGGGCTCAGTCCCCCAAACCCCTCCTTGCCATACGTGCCCTGGCCCAGAGTGTCTCAGGGCTGCTGCTCGCAGCTCGGCTCCACGGCGTGTGAGCAGTCACACCCTCTGCCAGACTGGATATACAGCCCTGCCCGCACACACCCACGCGCTCCCCGCCAGCCCCAGCACCCCCGTGCCGCTGCGGGGCAGCTCCCAGCCCCAAACCTGCCCCCAGCCCAGCCCCAGCCCTGGGGGCCAGGGGCACGTGGGGGATGCCTGTGGGCAAGGTGGGCAGTGGGCTCAAGGGCTGGGCAGGGACATCATCACTGAGAAGGGTCGGGGTGAGGATCTATGGGTCTGGGTAGGAAATGGAGCTCCCTGGCTGCCAGGGGGCTGTAGCATCTCCCACACGGAGTTCCAGTATTTCCCTCTGTCCAAACTGCATCAACCCCGGGTCTCAGTGCCAAGAGATGGCCCTGCCTGTAAGAGCAACACTGCTCACAGCACCCATTCAGATCCCAGCTCTGCAAGCACAGGTTGCAAATCCACCCCTACTAGCCGAGGAATGCAGGATTCCTGCAGAACACTGGCTCCAGGGGTCAGGGAGGGTCCTGATGAGGTCCCCTGGACAGTCAGGGACCTCTCCCCAAAGGGTGTCCTGCTTAGCTGAGGGACAGGCCTATGGAGAAATCAGGGCACAGCTGAGGCAATCTTTGCACACAGTTTGGGGTAGCAGGGAGGAAAATAGGACATTTAGCAAGAATAGGAGATAAAATGGCTGTGCAAGAAATGACACGCCAGGCTGTGAATGGGAGCAGTGAGTTCTCCCTCTGCCAAGCCACACTGCTGCAACTTGTCTGCAGAGAACCGAGCACCTCACTGCTGGTGTGACCAGTTTCAGGTCACAGCAAGTGCTGACGAAGCTCCTGCCAAGCCACAGGAGGCTGATTCAGGAGAAGAGGAGCAGTCCCCATCAGGAGGGAGGCTGAGGAGAGGATGCCCAGAGTAGAGGCTTCCTGGGTGCTCCAGGACCAGGACCTGGGTGCTTGTGCCAGCACTCAGGAGCAGAGCCCTTTGTGCTGCTATATGGACCAGCTGTGGGAGAAAGGATGTGTGGAGTTTCTCTCCAGTGAGAATCAGCAGTGCCCAAGGTCTGGCCTGGTGCTTTCATTCCCATCCATCAGGTTTTGTGTTTCCCTGGTGGTTTGTGTCCACATTTTGTGTTTTATATGAACAAGAGCAGCATCAGAAAGCACAGAGCAGGTTCCTGGGAAAGATGAGATGTGTGGAGCTTTGTGCACCATCCTTTTCCATGCTCCAGGATGTTCCTCCCATGAAACCCAGGAGTAGAAAGCCAGGTTTTGTTAATAAGACAGGAGCAGAGCAACTGGAGGGTATTTATTTGCCTTTGGTCCCCTCTCCCCACCTTTCTTGACACCTCACCAAGGGATGCAGAGGCTTTATTCTGCTCCATCACCCAACAAGTTGGGACTTTTAGACCATGCCCAGGCAAGACCAGCCTGGAGGAGGGTGGGTGCTGCCCGGGGCCAGGTGGGTGATACCCAGTGGGATGGAGTGGATGGAGTGAGTGTGTGCCCTCCTTTCCTGCTGGTCCTGAGCACTTCATGGGTGGGGATCAGGCCGTGCTCTCCCGGTGCAGGCAGGAGCAGTGCAGCAATGCCCAGCTGTTGTTTTCCCCTGTCCCACTTGTTTCTCCTGAAAGCTCGATATCGATGCCAAGCGGTGTTTTCGCAAATCAATGACAGGCTGTCAGCGTCAGGTGGCTCCTGCACAACAAAGTGCCAGCTCTCGCAAACCTGTAATGTCACTTGGCCCGGGGCGAGGAACAGCCCTGTCCCCGTCCCCGCGGGAGAGCCGCGTGTTTATCGCACCCCGTCACTGCGCTCCGGCATCTCCCGGTTTCATAACTCGCCCAAATTGCTGAGCTGGGCTGCGGAGCTGCGGACAGGGAGCTTAGGGAGGCTTTCGGGAAACAATGGTTTCTTGGGGCGAGTTCGCACGGTTTAGCCCAAGGGAGGGAATCTCCCGGGATTCTGCAACAGATTCCGAACCGTATCTGGAAGAGCAAAAGGTGCTTAAACAAAGGCTTTTATTGCAGTTCTGTGCAAACTGCGGCGCTAGTATCGGGCTGGGGGTGTTCTTGAGCGGGGCACGGGGAGCATCATCGCAGTCAGCGCAGCGCAGCCCCGGCGCAGCAGCAGCAGCAGCAGCACCAGAGCTTTCATCCAGCAACGCCCCGAGCAAATTCCCTGTCTGCCTTTGTGTCTGGAACTCACGGGCAAGGCTGGAAGGGATGCAAACCCCGCGCCTAATTCGGGGTGCGATGGGCAGGTATCGGAGGGTTAATGAAATCTGTGTCACTAAGGACGCGGGCGGTGGTCCGGGGGCTCGGGGGTCCCGGCTCTGGCCGAGCGCGGCGAGCAGCGCATGGCGAGGCTGTGACTCACCTCCGCACCTACTCCGGGACACGCCCTGTGCATCTGGGCTCTTCAAAGCATTTTTGTGCGAGTTCCTGGGATTCCTGCCAGCTGCCTGATCGCAATCAAAGCGCTCGCTGGCCCAGTGCTGCTCCCAGAGAGGCGCAGGTTCCCTGTTCCAACTTGTCGGGCGCTCCTGAGCTGGAAGTGTCTGTGGTGTGCTCGGATTCTGCTGGGGGGAATAAGTGCCCCCAGCCCTGGTGTCAGGAAATCCAGCTTTAGCACCAGGGATTGATTCTTCCTCCGGGCAGGCGGTCACCTGGAGGGGCAAGGTGCAGATACTGGGAATTTCTTGTATTTCCCAGGATAATGTCATTTTCTGAGCAGTGACTCATCCTCACCCCAGCACAGCTGGCTTTCCAGAGCCTGGCAAAGTTTCTGCAGGAGGGAACCTGCTCTTCAGACGTGCACACCTTGGTTTCACTCTGCCTGCCTTGAAAGTGTCTCTTTTGTGGGACCAGAAAGCACTACAGGAAGGGGGCAGATGGAGAGCTCAGATCCAACAGAGCAACAGGATACAGGTGGAAGGGAAAATGGAGCTGCCACGGTGAGGAAAGCCAGGCAGAAGCTTGCTGAGACTTGTGGCAAGGCTGTTCTTGAGCAAAACCTCCCCTTCACTCCTTGCACACATGTGGCACTGAGAGGTTTTTGGGGTGGTGCTGCGGGAGGACAAGAAGGCAACAGTGCCCCGCAGGTCATGGTCTGGCCCTTGGCAAATCAGGGACACTCTCCAGCCCCAGAGATCTCCCAGTGTGCATGGGAGCTTGGAAAGTAAGGAAATCCCTGATTTCTCCCTAAAACAACAGGATGCCTCAGGCAGAGCAGCTGCATCCGGCCAGCTGAAAGACTGGGCTGCATAAGGGAGATAAAAGACCTGGGAACATCACTGAGGTGCTCCCTGATAGAAACATGAAATTAGTGAATTAGGAAGGGGCTGCCCCTCTGCTTTGGCAGGGCTAAACCAAGTTTGGACCCAGTTGCTCCAGACCTTGTCCAGTGGAGGTCTGATGGAGATTCCACTGCCTCTCAGGCCTCTCTCACAGTATTTGACTGTCCTCATGGTAAATTGTTTTTCAGGTATCTAAAAGGAATTTCCCATGTCCCAGCTTGTTCCAGTTGCCTCTCCTCTCCCCATGCACCTCAGAAGGTGTGACTCCATCTTCACAGAATCCCAGAATGGATTGATTGACTTGGAACTGATCTCAAAGCTCATCCTGTTCCACTTCCTGCCATGGGCAGGGACATCTTCCACTATCCCAGGTTGCTCCAGGCCATGGGACTGCCAGAGATGGGGCAGCCACAGCTTCTCTGGGCAACCTGTGCCAGGGGCCTCACCACCCTCAAAGGGAACAACTCCTTCCCACTGTCCCATCTAACCCTGCCCTCTGGCAGTGGGAAGCCATTCCCCTTGGGAAGGGTCCTGTTCCTCCAGGCCCTTGTCCCACATCCCTCTCCAGCTGTCTTGGAAACCCTTTAAGCTCTGGGGAAGGAGCTCTAAGGTGAAGCTTTCTCTTCTCCAGGTCGACATCCCCAGTTCTCCCAGCCTGGCTTGCAGTCCAGAGTAAATCCAGCTCTCCCAGGCTTTCCTTTGTCTCCTGTTCTCCAGTCCTGAGCACCTTGGGGCTGAAGGCCAGGCCAAGTCCTTGTCCTTGTCAGCTGGACCTCCATGAGCTCACATTCCAGGTTCCCTGCCTTTGCTGCCCTTGTTGGTGGCAAATGGCACATGCAGGGGTCGGGAAGCACCAGGCAGGACAGGGTGGCTCTGGGTTGGAGAGCACCCTTAGGGCTCAGTGCCTGACAGCACCTCCAGACTCAGCACCATCACGGCTGAGGACACAGATTGTCCCCTCTGCCCCTCCCTATGCTTGGACATCCCCTGACAAACAGGTCCCACCTCTGATGAGCAACAGCATCACAACTCTGAACTGCTCAAAGCTCCAAGGGCTGTGCAGGCCTGACAGCAGGGAAAAAGGGACATGGTCAGCAGGTCACTCTGGAAACAGGCACCAGGACTGGTCGTGCAGCTACCAGGGAAGGGCAGGCCCCAGGGAGGTGCCCTGGGAGGGAAGGATGGTGATGGAGCAGGAAGAATCTCTGCTTCCCCTCCAGGACAAGGCCAACCCACCCAGTTTTCATCTCCTCGTGTCTCCATCTCACTTGAGGAGCCTCTCCAGAACAGGCCAAGGAGCTGCTGCTCTCTCCCATCTCTTCCCAGTCCTCTCTGCCTGGGCTGTGACCTGGTCAGGGGAGCTCCCCCTGCTCTGTCTCCTGTCCCAGTTCTGGGAAGGAGCTGCACTGGGGGGAGATGCTGCACACCCAGACTCACCTGGGGACCCTGCTGGCAAAGGCCCTCCTTACTACAGACCTGGCCCAGCAGCCCAAGGGCAAAGCCTGAGGTGGAATTTGAGTCTGGGAACAAAGACCCAGATTGAGCCCCAGGACACTGCACAGGAGTCCCTGCTCAGGATCCCTGGAGCTGGCCCTGTCCCAGGGACTTCCCTGGTGCCAGTGACACCTCCATGGCAGGGTGTGACATCCTCAGAGAGGACATGTGGGAGGACATGGTGCAAGGAGGAACTCCTTGTGCTCGTGGCACGGTCAGGGGGTGCAGCCTGTTCTTGGGGCCTGATTACCTGGAATTGCTGCAATTCCCTTGAAAGTGGGCCCTGCTGGGAGGTCAGTGTGGGGCTGCTCTGAGTGTCTGGGTCAGTGGTCACAGTACCCTGTGCTGGGGTCATGTGGCTGCCCATGGGGACGTGCCAGCCCCTCAGCAGGATTGTGTCCCCATGACAAGCTGCCAAGTGACACTGCCATGTTTGTCCTGTCACAGGGAGGAGCAGAAGAATGGGATCACAGCTTTGCAGAGACACCATCTCCAGGCCTGCCCTCCCGAATTCCAGGAAGATTTTTCTGCCACTGCCAACACAGGTCAGTCCTTGCCAGATGAAAGCATTGGGCTGACCCCATGCCCACAGTGTCCTGGCCCAGCACTGCCCAGCTCTGCTGCCCACCAGGATGTGCCATGGCAGATGAGTATCATCGAATCCATGATCATCTCCTCCTCTGGAAAAGCAGCTGCTCCAGGACTTTGCCTCTCCACCCTCCTTGCTGTCTGCACTGGGAAGGCTCTGATTCCTGCACAGCCCCTGACTCCTCCCTGGGGTGGGATGCACCAGGCTATGCTGATGGGACCTTCCTCCCCCTATGTGCATCCTGTGGCATCCCACTGCAATCCCTGAGGAGCCTCTTCTGCTATGAGGAGCCCTGGAAAAATGAGAAGATGGTTGAGAAGAGAGCACAGACAAATTCCCAAATTACACCCTGGACCAACTGAGCAGAACCAGACTTCCACCAAGGAAGGCTCTGGGTGCCAAGGGCTGTAGCAGCACCACTCTGGGGTCGCTCACAAGGTGGGGCACACAGAGCAGGGCTGACCCATGGGTCTCATCCTCCATCCCACCTCACTCCAGAGGCCCAGGGGTCCTGTGGGGCTGAGGGCAAACCCAAAGAGAAGGGGGATGAATACAGCACTGGATGCCAAGTGTGGGACAGGGCTGCTTCTCCCAGGTTTTATTTACTCCCTTGGCACCCACTGAGGACTGTAAGGCAGGACTTTTGTGATAACAATTCTAGCAAGAAAGGATGAACAGGATAATCTGGAAGCTCGATCTGTTTTCTAAATAACCATTGAAACCCTGTTAAATAAAAACTACTCTGAACAACTCCATAGGTTTATGCAAATCATGTTACTGACATGATTACTGAGGGGTGTCTTTTATTTTAACACTGAAACCCAGCACTAGAGATTAGAGACCACATTTGAGGCCAATCACCATGGCCTGCAGATGTTCTCTGTTTCATTCCTGCTTTCCAGGAACAGTCCATCCTGGATTGGCTTTGCAAGGTGGACAAGTATCCACAGGTCCACCTTCAGACTGAGCAGGGGAACATAGATTTTTCAAGAGAATTTATGATCTGGCACCTGAACCATCATCAGGGAACAGTACTAGAGATGAACAAGGAGCTTCCCTGACATCCAAGGAGGGCATCTGGGCATCCAAGTCATTCCTGCACAGTTGGTGCTGATTTTCCAAATCCCTTTTGCCAGGTCTGTCCTTGCAAAATCCCCTGTGGATTGGAAATGTGCTGAAGCAGGCTGAACTTCTGCAGTGTTGTTTCTCTGTGTGAGGGGAGGTTGGGCTGCTCTGGGAAGCTGAGCACTGCCAGTGCAGCCCCCTGTGGCTCCACATTACAGGGAGTGAGCGCAGATACCCCAGGCTGGGACAGCCTGACAGGGCTCCAACCCCTGGCCGGAGGAGCTCGGGGCAGGGCAGGTGACCTCACCTCAGCCTTGCTTTAGGGATTTATTCCACCTTCCAGGCACTTGGCTGAGCTCCTGCTCCACATCCCAGCAGCCCCAGGCACCACAGAGGGAGCTGGTGACACTCGCTAGCAAATCCAAAGGGCAGTCAAAAGCAGAAAAGGCATTTGATCCTCAAGCAGGGTCTGATGTTTGACCATGGCACAAAGCCAAGAAGAAGAGGAGGCTTATGCTCCAGAGTCCATCCCTGCCCTCCTGCCACACACCTCTGTTAGAATGGAGAAGACTGATCAAGTCATCTGTGCAGGAATGTCCCACACAACCTCGTCCTGGGGCAGGGACAGGAGGTGGTGCTTGGGCCACACTCAGCTTCCAGGCTGCCAAAGCCAAGGAAGGATTGTCACTGTCAGGGGACATCTCCCTGTCTTTTGTCTCCTGCAGGATGCAACAAGCTCCATGTGTGGGAACTGTCAGTGCCCTCCAGGTCAGGGAAATCAGGAAAGGTTGGAAGGACTCTGGGAGGTCCTGAGCCCCAGGTCATGTTCAAAGCAGGGCTCAGTGCAAGGCCAGCTCAGGTGACTCCACTTCCTGCACTGGTGAGTTCTCAGAGAAGATCCCATCCCTAGGCTGCACAGCTCTCATGGGAAAAGCTTTTTCCTTATGGACAGTTGGAATTGTGCCTGTTGCAGCTGCTGCACAGTGTTATTTTTCCTTTTCCAGGGCACCCTGTAGGGCTCTGGGCATTCCCCCGAGGGACAAAGAAACCTCTGGGGAATCTCTGAGGAACTTTTGGGGAACCTCTGCTTCTCCAGGCTGGAGTCACCTCCTCACTCAGCCCTGGGTTTGGTTTCCTCAGGCACCAAAGGTCTTCCCTGAGAAGGGAAAAATGAGGGTTTAAGCAAATTAACCAAAAACTCCATGGACTTAGAGAGAGTTTCCATGCACAGACAAGGAGTGAACATTATGCAACCAAAACTGGCCAAGTAGAGATATTTTGAACTCCAAACTCACAACATCCAGGAGATTGCACACCCCCTTGTGACAGGGGGAGATTGAGGGTCTGAGAGCAAAACACAGCTGATTTGGGGGCTTATTTTGTTTTGTTTTGTGTTTGGGTTTTTTTGGTGGTTTTTGTGGGGTTTTTTGGTGTTTTTTTGGTTTTGTGGTTTTGTGTGGTTTGTTTGTTTGGTTGGGTTTTTTTTGTTTGTTTGTTTTGTTTTGTTTTTTGTTTTGTTTTGTCATTTCTGCAAACTCCAGGCTTCTGCTGGGTAGTGGAACCTGCCAAGGCTTCAGAGGATGTTCACCCCTTCTGTGGCACCGAGGAGCAATTTCTCTGTGCTTTGCAGACACTGTAGCTGCAGAGATTGGAATACACAGGTAATTCCATTAAAATTACCTCATTAGGGACTGCTCTGCTGCTTAGGGGTGGCTAAAAAGGAAATCTTACATTGCTTCTGTAGATCAAAGTTCCTCCTGCTCCTCCTGTAATCCTGTAAACACCAGGCTAACATTTGTCCAATGATTGCTCTGGAGAACCAGGGAGGTGGTTCCAGGAGTGATTGAGTAGCAGCTGTCCTGAATGGGTTTTAATGTCTGATTTAACTTGATTTGACAAAATACAATAAAATTTGGAGCCTTCTGGGGAGAAATGGGGTTTAACACAAGTTTTCCAGACACGTCTACTCCATATTCCACTTGAGGCCTCATGTCCTGGGAATTTCCTACCCTTCTGGGGAACTGAATAAGAGAGGAAAGAGCCCCTTGCTGCAGCCCAGCAGCAGTTTTGGGGGGAGGGAACCTCCTTGGGAGGAGAAACTTCTTGTTCTTGGCACAGCACATGGCATCCAAAGCATTTGCCCTGGCTGTGGGAAGGCGAAGAGGACAAATTTGCAACTAGGTCACTTTTTCAACATTGGCCAGGATGAGAAGTCCTGTCCCAGTGGCTGGGACAAGGAAACACTGGCCAAGGAGACCCCCACCCACCCATGGGTGTCCTGAGGGTCTCTGCCCTGCTCAGCAACATTGGAAGAGTCATCACAAAAAGAGGCAGAGAGACTGATCTGGGGTCCTTGGGTCATCCATCATCCGCCCATGGTTGGGTTCCCAGACATCCTGCTTTGGGACATCCCTCCTCAGAGCAGGTTTTGTCTACAGATCCTGCTCCCAGACCCTCATGGTGGCCTGTGACATAATTACTGCTCTCAGAGGGGTTTTTCCTGGGTCAGAAATAACTGGAGGGAAGATAAGGTGGGTTTTTATAGCACAAGCCCCAGGCTTTGTGCCAGAGAGAGCTGGGTGGAACAGCTCAGAAAAAGCTGGAGAGGGAGCTGGTGGTGGAGGAGCCTGGGCTAGAGCTGCTCCCTGAACCCTCCCTGCTGCACAAGGCCACCAGGACAGGGGTGTCACACACTCCAGGCACCCACAGGGGATCCAGTGTGGGACAGTTTGCTCCAAGGCCCACAGAAACCCAAAAAGCCCAAGACAGCTGCTGAAATGGCCTGGGCAGCACCACAGCTCCTTCCTTCAGTGCCTGGCCATTCCCACAGAGAACAGGAGTGTCCCAAAGGCTCCATGTGCTGCCAGAGTTTCACAGTCTGTGCTGCCAGAGTTTCACAGTCCATGCTGCCCTGTGGGCAGGAGGCTGCACTTGAACTCTCCCCTGTCCTGGCTGCTGGGGAGGGCTCATGGGGAGAACAGTTCCTGGACTCTTCCTATCCCTGAAAAGAGGGGTCTGAGGGGAAAAAAGAGCTGTTGATGATTTGAGGCAAGTGCCTTTTAACACCATGGAGCTGCTGCACTGGAGTCTTTAAGGAGAAGACAGACCCCTCCTTTTGAGGGGTCACAGTATCCTGCACTGGAGCAGAGAAAGGACCTGGAGACTTTTTGTGCTTCCCTCCCACCCTGGACCATTCAGATCTTGTCCTTCCTCAAGCACCATGAGATTCCTTCCAGCACAGAGGGACAGCAGCTAGGACAGTGGCACCTCACAGCACAGACAGGGGGTGACAGGGAAGCTCTGGACACTGCCCTGTGAGCAGTTTGGATGTGACCAGCCATGCCTGTGGTCCCCTGCTGGCTGCTCACACGTGCCCTGGGCTCAGCTCTCAGGTCAGGGAGGAATGGTCAGGTCAGGCACTGCCAGGCTGCCTGGGCAGCAGCAGGTCAGTGCTGCCCACAGTCCCTGCTGCCCACAGGTCCCAGGGCCATTGGCGTGGGACTGACCCACATTTGGGATTGTGCTAAAGGCAATGAGCTGCTCTCTGGGCACTTTTCTAGAAGATGGCACAGGGTGCAGCACTGCTGAGCCAGGTGCCCTCTCCTCAGCCCGGCTCCCTTTGGACAAGGCTCCAGCAGCTGTGAATTCCTCGCTGGACAAGTTCTAAAATCCAGCTCTCAGCTTCTTCTCCCAAACACGTGTCCCTGTAATACAGGAGTTTATCCTCTGCTGGAATGAAGCAACCCAACCCTCCCCTTGCATTGCTGAGCCTTTCAAGCATCCTTTGATAAGCAGTGTGAGTGCAGCTCCCTGGGCATTGCCACATCTCCTGGCGTGCTCTGCCCTGCCAAAGCTGAGTTCCAAGCTGGTTATAAATTAGGCACCAAGCTTGGCTTTCATCTGCTCCCCGAGCAGCGGGCGGGGGCAGAGGCCACGCCAGGGCAGAGGAGCAGGGTGTGGGCAGGGTGAGGCAGGACCAGGCTGGGGGAACAGAACCCCCTCAGCCTCTGCCAGCCCTGCAGTAGATGGGGGGGAAGTGGCTGCTGCAGCCAGTGAAGGGGCAGAGCAACGACAGCAGAGAAACCTGGGGTTCCCTGAGCAGTGACAGCAGCAGGAGCAGCACCTGCACCAGGCAGAGGGAGGAGAAGATGGGGAAGGGTCTGGAGGTGAAATCACATGAGGAATGACTGAGGGCACTTGCTTTGTTCAGCTGGAAAAAGCTGAGGTCAAATCTCCACAGCGACTGCAGCTCTGATCTCTGCTCTCTGTGCACAGGGACAGGACCCAGGGAAGGGCTGGAGCTGTGCCAGGGGAGGGTCAGGCTGGATATCAGGGAAAGGTTCTTCCCTCAGAGGGTGCTGGGCTCTGTCCAGGCTCCCCAGGGAATGGTCCCAGCTTCAAGGCTGCCAGAGCTCCTGGAGCGTTTGGACAACGCTCTCAGGGATGCACAGGGTGGGATTGTTGGGGTGTCTGTGCAGGGCCAGGAGTTGGACTGGATGGTCCTTGTGGATCATTTTCATCTCAGGAGATTTTGTGATTCTCTGAGGCAGCACCATCCCATCAAAAGGACTACACAGAGGGCAGGTGGCTGTGCATAGACAAAGAGGAGAAAAAGGCAGAGCTGTGGGCACAGAAAAAGAAAAATGCTGCACAAGCCACCATGTCTGTAACCTCCAACTACTCCAAGGCCATCCTGGAGGGAATGGAATTGCCCAGACTGGAGCCTTGGGCCAGGTCAGAGCAAGGCTTCCCTGCATAGGAGAGAGGAAATGAGAGCAAATGTCATGTGCAGAGTAACAGAACTTCCCAGGTCAGAGCCTCTGGGTCTGTCATGCAAATCTGCATCTGCTGCAGAGGCTGAGCCTGCCCAGGGTGAGGAGGAGCCCAAATCACTGGAAGGCTGAGGGAAACCAGTGTGAGCCACTGCAAGTAATGGCAGTTTGCTGCTCACTGTGGTTTTGTTCACATTTCATTTCACAGAATCCCAGAATGGTTTGGGTTGGAAGGGATCTTAAAGCTCATCCCATTCTACCCCCTGCCATGGGCAGAGACACCTTCCATTATGCCAGGTTGCTCCAGGCCTTGTCCAACCTGGTCTTGGACACTTCCAGAGATCCAGGGGCAGCCATAGCTTCTCTGAGCACCCTGTGCCAGGGCTTCACCACCCTGACAGCCAAAAATTCTTTCCCAATATCCCATCTAACCCTGCCTTCTGGCAGTGGGAAGCTGTTCCCCCTTGTCCTGTCCCTCTAAGCCATTGTCCCAAGGCTCTCTCCAGCTCTCCTGGAGCTAGGTGCTGGAAGAGGCTTTAAGGTTCCACAGAGCCTTCCCTTCTCCAGGCTGGATAGCTCCAATTTCAGCATGTTCCTTTCTCTCTGAGTTTTTGGATACCTCTGGCCCCTCCAGGCAGAGCCCCAGTCCTTTCAGGGTTGGGCACAGACCAAGGAGAAACCTCAGAAGTCCCTTTATACAGCAAAAATGGCAGCTGAGTTGCCCCGATAAGAAGATGGTTTCTTCATCAAACAGCTCCTTGTGGTGTAACAGGATCTTTTCCATGGATCAAGGTGCCTGCCAAGGCTGCTGTCAGAGCAGCACGCACAGCACCACCTTTCTCTGAACTGGTGCTGCTCTGCTGCATACTGGCTTCAAAGAGAACTCCTTGGACACCAGAAACTCCACCAGGAACAGCAGGGTTTGGTTTGATCCCACACTGTGGCCCCCAGGCTGTGTTCAGTGAGGATCCCCACATGGGAGATCCAGCCCCCACAGCATTCCCCAGATGTGCCCTCAGCAGGGCAGGACAGAGCTGACACCATCCTGCTGCATGGCACTGGTTTGCCTTTCATGTCACCAGCCCCAGAATTAAGATTAGGCAGGAAATCATGGTCTGGTGGACCATGCAGCTCTGCTCGTGGCTGACAGATCCACTTCAGGGCTGGACAAGCTCCTGCATCCAGACATACTCCCTGCAGGAAAAGTGCCTTGGGTGGGAAGTGCCCTGGGAGCTACAGCTTCACACCCACTGCCCAGATCTTGAGAGGTTCAGCTGAGCTGAGCTCTGCTGGGCTCCCACCACAGCTCAGCCACTGCTGGGACACTGCAGAGGGTTTGGGAACACCCCACACTTTTCTAGGTCTCCTTCCCCCCAGTGCCAATGGCAGCACTTCCAGCTGGAGCCTTTCAGGTAACTCAGCCAGGGAATGCGAGCTGTCAGTGTCCCCCTCCAGCCTCCACAGAACCCCTGTCCTGTGCAGGAAAGAGAGCCCAGCTCTGAGGGTTCACACCAGGATCCCCAGACAAGGGGGCACAGGGAAGGCACCCACAACCCCATGGCATCCAAACCCATAGGAACAGAGAATGAGGATTTGAAATCTGGTAACAGTAGAGCTTCCCCCCTTGGAAGCACAATCCCTGCACATGGAGGGCTCCAGGGAGGGAATGGCAGCCAGTGCAGATCCAGGGCCAAGGGTCAGAAAGCAGTTCCATCATGTCGCAATATTGTCACTTGCCCATCCTGTCCAGGTGTGCTGGAGAAGGAGACCCATTCCCTGTCACTTCCCATGAACAAACCAAGAAGGCCTGACCCTGCAGAAGAGGTGCTCCAAACTCTGCCCGCAGCAAGCCAGGGAGCAACCCAGGACCCCACTGGACTCCCATTCTTCCTCCCCAGGAGTCACATCCCAAACCAGCCTCCTCCAGCACAAAGCATTCATCCCTGGCCGGACATTTCCAGTGTGAATGTTACAGGACACAGGCTGGGATCACCTCCCTAAGGAACAGACAGTGCTGTACAATCAGTGCCAAATTAGTCCCTCTCATGTGGCTGAAGCAGTTGCCCCAGGACTGCTCAGGGGCCCTCCTGGGACCTGTGGTATTTAATGTCTTCACCAATGCCACAGGAAGGGATCCCTCAGCAGGTTTGCAGCTGCCAGGGCACCCTCAAGTTTACAGCTGCTCCTGCCCGAATCTCCTAAGCCAGGAAAGAAAAGTTCGAGGTGAGTGATGCCAATGGCAGCTCTTAAACAAGGCTCACCGGGGCTCTCGTGTCTCCAGGCTCTGAAGGAGCTGAATTGCAGAGCCTCCCGCTTAGAAAAACCCTCTCAGGAAGACCCAGGGAGCTCCACAGTCCTCCAGCACCACTCCCTGGAGAGGAAGGGATGGGACGGGCTGTGCAGCCAGGGAGGAACAAAGGCTGTGCTCCGTGCTGAGCTCTGTGAGATCCAGAGGCACCCCGATCCCCTCCTGCAGCACCTGGATCCAAGAAATGGGTGCAAAACTCGGTTGCCATTGCTCCAAATGCTGCCCAGGGTCAATCCAGACCCATCTTGCTCTGCCAGGAACATGGGCTGTGGACTTCTGCAGCCACAGAGGAGTTACCCTTCCCAAAGGGAAAAGGACCCAAATTCACCCTCAGGGGCTGCTTGGGGATTCACACCAACACAGCCACGCCCTGCCAGGGAAGGACTCCACACTGCGGGATGCACCGAAGCTCTCTGGGACAAAAGATTCCCTAAGACACGAGCACAATTCCCACCTCCACTCCTGCTCCCAGCAGAACCAGACCAGCATCCAAACTCCTCCTGGATGCAGCAGCAGCTCCTTCCAGAGGGGCTCCACCAAGAGCTGAGTCCCACAGCCCAGAGCAGCTGTGTCCTGGAGGGAAGGGACTGGGACACACAGCTGAACAGGGCAAACACACGGACATAGACATTCCCTGCACATGGAAACCAGGAACCTGCAGAGGGTGAGAGGCACAGCCTTGGCCACTGTGCTGGATGGAGAAAAGTCTTTCCTAGGCAGGGCCTAAAAAGGGAAAATCGACAACAAGGTCCAGTGCATTCCTGAATGAGATTTCAGCACTCAGAAAAAAGCCAGGAAAACTCTGCTGATTCATGGGCACACTTGATCTTGCTCTCCAAGTCACCAAAGACCAGATGGTGACAAAAGAATTCGGGGGGGGGAGGAGGGGGGAGAAGGAGGATTGGTGCAAATCGGCCAAATGCCCAAAGCAACCTTCTGCCCAGGAGGCTCCTGCGTGAGGAGCTACTTCCTCTGGCAGGATCTACCCTCACTACTCGGGCTGAGAGGGGATTTTGCTGTAATGCTGCTGGAACCTGTTCCCTAGCTTGTCCATGCCAGGCTGCCACAGCCACTGACCTCAGCAGTGACACCAAACCCTGCCCAGGAGCACGGGGGAAAATCCCAGCGCTGGCAGAGGCACAGCTCAACACATCACAGCACACACTGTCCTGCACGGGGTGGGAGCCCCGAGCTCAGCTCATCACTCCCAGCTCGGGAGCATTTCTCTCCTCAGTGCTCACCAGCTCCACTAGGGGACTGCTGCTCTCTCATGGGATGGGAGTTTTGGGAAGTGGCTCCCAAGGACACCAGAGTGCCAGCAAAGGCTGCAGCAGTGCCACACCTCAGCAGCACCACTGGGACCTTGGTGATAGGGAGCCACAGGTCAGGGTCCCTCGAGGACATCCTTTGACCATTACAAATAGTTCCCGAAAGGAGGAGCAGCCCCCCGGAGTCACAGAATCTTAAAAATATTTGGACTGGAAATGATCTTAAAGACCAAGCAGTTCCACCCTCTGCTATGAAGAAATACCTCCCACTAGACCAGGTGGAAAAGGATGAAAGAAACATTCAAATGACAAAAAAATAAATTATTTATGTGTTATTATTAATAACCACTACATTTAACTAAGAGCTGGAGCTGCTGGATTGGACCCAACACACTGGGAAGGTTTTCCAGTTGCTTTGACAGCCAATAAAACAGATGGACAAAGAGCAGCTGAGGAGATGCTGGCACTTGGGGAGAGAAATCAGAACCTGGCAGGCAGTGGGAAAAGGGTCCTGTCCACTCTGTCTCACCCTTGGCAGTGCCCACGTGCCCACATCTCCCAATCTCTTCTCTGAGAGAGCAGGATGGCAGGACAGGTGCCACCTTCTGCAGCCAAGTGTGGCAGATGGAGCCCCTCAGCAGCTGCCAGGGCAGGACATTCCTGTGCCCACTCCAAACCCATTATCCCACCCTTGCCATGAAGTCAGGCATCACTGCCCAGAATGTACTGCTGAAGAGGAGCTGGTCCCAGCCATGTTCTAGTCCTGCTCAAAGAGGAGTTCCCCACAGCCACTGGTGTGCAGGGGACACACAGACTGTTCCTGCCTGCCTGAGACAGTGCTGGAAGCAGATCCTCTCTACTGGGATGCACACCCATCCCTGTGAGATACACGTGGATGCTCCCAAGCCCTCACCCCATCACCCTGGGATGTGGAAGCTGCCCTGCTGTGACCCCCTGCCTTCTCCCCATACCTGACTGGTTTACAGACAAGAAAATGAAGCTGCCGGTTTTGGAGGAGGACAGCAGGACCCTGGGTGAGCCTGACCTCTCTGGGTGAGGAATGGACCCACGCGTGGGTGGGGAAAATCCTACCTATGTTCCCCTCTGCACTGGCCAAAAACTTCATCCCTTTTCCCCAGCAAAAGGGGAATCTTCACTGCCTCCCAGGCTGGACCCAGTGCCCAGGACCAAGAGCACCCCAACATTTATCCACAAACTGGATGTGCTGCAGGCCCTGGACACCAGTGCTGGAACCGAAGCCAAGGAGCTGCGTCAGTGCCCCGGCCAGGGGATGCTGCCACCTGCCCTTGTCCCAGTGTAGCGCCCGTGGAACAGCCCCCGCTGTTCTCCCCCGGCAGGAATCCCCACTCCAGAATGAATTCCAGGTGATTCCGAAGGTGTTCCGGCCGCTCCAGCGACAGCGCGGAGCTCTGGGGGAGCTCAGACCGCTCCCGGAGCTGGGATAGGCCGCAGCAGCCCCAAGAGAACGCCCCGATGAGCGGCACCAGCCCCGGGGGCACTCGGGGCCGGGGGGGGAACGGTGAGGGCGGTACCCCCCCGCAAGGGGATCCCCGTGTCCGGCCCCAGCCGTGCTTGGGCACTCCCGGCGGTGCTGGCCATTCTGGGCCTGGGATGCTCCGATCCCTGGTGACCCCGCATCCGCTCCCCCAGCGGTCACGGAGCTCCTCTCGCTGCCGCCACACGCGCGAACCGCCATTTTGTCCGTTTCTCCTTCTCTTTACTGTTATTTTCCTGCCCTCTCAGCCCTCCCTGGTGGTGCTCGGCTCCCCCGGGCCTGTCTCGTTGCGCGCTGCCGCCGCTCCCTCGGAGACCGGCCGGTGCCCGTGCCTTTCCCGGGCCCAGAGCAGCGCTCACTGTCTGAGTAGGCTCGGGCAGAGCCGAGAGACGCTCCGGAGGCACAGATCCAGCGCTCGGGGCCCGCCGCTCCCCGGGTCCCCGAGAGGGAGAGAGAGGAGCCGAACACACCACCCGGCCTGGTCCGAGGCGCCGCCATCTTGGCTCAGGGCGGGGGTGCGCTGCCATTGGCTGGGTCGGGGAGGGTCCTGAGGATCGACCAATCACCGATGGCATTGGCGTGATGGACGTGCGGGGGTGGGACCTGCTGCGCCAATAGGACGGGAGAGACCATCTGCGGGCGGTGCCGGGGGCGGGGCCGATGCCGAGCGGCGGCTCCGTGCTTGGGGCTCGCCCCACGGCCGCGGCCTGGCCTGCGCTCTGGGGATGGACGCGAAATCGCAGCCCAGGGCACCTCCTGCCATGGGCGGGGACACCGTCCGTACACCAGGGTGCTCCCAGCCCCGTCCAGGCCGGCAACGGGGAGTCACAAACACCGGCCCTTCCACCCTGGAGGTGATTACTGGCAGGGAATCCCCTTTGGCTGGGATCGAAGCTCTCAGTAAAGCAGCAGCAGAGCATTTGCTGGAAGTGGTGCAGACAGCTCAGTAGGACTTGCCTCTTGTGTTTATCAGTCAAGAAGGAAATCTGCCCTGCAGGTGAGATCCCCCTGCCTTCAGCCCCGCAGGAGGAGCTGCTGGAGCAATTCCATGAGAGATGACCATGTGTAAGCAATCAAACTGCAGCCGAGAGGGATCCAGGAACTGACTGTGATTCCTTCTCCAGAATAAACACGGACTCCGGGTAGATTTCACTTTATTGTCGTTTAATTTTATTATCTACTGC
The DNA here is from genome assembly GCF_021018805.1 of Prinia subflava. Classification (NCBI taxonomy): domain Eukaryota; kingdom Metazoa; phylum Chordata; class Aves; order Passeriformes; family Cisticolidae; genus Prinia; species Prinia subflava. The sequence goes on from NC_086269.1 coordinate 6,458,561, forward strand.
TGTTACATCTGTACAACATTGTACAAAATGTAATCCCAAGGAACATTCCAGCCCCGCAGCTGTGTTTGGCTCTGCTCTCTCTCTATCAGAAAGTAACCCTTGGTGCTCTGGCTGTGACACCCTCCTACAGCCACCAGAACATTTTGCTGTCCAGGCCCAGTGATGGGAAACCCTGGCCATGGCAGGAGGTCCCTGGAGGTCCCTCATATTTCTGGTCAGACAGGAAGGATTTTTCACCTCTTTCTGCACAAGGCAGAAGGCTCCCAGCACTGCCATGTCCAGGGGCAGTTGGGATGCACAGGTGATGCTGGGGGTGGTTCATGACTGGCACAGCCTTTGTTACAGCACATGCTGTGAGTTTTGGGAGTTGCTCTGCTTACACTGGTTGTAGACTTCCAGTCCTTTCCACCTACCCCATGCCAGGCTGGTCTGAGATTTCATCTCCTGCCCAGACAAAATGAGCAGGAAGATGCTCTTTTTAACTTAAGGGTTAGGGAAGATAATGTACTTAGCTGCTACTGATAGTAGAACACATGCAGAACTGCTTCTGCCAGATTTGGCAAAACTGCAGAGAATTACATAGAATCCAAAGTGACTGCTTTGGCTTGAAAAAACAGATGTGAAAGGACCCCTGATGTCCAGAAATGTCCTTGTTGCGAGTGAGTGGTGTGGAAGGATGGTCTCTCCCACCTGTGCTCTCCACAGAAAATTTCATTTTGGCCAATTATTTTTCCTCTCATCTTCTGCTTTCCTGAAGCTTCTAAACTGTGTTTTAAAGGTCTCATGGAAAGCCTGATCATTAGAAAAAAAAATGCAGTGCTCTTAAAGCTTTTTTCTCCCAGTATGGATGATAATGCAGCATCATGTTCAAAGTGCAATTACTAGATCTGAAAAACAACGCCCTCAGACTGTGAAGAACATCTGACAATAAATTCACAGCCCTCATATGGAGGAGTCCTCACCAAAAGCTTCTCATCCTCAGAGCCATGCAGGGATGTTCTCAGCAGGGCCACGCTACAGGGAGGAGTCTGAAAGTGAGAGTAAGAGAGAAGCAGCTCAGGGTTGTAGTGAGGGAGACCAGAAGTAGTCTGAAAGGCACTCTGGGAGGGGGAGCTGAAATGTTACAGGGCCTAAAAGTCTGCAAGAGGGTGACAGGGGTTTGACTGACCCACTTTCCCACTCCTGTAATCCCAGCAAGGTATTTTGCATTTAAAGAAAAATATTTGACTCCAAGTGAAGGATATTTCACTGGGTATAGTCACCAACAATATTTATCCGTAAGTATATACAAGAGTCTATCCCCAGCAAATCCCACTGCCCTTCCATCCACATCAGGATCCCAATGCCTCTGACCATGGCCCTCTCTTTCCTCCCTTTGGTGTTGGCTTTGGCCAAACATCAGCTGTTGTCTCAGTGCTCACCTCACCTGGCACATTTGCCAGGGTCTTTATTCTGCAGCTCCTGCACTGAAGAGAAATCTAACCTTGATATTATCCTACCTAATGAAGGTGGGATTGTTCTTTCTAAAAAAATTGCTCAACCTCAGCCAAAACCTCTGGCTAGTGTAGAAATCAAGTGTTTTTTCCCATCTGCCTTTTTATTTCTGGTTCTGTTTGGTACTTGTACTTGATCACGAGTACCATGACTCAGTAAAACAGCCCAAATGTACCATTGCTTTGTCAGCAGGTGGAGCTGGCTGGGGACCATTTTTGAGGCCCTGGGCAGCAGTGATACCCCTGGATCCACCAGGGAAGCAGCACTGCAGAGTTACCTTTGATGGCGAGGAAGGCTTTGCTGAAGGCACGACCCACTTCATTGCTGGCCTCCACCATGTACTCCCCCTCATCCTGCTTGGTGACCCCCAGCACCACCAGCGAGCAGACTCCGAAGTCGTTCGTGCAGAAGTAGTTGGGATCTCTGGAGAGGTCTCTGCTGTCCTTGTACCATGTGATTTTGGGGGGAGGGTGGCCTCCAACGGCGCAGCTCATGTGACACTCACTGCCCGTCACCACCACGTGGGATTTAAGCGGTACCAGGAACCTCGGGGGCTGGTTCTGGTTAACTCCCCTGTATTTCTGTGCTTTAACTCGAAATTCAGCTGTGAAAAACAGACAGCACTGTGAAAAATAGGGTTGTTTAATTCATGTTCTATGAGTTATTATAAACTGGAAACTGTAATATATTGTATAAATGTATGATAGATGTGTACGTGCTCCACCCGCGTGCCTCACAGATTCCCGTGGAGCACCTCTCCTGATCTTCCGGGTCCAGAAATAGAAGGTGAAAAATACAAGGCAAAAACGCTGTCAGAAGAAGACAACATCGACCAACCTACACCCCGACTACGTGCAACAAGCCATCCACGAAATCACCTCAAAGCAAGGACTGACTCTGGTCATTAGCCTACCTGCCGCAAGCCATCTACGCTGCTACGTCCGTTAAATCACCTCAAAGCAAGGACTGACTCTGGTCATTAGCACTTGAATAGGGATCGAGGGACTCTTTCAGGGCTTAATGTAAACACTCTTAATTGCTGGTGCTTAACAGAAACTATGAGGAAGGTATTTAAACTGAGTCCCTAAGCGGGCAAATTTGTGTACCCAGCTAGAGACCACAGACTGCTAGGCTCTGTGTCTCAGGGTCACCCTTGGCTATTTTCCCGGGAAAAACTCTGTCAAGTAGGTATCGCTGTTTGGGGGGGGGGGGGGGGGGGGGGGGGGTGTTGCTTAAAATTCTGTGATTTGATTCCAAATTTTGTGATTTGAATTTTTAATAAACCAACTTATTGAATTTGGAAATAAATTGTCCTGGCGTTTATAACAGCACCAAACACACACTCAGATACTGCTCCCAGCACTGCAGGGTTTGCAGGTGTTTGTGCAGTGTCTGGGATTCTGCAAATTACCAGAGATCACATGCACCTATGGATTATAACTTCTGCTGCTCCTCGGAGTTGCCCAGCATTTAACTTTGGAGTCAGAAACTTTGATTTCTACAATACTAAAGCCTTAGATTTTTCTGGGAATTAATTTTGGGACGAATTGCATGTCATAATGGCTGGGAATGAAGGGTCTGTATGCACAATGTCCCTGCAGAAAGGACAAACCTTCCCTGGCCAGCTGGAATTCCTCAGGGCATTTCTGTGCATTCCTGTTCTGGGCAATTGAATATTCCCAGGAGAAAAGATCCATTTGAGGGTGGGGTGTTAGACGCAATGAAAGAAAGAAAACATAACACAGAGAAATACTTGGAAATGTTTTACCCTTTTTTTTCCAGATCCTCCAGGGCTGCACAGTCTCTGATGGATCACTGGCTCCCAGGTCATTTTTTGCTACAACCTTGAAGTAATAATCCCTGCCTGGGACCACTCTGGTGAAGGTGAACTTGTTGTTGTAGATGAGGTCTCCCAGCACATGCCACAGACCCTTCTGGGATTCCCGTTTCAGGACTGTGTAGTACAGGTTCTTCTCCCACTGCTCGGATGCCGAGGGGTCCCAGGTCACTGTCACTGTGTTGGGCACATTCTCCTCCAGCCGGATGGCTCCAGGGGGCTGAGGGATATCTGCCAGAGGAGGGCACACAATGTCACAGCTCTAGGGACAGTGGCACATAACCCTAAAAACGTGGAGTCTTTTGCATGTCTGAGGCTCAGTGACCATTCTGGTCACTGGAAGGGACAAAATTCCATTCCTTCTCCAGTCACACAAATGTATTTTCTATGAACTAAGCTGCTGCTTCACAACATCTGCACTTGCTGAGCGGGGAAAGGAGTGTGAAGCTGAGCTGCTGAGAGAGCTGTGCTCAGTGTCCCTCAGCCTGTGCTGACCTCCCTCATTCCTCTGGAAGGATAGTTTTAGTCAGTGGATTGCTCTGTCCTGCAGAAAAGTGAGATCACAAAATGCCTAGATAATCTCACAGAAAACTGTACAATGGTTCTCCCTGTGCCTGCACAGGCAAACTGCATCAGAGCTCACCCTGCCAAACTCAGTTTGTGGCCTTCTGCCTACTCACAGTAAATCATGGAATCCCAGACTAGTTTGGGTGGGAAGGGACCTTAAAACTCATCCAGTCTCACCTCCTGCCATGGGCAGGGACACCTTCCCATGCTCTAAGCCCTGTCCTACCTGGCCTTGGACACTTCCAGGGATGGGGCAGCCACAGCTTCTCTGGGCACCCATAGGGAGGAATTCCTTCCCCATATCTCATCTAACCCTGCCCTTTGGCAGTGGGAAGCCATTCCTCCTTGTCCTGTCCCTCCAGGCCCTTGTGCCAAATCCCTCTCCACCTCCCTTGGAGCCCCTCTAGGCACTGGAAGGGGTTCTAAGGTTCTCCCCAGAGCCTTCTCTTCTCCAGGTGAACATCCCCAGCTCTCCCAGCCTGGCTCCAGAGCAGAGGGGCTGTAGCCATTGGAGTATCTCCATGGCCTCCCCTGGTAGTGCTCCAGCAGCTCAACATCCTTCTGTTGCTGGGGGCCCCCAGGGCTGGAGGCAGCTGTGCAGGTAAGGTGTCACCTGAAGGGGCAGACAGGCAAAATCCTTCCCTCCCCTGCTGCCCACGCTGGGGGACCAGCCCAGGGCATGTCTCGTTTTCCCCCACCAGCACCCCCAAGTCCTTCTCCCAGGGCTGCTCTCAGTTCCCTCATGCACCAGCCTGGATTGACTGGAAGTTGCTGGTAGATGTGTATGGATGGCAGTGAGTTACCTGTAATTTGAACCTGGAAGCTGAAGGTTTCCCTTTTCCCCAGCCCATCCCCAAGCTCCACAGTGTAGGTGCCGCTGTCACTGAACTCGGCTGCCCTGAGCAGCAGCTGGGTGCTCCCATCCTCGGTGCTCACGGCAGCCCGGCTGGGAAGGGGGAGCCCATCCTTTAACCATGTCACCATTGGCTCGGGAGATCCCTGGAAACAACAATGACTCACAGCCACTTGTTTCACTTCCAGACTGTGTCTTATATCTTTAATTTCATTATCTGACCCCAAATATGCACCTCCACGACACGGTAATGTTTAGAAATCTGGATCCACAATGGATCTGAGAGCCCTGATCTGCTCCGCAGTTTCTTTACAATTTTTTTCCTTTTTGTCCTTTAAGGATGTTATTACAGTAAAGTGTTCAGAACTGTGTCAAACAGGCTACACCAGATCAAGGACAGATAACTTCAAGAGTTAATGTTTTCTGCTTTTAAAAAAAGATCTGTTTGTTTTGAAAAGAAAAAACATCCTCTAAGTCTTTATTTCCCCTATGCCATCTTTGGTCTCTCCTCCCAGAGATTAGGAGAAAGGCCAGCAAATACACACAATTCATCACCCTCCTCTGATATCCCAGATATACAGGATCATGGAATCATTAAGGCTGGAAAAGACCTCCAAGACCATCAAGTGCAACCCATGCCCCATTCCCACCTAAAAGCACTGAGTGCCACATATAGGCATTCCTTGGACACCTGTGTGGCTAGGGACTCCAAACCTCCCTGGGCAGCTTCTTCCAAAGCTTGACCACACTTTCCATGAAGAAAAGCCTGTGTTGTTCCAAGCTTACACCAAAGCACTGAGATTTCTGTCAGTGCCTACCAAGTTCTCAAGTCCCAGAGGTCAAGTGCTGCGGCTTGGTGAGACAAGCACAGTGAAGGTGTTGCTGGAAATGGTGCCCCAAGGCCTTCAGAGGGAGTCACAGGGAAATCACTGATTTGGGAAGTCTGACAGAGCAGTACCAGATGATAATGACATTGATACAGCTAGGTGGACAGCACTGAGCTTTATTTGCAGAGGTTAAGGGATGACCACAATGTCACAGAACACCAATGCAACAACTGACAGCTCAGTTCTGGCTCATGTTTTCCTCACCCTGAAAGTCTACACAGCACCGGCAGGCCAAATTATTTACTCAGTTATTTGTAGACAAAATTCCATGGTATAAAAACAGTGGCTCAGTTTTCCTGTCTGCTATTGAATGCATCATAAAACCAGGCAGGGAATTCCTCCAAAGCCCTGGATACTCACCTCGAAGGGAATCTTCACCCGGATGGGATTCCCTGCTTTTATGACCAGGAAGCTTTTCACTGTGTCATCTATCAATAACCTGGGAGAGACTGGAAAATACAAAGATTACTCCCAAAAGGTGGATGTTGGTACAGTCACTGGTGACAGTCATGGTGTTCCACCCCCTGGGCACCTCTCCCAGCTGAGTGAGGCTGGTGAGGAATTCACAGTGGGAAAAATCTCCCTGCTTCAGTCCCAGACTTTACACCTTTCAAATTTCATTGCTATTTATTTATCACTATGACTAAACAAGGGGAAATTATGTAAAAATACATTCACAACAATCTCTGTATTCATGTGATGTCTCAGTCACAGAGAAACTGGCCCTTTGCCACACTTTATCCCATCACAGGGATCCTCTTTTGTGTTTAAATAGTGTCTGGAAAAAGGAAATTCCACAGAACATCCACAGGAAAGCTGCCAGAGTTTATCTAAAATAGTATTTTTTAGCATTTAAAATATTTGCTTTTCTTTTTTCATCAATATACTACAGCATTTAGTATTTCTCTAAGAATACCAAATACCATAGTGCTAAACTGTATTTAGTGTTTTCAGTATAGAACTGAACACCTGCTTTAGATTGAGTTATTTATTCTAATTTTTTTTATTGATAAATGGGGTCTCCAGGCATATGCCCAAACAGGCATTTTCACTTACGATCCACATTAAGGAAGATGAGCCCCTCACAGAATTCTCTCTTATGTCTGTAATTCTGCAATGTTTCCAGAGAGCAGGAAAAAAAAAAAAACAGAGCTGCAGATTGTAAATAAAGATGGAAAAGTGAAAATGGTGAAAACTTTCAAACTAAAAAGTAAAATAAAGAATCAAAAAACAGCATAAAAATTTGTGATTTAAGAGAATGAAAAAAAATGTTTCATTTCAGAAGATTGTCCCTTGGAAGAGCACAAGCAGGAGTAAGGCACACACGGGTTCTTGTCTAGTGACTGTGGTGTGGCCCTGCACAGGGGGCAAAATGTAAATCCAAGGGGAAAATGGAGTTGTGAGGGTTGTTTTATCAAAAGGAGTCTCTAAATGAGCTGAGCACTGTGCACTGCATATCTAGTATCAGTTAATACTGTGACTGTCCTGCTGAGGTGAGCAGATAACCCCGAGGCAGGGAGGAGCAGTGCTGCCCCTGTGTTAGGCCGGGCCTGGGAGCAGCTCACGGCGATATCCCACAGCCCTGGCTGCTCCTGCTCCCTCAGAGTGCCCCATGCCCAGGGACAGAGCCCTGACTCACCCAGGGGAGCAGCTCCAGCACAAGCCTCGAGGTCCGAGGCCTCCCCGGGGCCGGCGTCGCTGAGGGCCCTCACACGCAGGAACAGCTTCTCCCCGGGCTGCAGGCCCTGCACCCTGCACGAGGTGCTCTGCGCAGGGAGGGTGAAGCACTTGGTCCAGCTGAGGCTGTTAAAGGCCTTCATCTCCACCTCGTAGCCTTTCACATCATTCCCATCTTGTACTTCAGGTTTGTTCCATGTCAAGGTGACACTGGTGCTGTCACTGCTGCTCACTTTAAGGTCCTGCACTTGGCCTAGAGATTCTGGAAGGAGAAATTTTATTTAAACTATTTTTCTAGGATTTCTCTTTCCTCTTTTCAGTCACTGCATGAGATTCCCCAACATTCTTGCAGTGCACTGGATTTCCACCCTGCTGTCTTGCGCCATCTTGTCCCAGTTGTTCAGAGCTGGATTTGAGTTCTTGCTCCTACCAGCCCTGCAGTAAATTCCCAACATTCCAGAACACTCTGTGGCCCATCCTGAGTGTTCCTTCTCGCTGCACATTACCCCACAGTGGGATCTGCCAGATCTTGGCTTGGACAGCCTATGGGAAATCCTTCCATTCCTTCCCCCAGCTGATTCTCAGCTGTGAAACATTCCCCAATTACTGATCCTTGTCTCCACACACTTTTACAGAGGATTTATGAACATCTCCTCTCCACAAATACTCTAAAAGCAGAGCACAGGGCAGGGCACTTACTGGTGGGGTCCTGGGCAGAGGCGGGCACTGAGGGGTCACTGGGCTGCCCTGTGCCAGCAGCATTGACAGCTGCCACACGGAACTCGTACTGCACACCCTTCTTGAGGCTGGTCACCTTCAGCTTCTTGTCTGCAGAGAGGAGAGGAGATGAGTGTGTTGCCTCAGGGGAGCTGTTCCCCATCAGGAAAGGTGAAAAAACAAAGTTGTGCCTTAATCCAAGATGAATCAGGAACTGAAAAATTCTCATGAGCCGTAAAAGCTGTAACTGATTCCCCTGACATTCCCTAGCCAAGTGCATGTGATCTTCTGGGATGTGTTCATTGTATTCCTGTCAAAACCAAACAGCCTTTGAACCACAGAATCCCAGACTCATTTAACTGGAAAAGACCAGCAAGGTCACCCATCACCACCTTGATGTGAAAGATGTAAGATCCTAAGCAGCTCCTAAATCCAGCTGACATTTTTGCCTTTTCAAATCCACCAGGCTGTTCCAGGAGTCAGAATACCCACCTTTGACAGGCACTTTGGTGACTGGCAGCCAGGTCACAGTGCCCTTCTTGCGTTTCTGAACAATGTATCCCATAATTTGGGAAGCGCCGGTTTTACGAGGAGCTTTCCAGGATACAGTGATGGTGTCCCTGCTGGCACTGATGATCTCAGGGGGATCTGGGGCACCAGGAGAAGCTACAAAGAGATGAGGGCTTCGTTACTAGCAAGTATGTTTTTATTGCAAGATAAAATTGTGTTGTGTGTAATTTCTTTTTCCAGATTCCCCCAAGTATTCCTACGGATGTGCTTTGGAAACCTGGCTGAGACCTGAAGTTGTGGATCCTGTTCCTCACACAGACTGGATCCAGCATGGACTCTATTCCTGAGTTTGGATTTCACAAAAGACCTGCTGTCATCAGAACTGACAATTCCTCTGCCAGTGGGGTGTGTCATTCTTACATGATATGACCAGTAAGCATCATACTTGTTTTCAACAACAGGAACTGGTAACAAAATAGATTTTCTTTGCTCTCTGCTAAAGGGTTCAAGATACAGAATCATGGGAATGAGAATGGAGAAAGAAGATAATTAGAACTGAACATTGCTCTCCCTAGTACTGCATTTATGCTCATGGCAAAGCTGTTCTAGTATTTAAACTCCATGAAGGACAAAGACAATATCCAGTTGTTTGGAGATCAGAGGAACGGAGTGGTCATGCTGAGAAGTGCTGCACATACAGAGACACTCCCTTCCCTGTGGAATTAAGAAAAGGCATCACATGTTCCCTTTGCAGCCACACTGTGAAAAATTTCCTTTGGTCTTGATGCATTTTGCATTTCACCGATGAAACTTCCTTTCCAATCAAGAATGGAGCATGACCAAGGAATAATTACATCTCACTCAGCATTAGCAGAGCCTACAGCAAACTGCTGCTCTTGCTGGGCAACCTCCACAGCTTTGTGTGAAGACTGAAGTTGAGCTCTATAGCAACAATCCACAATGCAGTGAATTTCCTTTGATGCCAGCTTTGATGATAAATTTCCCAATTTGAATGATGAATTAGGAGTTCTCCTCACCTTTACCAGCAGCCTTCACTTCCCCTGACTCCAGCGCGTCGCTTGCTCCCTCGGCATTCACGGCCCTCACCCTGAAGTAGTAGCTCATTTCTTCCTCCACTCTGCTTGTGGTGAAGCTGGTGCAGCTCCTGTGGGTTTCTCCCAAAGTCTCCCAGTCGTTCCTGCCCACCTGCTGCCTCTCCACGATGTACCTTTGCACTGGTTTGCCCCCATCGTCCTTTGGGGGCTTCCACTGGATAGTGATGTTGTTGGCGGAGCTTTCTACAATTTTGATGGGTCCTGCTGGGGGCTGTGGCTTGTCTGGGAAGATGAACAGAGATATAGTCGGCTCCAGACCCAGACCTGCTCCTGGGTTTGGAGCAGACACTGTCCATTGCTCACCAGCTGGGAGATTGTTCCTGATGAAATGGAGGCACAGTTGTAGGATGAGGGCTGGGCACTTGAATTGCCTCTTCCAAACTTGGACTCTGTTAATTTTTGATGGAGAAGATGGAAAGCGAGGCCCTTGCTCTCCCTGGGTCAACTGTTCTCATAAGCATTGCACCAGTTCAGCTTGCTAATACAGGCAAAACATCATTTCTGGTCTCCCAAAGGGGCCCAGACATTTATGGGAGGCCTGAATTTGACCTCAATATCCTATTTCAGATTTGCATGTTGTGTGCAGTCACATCTCCCACAGTGTCTGAACATTCAAAACTCAGCTGCTTAGGCCATGAAAAACCAAACTAGGTTTGTGTTCCCTGAAGGGAAAAAGCATGTTCAGCAATCTTTCCTTGTACCCTGATTTTGGGGCAATATACAGTCTTGTTCCTCTCAAAATACCCAGTCACTCCTAATAAGGTTGTCACCAGTGTCAATGGATTTCGTGCCTAAGCTTTACAGTGAAAGCCACAGTGAATGTTACAGGATCTTACCTATCACCACGAGCTTTAGGTTAATCTCCAGGACGCCACTGTCGTTCTTGAGCCTGACTTTGTAGTCCCCACAGTCCCTCCTGTCGCAGCTGGAGATGGACAGCGTGGTGCAGGTGTCTGTCTTGTCCACACGGATCCTGGTGTCATCCCCCAGCTCCATCCTGTCCTTCAGCCACACTGCCCTGATGGGCCACCGGCCCCCGAATGGGATCTGCAGCTTCACCCCCTCCCCCGCCTTGGCCACCGTGGGGACATTGGTCAAGTTCTTGAGGAGGACTTTGTCCACCTGGGGAGGATCTAAGCAAGAGATACAAGGTCATTAAAAACCAGAATTCAAGGAGGAGAAAGCTCACACTGGAGGGAAGAGAACCCCTCATGGTGCTGCCAGCAATGCTTAGAAGCTCACAACACTGGATCTGAACCTTTAGTTGTACTTTGCTACAGGATAATTATCACAAAATTTTGTGATATGACACTGTCCTCTCACTAGAGAAAACTTTTTCTAGGCAACACACTAAACACAAGAATGAAGAATCTGCCCTGATTCTGTTTTGTACACCGAAAATCTTTGAGTTGCTGACAGAAGGCTCCCTAGTTAAATTTGCAAATGCAAAATGAACCAACCTGTACAGAAAACATCTCCCATTTATCTTGTAGTTCTTTATAATAAAATTCTCAAAAACCAGTAACATGTCTCTGAGTAAATATATTACATTTAAAGCCCATCTCATGCTGCCTTGGTGGTTTGAGTAGACTCACCTTCAACAAAAATTGAAGCTTCAGTTTTTACATCTCCACCTTCAAACCTGTATTTCCCAGCATGAATATCTTCAGCTTTGTTAATGATCAATTTGTGGACAAGACCTTTCTTTTCAAAGACCACTCCATCCATGCTTGTTAACTACAAAGTAAAGGACAGGATCCTTTTTTAAAAAAAGCAAAAAATCCAATCCAGAATTAAACTGGACAGACTACAGTTTGAAATGCAGTTGAAAAGACTTATGAATATCATGCATGTTTAATAACAATATTCTGGTATTCTGTTGCCCAAAAAAGCTGTGGCTGCCCCATTCCTGGAAGTGTCCAAGGCCAGGTTGGATGGGGCTTGGGTCTAGTGGAAGGTGTCTCTGCCCAGGGCAGGGGCTAGAACTGGGTGATCCTTAAGGTCCCTTCCAACCCCAACCACTCTGGGATTCTGTGAACCCTTCCAGGGCCCCACTCAGACTGTGGGTGACTCTCAGGGGGATGGATACCTTGACACCACCCTCAGGAAGTAGAGCCAGAGAGCAGAGCATTGCTACCCAAAGCCAACAGCAAGCCCAAGGAACCCACCTTTAGGCCATCCTTAAACCAGGTTCCTGTCACGTTGTCCTTGCTGACAGTGCAGGACAGCTCAGCTGGGTCCCCCTTCAGCACTCGCATGGTTGCCAGCTGCTTGTTGAGGTAACAGCGCGGGACTGAACAGGCACAAAGGAAGGGAAAGAGGTTAAGTCTTTGTTACAGAGAGACACCTAGAGCTGAAAATGCACATGCATCTGAGGGGAGAAGAGCTTTAAAAATATATATATCCTCTGGTCAGGAGAGGCTTTTGTGCCACCTCGCTGTGGGCCAGCTGGGTACACTCAGTGCCCTGAGGGACACACAGCCATCCCAACATCAACTATATCCCAACATCCGCTGCATGGGCAATGGATTCGTCACAAATCACATTATCCAGCTGTGGATTTGCTAGTTTATGTCTATGCTAATTGTCCTGGCTGTCTCTACAGCCAGTGGAAAAAATCAGGCTGCTCCAAGGTGTGGATATACTGCTTCATCCTCTTCCTCTGCTCTGACCACACACAGGGCTGCCCAGCACATCCCCCTAAACAGCCCCAGGCACACTGTTTTCCACCCCTGTATTCCTCTTTCCCTTCCCAAGTTATCCATTGCCATCATCATTTACTCTCTAATATATACCCCACTCCTTCCCCCTGAACCCCAGTCTTGATGATTTAACTTCTTTGTTTATATTTATGGTTTGACAATGATAATTCCTAACTTGTGAACAACACCACTAGGTGAATATTCCCCTCTGATGATACACCTGAAATGTCTCATTCCTATAATTTTCACATCATCATCCTGCTGGTGGAGCCACAGGTCTTACTCAAATGGTGTAAACGCATTATTCCCCTCTTACTCTATGCAACACCTTATAATTCCTAATGTTACAAGAAAAAAGAGTTCTTTACATTAGATAATGCCGTATAAGCAGGCACAGAATTGTTCTCAGAACTTGGAAAACACAGTTCTTTGCAGTAGGTGTTTGAAAAATAAAGTGAAAACTTCACTTTTGAACTGGAACAGTATCAAAGAAACATGATGATATTCCTTGAAACTTTATGGGAACTGGTATGTTTATGAACTGGTCTGTTCCATTATATGTGAAACAGAAATGAAGAGATGAGACCTGGTTTAGATCATTTAGATAAAGAAAATAATTTAGACCTTTAAGGCATTTTTATCAGAGCAAAATGTGTAAGATCAAAAAGCAATCAGTGCGAGAATTAGGAACAGATCATGGCACAACCAAATTTTTACACACAGTTGTGTTTATCTAAACCATAACATTCCATTTCTTTGCAGGATTAGGAATGTGAGTATCATAATGCAAAGACCAGGAGTCACCAGTTAACCACATACCTTTGAGATCATCCAGGACACTCCGCCTCTTTTGTCTTGTGCTTTCTGTGTTGTTCAGGGAATCATTTGCTTTAAGATCCAGGTCAGGTTCCTGGTTTCTCTGGTTTGCTGAAGGAGGTCCACCAAAAGGACCTGACATCTGGCCATAACTCAGTGGACCTTGACCAAACCCACCTGAACTACTCCCATCAACAGATCTGTCATGGGATTTACTCCCTGCTCCTCCAAAGGCAGAATTTGTGCCATAAAGGGAGCCCAACTGTCCAAAATCTCTGCCCTCTCCCCTGGCTCCTCCTGGACCTGACAGAGATCCTCTGTCACCAGAGGATGTTTTGTTCCCTGGCCCTCTGAGATCACTGGCAGTGCCCTTTCCAGTTTCACCTCTTGAAGATCTGCCAAGATGTGAATCCAGCCCATATTCACCACCTGGTCCACCAGCACCTCCCACACCTCCTTTACCATGGACTGAATCCCATTCATCCCCTCCAAACCTCCCAACCTCGCCTGCACCAGCCATAGCTCCAGCTGATCCTCTGTCCATGCCATAGGGAGACCCTGCACCCCACAGTGCAGAACCTTCCTTGGAAAAGCCCTCTCCTCCTGCCCCACCTGCATATCCCAGAGCTCTGTTCAGCATGGCATCCGTGCCATGGCCAGATCCCATCCCTTCCTCACCTCCAAGAGGAAAATGAGCAGCTCTTGCCACAGCCCCAGCTGGGAGACCATCTTTTCCATAGGGACCCCCAACTCCCCCTGCACCACCGACACATGCTCCAACTGGGAGACCATCCTTTCCACAGGGACCCCCAACTCCCCCTGCACCATCACCACCAGTTCCATTTGGCAGACCATCCTTTCTATAGGGAGCTCCAACTTCCCCTTCACCACCAGCCCCAACAAAACGTGTTCCAACTGGGAGACCATCCTTTCCATAGGGACCCCCGACTGCCCCTGAACCACCAGCACCTGCTCCAGCTGGGAGACCATCCTTTCCATAGGATGGAAGTCCCCCTGCACCACTAACACCAGCTCCAGCTGGGAGACCATCCCTTCCATAGGGACCCCCAACTGCCCCTGAACCACCAACACCAGCACCTGCTCCAGCTGGGAGACCATCCTTTCCATAGGGACTCCCAACTCCCCCAGCACCACTAACACCCGCTCCAACTGGGAGACCATCCCTTCCATAGGGACTCCCAACTCCCCCAGCACCACTAACACCTGCTCCAGCTGGGAGACCATCCCTTCCATAGGGACTCCCAACTCCCCCAGCACCACTAACACCCGCTCCAACTGGGAGACCATCCTTTCCACAGGGACCCCCAACTCCCCCAGCACCACCAACACCTGCTCCAACTGGGAGACCATCCTTTCCACAGGGACCCCCAACTCCCCAAGCACTGCCAACACCTGCTCCAACTGGGAGACCATCCTTTCCACAGGGACCCCCAACTCCCCAAGCACTGCCAACACCTGCTCCAACTGGGAGACCATCCTTTCCATAGGGAGATCCCAGTCCCCCAGCACTTTCAGAACCACCAACACCTGCTCCAAGTGGCCGACCATCTGGACCATATAAAGCCTCTCCAAGTCCTCCTGCACCAGCTCCACCAGCCCCAACTGGAAGACCATCCTTTCCATAGGAAGACCCAAATCCTCCTGTACCAGTCCCACCAGCACCTGGTCCAGCTGGGAGACCATCTTTTCCATAGGGAGCTCCAAGTCCTCCTGCACCAGCACTAGCACCAACACCTGCTCCAATGGGAAGACCATCTGGACCATACAAAGTCTCTCCAAGTCCTCCTGCACCAGCTCCACCAGCTCCAGCTGGGAGATCATCCTTTCCATAGGGAGAGCCAAGTCCCCCTACACCAGCACTAGCACCAACACCTGCTCCAATGGGAAGACCATCCTTTCCATAGGGAGCTCCAAGTCCTCCTGCACCAACACCACCAAAATCAGCTCCAGCTGGGAGACCATCTTTTCCATAGGGAGAGCCAAGTCCCCCTGCACCACCAGCCCCACCAACACCTGCTCCAATGGGAAGACCATCCTTTCCATAGGGAGATCCGAGTCCTCCTGCACCACCAGACCCATCAACACCTGGGAGTCCATCCTTTCCATATGGAGATCCAAATCCGCCTGCACCAGCACCAGCAGTACCACCAACACCTGCTCCAAGTGGCTGACCATCATACAAAGCCTCCCCAAATCCTCCTGCACCACCAGCACCTGCTCCAGCTGAGAGACCATCCTTTCCATAAGGAGATCCAGCACCTCCAAAACCACCACCTGCAGCTCCACCAACTCCTGATCCAGCAGGGAGACCATCTTTTCCAGATGGATACCCAAGTCTCCCTGCACCAACACCACCAAAACCAGCCCCATCTGGGAGACTGTTCTTCCCATAAGGAGCTCCAAATCCCCCTACACCAGCTACATCAGCCCCACCAACACCCGCTCCACTTGCTGATGGTAGACCATCCTTTCCAAAGGGAGCTCCAAATTCCCCTTCACCAGCACTAGCACCAACGCCTGCTCCAAGTGGCCGACCATCTGAACCATACAAAGCCTCTCCAAGTCCTCCTGCACCAGCTCCACCAGCCCCAGCTGGGAGACCATCCTTTCCATAGGGAGAGCCAAGTCCCCCTGTACCACCAGCCCCACCAACACCTGCTCCAATGGGAAGACCATCCTTTCCATAGGGAGATCCAAGTCCCCCTGCATCCCCAGCCCCACCCAAACCAGCTCCAGCTGGGAGACCATCCTTTCCATATGGAGATCCAAATCCCCCTGCACCACCTCCACCAGCACCACCAGCACGTGCTCCCAGTGCCTGACCATTTGGACCATACAAAGCCTCCATTCCTCTTGTGGAATTGCCACCTGCACCAGGTATAGCCCCATCTCCACCTGGAAGGCCTCCTGGCCCATACAGTGAGACAGATCTTCCTGCCTGCCCCAGCTGACCACTGGCATGAGGTGTCAGGCCATCCTTGCCATAGGGAGTCCCTGTTTCTCCCTCTCTGTTAATACCTGCTCTGTTCATATCTCCCACAGTGGGATGCCCATCCTTGCCAGGGTGGGACCTCAATCCTTCTGCCATTCCAGCACCTGCAGCATTCCCCCCAGCTCCAGTTCCTGGACCAGTCCTGCTGAACAGATCCCCCACACTGGCTCCAACTCCAGCTGAATCAGGATCAAGCCCATCTGGCACAGAACTTCCCCCACCCAACTTCCCAGCACCCCCAAACCCAGCTCTGTAACTGGCATCACCTAAATTCCCATCCTTGTCATGCTGAGAGCCCAAACCTTCTCCATCATCCATGTCAATGTTAGCAGCACCCAGCACACCCTCACCTCTGCCATCCACAGAATTCCATTCACCTGCCCCTCCTACTGCACCACCAGAACCTGCTCTGCCTGACACAGAGTCCATGCCACGAACAGCCCTTAACCCACTTCTGCCTCCTAAGCCTTTTAGTCCAAAGATGCTGCCATCACTGGCTGCTGAGTCTCCATCAAGACCTGCTCCAGAAAACTGCCCAGACCCCAGCTCTCCATTTATGTGGGTTTTGCGTAGCCCCTCTTTTCCCAAAAATCTTTGGCTTCCATCATCAGAGTCAATGGAGTGTCCTTGACCCCTGCCTTGGCTGCTGCCTTGACCTGTTCTGTGCCAGCCACTTTTCTCCACACCAGAGGATGTGGAAAAGGAAGGACGATCTTCAGCAGCAGCTTTTTCTTGACGCCGAAGCTTCCTCGCCCTTTCGTTGTCTGCCATTGCTTCTTTCAGCCAATCAGATGTCTCCCTTTCAATCTCTTCTCCTTCGTCCTGTCTCCTCTTTCCTTTGGCATCTAAAGTTGTGTTGTTTCATGGGAGCAGATTTAGAAATTACAGAAAAAGAGGGAACAAAATAACAGAAAATCAATAGGACATGTACTGCATCAACAACCAAAGAAAATGTGTTAGTACTTTCCGAATTTCATTTTAGGACACACACACATAATACATTTCAATAAATTTAAAATCACTTCAAATCCTAAATTTTTCAATGCTACATTCAGACAATGAAATGTTAATTAAAGACAATCATTTTTAGTTAAAATGCATTGTTTTTAAATGGAAACATACTCATTATAACAAACAAACAAAAAGAACAGAAAAAGAAACTTCCAGCATGGCAGGTCTGATTTAGAGGGGCTGAGATTGTATATGGGATTCATTAATTCCACCTGCCTTTACCCTCCAGATATAGAGGAGTTACAGAATATTCCATGCACAGAGGAGCCATCAGTTCCCACCCTGGAATGGAGATTTCACTTCTCTTGGAGGCAGCTTGCACATCTGGATAATGGCTGGTTTAGGGATGCCCAGCCTGAGGACTAAAGCTTTCAGATCTGTGAATACCTTTGGATTAATCTGGCATTCAGGCTGGTCTGAGACAGATCACTCACTGCTTTGGTTTTCAGGTTGGATATAATTTATCAGAGCTCACAGCCCACTGAAATCCATGGGCAGTTCCTTTGTTTCAGAAACTTACATTGCTTTGGAGAGACCCCTCCTGCTGCTGCAGGAGGATCCCAAAGGAAACCAGAGTCAAAGGGAACCAAAGGAACCCCCTTTCATAAGCAAACAAGTGTAAGTCAGGTGACTGTCAATGTGCCTGCTCTGAGTGTTCCCACCTTCCCAGCTTCCTCTGAGCTCTCTGTAGCATGTTTAACTCGAATTGGGAATGAAAAATATTATCTAGCAAGAAGAATGGCATTGATAGTGTAGAACTGAGAGTATCAAAAGCTCCCTGAGCCCCTGGCTGGTGCACTGTGATCACTGGGACAGCTTCCTCGAAAACATGTGGGGAGATAGGGAGCATTTTTCTATAACTGATGGAGGATGTGCTACTTCATCATAGCTGTAGAGAAAACAATCGAATAGGATTTGTCAGGACTAATTAAAAGGGGAAAAGTTGGTCTCATTTGAAGAGGAAAGAGGGTCTAACCAGACCTTCATTTTTCCAAATAGAATTTAGAATCATGGAATCACAAAATGGTTTGGATGGGAAGGGACCTTAAGACTCATCTCATTCTACTGCCTGCCATGGGCAAGGACACCTTCCACTATCCCAGGCTGCTCCAAGCCCTGTCCAGCCCGGCCATGGACACTTCCAGGGATGGGGCAGCCACAGCTTCTCTGGGGAACCTGTGCCAGGGCCTCATCACCCCAACAGCCAAAAATTCCTTCTCAATATCCCATCTAATCCTGCCCTATGGCAGTGGAAAGCCATCTCCCCTTGTCCTGTCCCTCCACCCCTTTTCCAAGGTCTCTCTGCAGCTCTCCTGGAGTCCCTTTAGGCACTGGAGAGGGCTCCAAGATCTCCCTGGACTCTTGTCTTCTCTACACTGAACACCCCCAGTTTTCTCAGCCATAATTTTGGAATTAGAGGCTCAGCAATTCATTTCCCAGCAGAGCAACATCTCCCTGAGCCATCAGCCAGTGTGAAGAACGTTTTGTGCCAGCACACCATGGGAACAACCCGCTGCCAACCACTCACACTCCACGAGGAGCCAGGCGCTGGAGGAGCCCTGTCCCGCGTCGAGCGTGTACAGGCCGCTGTCCGAGGGTCCCACGTTCCTGACAATCAGCTTGTGGGTCAGGCCATCAGGTGTCACAGAGATCTGGTGCTTGTCACTGGCCTGGAGGGGGTGGCTTTTGTGCAGCCACAGGGGCTCGTGGCAGGGCGTGCACAGCACACACCGGAACTCGGCATCCCCGGCCTCGGCACAGCGCACGTCGGAGAGCGGCTGCTGGAACCGTGCCGGGATGGCTGCAGGGGAAACCAAGAGCCATGGGAAGGAAACAGCTAGTGCAGTGCTCCTGATAATATATAGGGTTAAAATGATTTTTATCTAAAATTGCAAGCAAGTAACTGGGAGGGAGGGAGTGCTGGTGGATAGAAAGGGACAAGCCTGGAACTGCAGGACAGCCAGGCCCTGAGAACAGAGTGTTAGGCAGTTCTACGCTATTGTTTTAAGTGAATCAAGTGTGACTAGGCTTGAGTAGCAGTTAGAAGAATTGTTTTAATCAAATCAAGTATAACTTGGGAGTAATCAATCAAAAGAGGGGAGAACAAGTGTGATTTTGTGGTAGTAACCACACTGGTAGTTAAGGGGAGGTGCTGATAAATGAATATGTATAATGTAAGAGTATAAAAACCACAAGCAACTTTGTAATCTTGGGCATTGATTTGGGCTTCTGTGGCCCCTCTGCCCCCGCGCAATAATAATAAAAAGCTCCGACATATAAACTGCCTTGCATGGTTATATGTTTTCTGAACGCTAACACTCCAAATAAGTGTTACAGCTGAAGGAGGAAAGCACAGGAAGCTGTGTTGCCTCTGAGCATGGGGTTATTGAGAAAAATGAAAAACACGGATGTGTTTCTGGGCCCAGTTCTGCAGAAAAGTAGAAAAATAGTTTTTTGTCTTTATTATCTTCTGAGATATTTGTACCTCACAGCACTGATGTGCTGCTAGTTTGTAGTCATCGATGTGTTCCTGTAGCACAATATTTAGATTGAGTTTGTTGTTGTTATTCTGAGCTTACAGAAGCAAACTGCAATATGGGGTAGGTTAAGGGGTGTGCTCACTGTCACCCACAGCCAGACTGGTACTTGAGCTTAGGCCTGCTCCCTTGGACTGCAAATACAGCACCTAAAGCACTTATTCACCCTCCTGTTCCTTTTCACCTGTGCCAGACAAGGAGCCCTTACTGGGCAGCACAAAACCAGTCCTCTGGTGATCAAGAGTTACTGAGCTTTGCACTTGCTCCCAGACACAATTTTCCAGCAAAAAAATGAACTTCTTTCACAGTTGCACATCACATCCATAAGACTGAATTCCTTACCTTGAGCATCCAGTTCTGTTGAGAAGACAGGGACATCCTCCACCCGAACCTGGTACACCCCTGCGTCCCCTGGCTGCACATCGTTGACAGTGAAGTAGTACCTTCTCCCCACTCTCCTCAGGCAGTGCTTCCTGTACTCGTCCCCTGTCCCATAGCGGAGCCGCTCACCGTCCTGGGGAGAGGAGGAGTGTCCTCACAAAGGCTTAACCAGTGCCAGGCATTTCAAACAGATCAGGATGGGTTGGTGCCACAACGCCCTTGTTGCTATAAATGGGTAACCTCACAGTGCCCAGGGCTCTTTCCAGCACACAGGTGCTGTCCAGGCAGTGAATCCTGCACAGAGCAGGGCACCAGGCTTTGAAACCCAGCAAAACAGCAGCTCTTGGCTACTCACATAGGAGTCTGAAGCTTAATTAATACACGGTTCTTCCAGGTACAAAGACAAAGCACTTTCTTGGCTTAGGTTTCAGCATCCTCATAGCTGGATGAGCAGGAGAGTTCACCACTTTCTTTAGCACACTTGGGTTATATTGTCCAAATTGTGGCTCATGGGCTTCATGTAATATATTTGATCCAGAAGATTCATAGGTACTCTGTCCTCCCCTTCAGAGATTTCTGATTTCCCCTAGATTACAGCCTCTAACCACAATTCGACTAAAAAGTATCTTTCAGAAAAACATGCCCTGCACCGAGCACCTGCGGATCCCATCTTTGGGGCTATGGATCTAGAGGGAATGTCTTACATCTCTGAGATCTTCTTTCACAGAGGTATATGTTATTGCACTGTAACTCCCTCTTTCACAGAGGGAGTCAGTCATACTGCAATAACACACTTGAGAAAATGAAAAAAATTTATATGAAACTGCAGAATTTCAGCAGCCTGAAAGACACTGTTGGGTCTGATGGTCTTAAAACTGAAGGAGTGTCAGGTTAGATATAAGAAAGTAGCTTTTTTTTCCCATGAGGGTGGGGAGGTCCTGGCACAGGTTGCTCAGAGAAGCTGTGGCTGCCCCATACTTGGCAGTGTCCAAGGTCAGGTTGGACAGGGCTTGGAGCAGCCTGGGATAGTGGAAGGTGTCCCTGCCCATGGCAGGAGGTGGAATGGGATGAATTTTAAGGTCCCTTAACCTTTAAAAGGTCCCTTCCAACTCATCTGTTCTATGAATTTTCTGAAGACACAAGGATGTCAGTAACTGACTGCATGCTCTGTACTTGGATCTACAAATCCCCAGGGATATTCACCACCAAAGATCACCCCACATGCACACTGCTCCCTAACCAAGCAGGGATCTGCAAAAGACAGACAACTTTAAGGCATTTATTTGCTCTCAGCCAGTGCCTAGTGGATGAAGCCTTTTCTGTAGAACACTTGAGGGGCTGTCTTAGCTGCTGCTGCCCAACTCATCCCCCTCACCTTGAGCAGGTAAACGTTGCTGTTGCTGTTTTTCAGCTCCATCTCCAGGCTGAACGTAGCATTTCCCTCCTTGTTGACTTTGATGTGTTCGAAGTTTTTGAGATTCTGAATTAACTGCAAAGAAATATCAAAGAACGTAGTAAATGATTAAGATGCCATGACAGAAGTTCTTAAGCTATTGAATTAATGTGAAATCTACTTTAAAGAGCTAACATTATGTAGTAGAAGTATCTGTACGTCACAGTTCTGGTACAGTGAGTTGCAGTGTCTGTAAGTTGCCACGGTTTCCTGCTGTATATAAATTATTTATGTGTTGCCTCCTGGTCACTCCCACACTGCCCATACAGGTCTCTACACGCCCCTGTATCTGAAGGCCAATTTTTGCTCTTGGACATATAATTTTTAATTTGGGCTCCAAATTCTTATCACAGGCAATTGAATACCCTGTGGTAAGTATCTCCGAAAATCTGGAACTGAGCTTCAAAAAACTCATGAGCATTTTCACCTGCATGAGTAAAGAAGTGGAACTTCTTTAAAATATTGTCATGAATCACTGTCATACAACAAAATTTTCATCTCCAAAGCAATTTAGGAAGATTTAGCCTGTTTTCAGAAGCTGCAATTTGTTAAAAATGAGTGGTTTCAGTTTATTTTACCTTGTCTTGTTCACTCTCTGTGTCCTTCCTCATCTCCTGCAGCTTCCTCAGCATCCCACGGAAGTCAACAATTCCATATTTCATACAGATTTTCTCATAATCTCTCTTATCTGCATGCAGCAGCAGCTGCCACACAGCTTCTTTATCCAGGGGCTTTGGTTTTGGTGCTACAACCCTGAGAACCAGGGGGGAAACATTCAGTCATTTTCACAGACAACGAGATGTCCTGCTTTTCTAGCCCTAATTCTCTTTCATGTCTCTCCATTATTCCTGTAGTTCACTTGGCCCTGTAGGTGCCAGGAAAGACTGAGACTCTTCCAGAGCAGGTTTTCTGTATCTGTACTACAAATTAAATGGTGCCAGGGAACGGCTTCCACACTGCTAAATTATCATCAGAGGCTCTGGCACAGTTTGGCCCGGGCCAGGTAATTGCCTAGCACGGTTGAGGATTCTGCACAGAGATCATCAGCAGGCAATCCTTAGAGCTTCCCACATGGGAAGAGAAGGATTCTGCCCTGTGCAGCTGGGCTGGGAGCCAGAGCTCAGCCCCTGGGCAGCCAGAGCCATCAGTGCATGAAGAGTTGTCCTTTGCACTGGAAGCTACTTGTGAGCTAAACACAGGGAAGCAGAGAAACACAGCTACCCTGTCAGAACCTCGTGGTGCAGAGGAAATACCCTTCGAAATGAAGCTGGAACCTTGTGTTTATCTCAGTCCAAAGCTCTTCTGGCCTGTCCCTCCATAGGGAGTCTCACCAAAACTTTGGATACAAGAAGTATTGCCATGAAGGTCTCTGGAGCTGTCTCCTACCACCAAGAAACATCTAGAAGGGAGCATGGCCCTTACTCTAGAGCCTTACCTCTTCCTCAGCAGCTTCTTGGAGTCCAGGAGTGTCTTCTTGAGCTCTGTTACAAGAGTGGGGGAAACAACAAACAGTCACATACCCAGCACTGTGAAATGCATCCCCCCAAAGAAGATAATGCAGAACAACCACTGACAACAGGTCATTCTGCTGAGGTCTTTTCCTCTAGTGTTTTTTTCACACTTTACCAAAACACTGTCATGAAACTTAGTTCTCACTGCCATGCTCGTCCTTTGAGTGCCAGTGAAGTTCATCTCTCCCTAATGGGCTTCCCTCTAGAGACTCACTCTTTTCAGTCATGTTAACAAGTTTGATCCAGATGTGTTTAACATCCCCAAATCCCTTTTTCCTTTCCTAATTATTCCCCAATCACTAATTAGAACAGCTGAAAACTGTGTCTAAAATCATCACTTCAGCAAAAAGTAAAGAGCAAGCAGACAGAGATGACAGAATATTAGAGGCTTATTAATCCTTCTCTTACTCAAACTTTACAAGTTTGGGGTAGCAATAGTGTGGCAGACAGAGTATTATTTGCTCTGCCCCCCCAGTAATATAATATACATATAGATCTTTAACTTACCATCAGCAGGATGAACAGGAACATATTTTGTCTTCCTCTTAAAGCCAACTGATCATTTGTAAGAGAAAACAGAAGGAAAACAAGCCATAGGATGAACAAGATTAGATTAACAGCTGTGAACCAATGAGTCATGAAACTACTGTATCTGTTACCAGTGCAAGAGGGAATCCCAGTTTGGATTTCCTTGTCAATCTGACATTTGCTTGCAGCAATCTCCATCTATAAAGGTGATATTTCTATTGGCATTGACTCAGTGCTTGCTGGAAACTCCACACAGAGGAGGAGAGCATTTTTGTCCTACCAATTTTATGGTCTAAGCAATGGAAGGAAATACCAACATCTTGTTTTAGAGATGGGGAGCCAAGGTGGAAATGGCAACTGCAGATAGGCACCTTCTAAACTTACTTGAAAGGCAAAGAGGTGACATGGACACTTCCAAGATAATCCATCTTCTGGTCGAGTGGATTCCAAGAATATCAGTTATATCTGGCCCACAAAGTGCCCATTTCTCTGCACTGACTATAAAGGAGAGCAGGAACGAGGTCCAGAGACAGCCACAGAGGGGTGGATCCCTCCCAAGACACTGATTCGTTCCACAACACAAAGAAACAATTGAGGCAGTTCAGCACCTAAATCCAGGGTGTCTGATTATGGACCAGTGCAGTGAACACAATTCCACTTTCTTCCCCCTTGCCTTAAAGCTCAGTGCCAGTGAGGGAAATACCAGACCTTCACACCAAGAATACCCGGACAAAGTCCTGGACACCCAACCCAGGGAACAGCACAGCCACTGCCTGGGACCACCACGGGGCCTGTGGAGCCCACAGCTGCCAGTCTTACCTTGGACAATCCTGAGGCCAGCAGAGCACGAGGCCTCTCCATAGGCATTGACAGCACAGCAGCGATACAAATCACTGTCATCCACAACCAGGCTCTTGATCTTCAAAAGGAGAGCACAGAAACTGCTCACAGAAAGGGCTGGGGTTCAGTTCACCTTCAGCTTCTCATAAAGCAGCTACTCAGTGGCACCTCAGAGGCTTCTTCTGTTACCAGAAAGGCTCTAAAAAGTTTTGTTTGCTTATTTGTGTTATCTCAGAGCTGAGGATATGTAGAATCAAGGAATATCCTGAGTTTGAAGAGATCCACAGGATCATCCAGTCCAGCTCCTGGATAGGACACTCCCAACAATCCGAGCCTGTCCCTGAGAGTGTTGTCCAAAGGCTCCTGGAGCTCTGGCAGCCTCGGGGCTGTGCCCATTCCCTGGGGAGCCTGGGCAGTGCCAGCACCTCTGGGGGAAGAACCTTTCCCTGATATCCAGCCTGACCCTCCCTGACACAGCTCCAGCCCTTCCCTCAGCTCCTGTCACTGACACAGAGCAGAGATCAGAGCTGCCCCTCTGCTGCCCCTCATCCCACTGTAGATTTTTCCTGTCCATTTCTCTCAGTTCCACAAATCCTTTCTTAAATATTTGATCTTTACCTGCAGAATGAATTCATTTGTAGCACTATTGAAGGACATTTCATATTTGGCAGGATCATCCATTCCTTTTAGTGTACGTGACCATTTCACCTCAGGGGCTGGAACACCTTTGACCACAGCTCTGAAAATGGCATTTTTACCTTTGAAAAGAGACAAGAATTTTGTTATTTAAGACAGTCTTGAACATGAGGACTCTCAGGCCTAGCCCCTTATTTTTTGAAGAGTGATCCTGAGAGTGAGTAATTTTTGTTATTTTATGCAGAAACATTCTTCAAAAATAACAATAACATCTTTTGCACATCAAAAATTCAGATTTTGTCTGTATTCAATCATAAAAGGCCTTTAAATGTGGCAATTATCTGCCAGGCATGACTGCTGACATCTCTGACCATCACTGACATCAGAAGCCTGACAGCAATTTCAACCCAGACTTACTTTTTACCCATGAAATGTCCAAATCTCTTCTCATCACACATATTCTCTATCAAATCCCACTGTTTCTCCAATCTCTAACTGGCACCACCTTGCACTCCAAACCACCAGGCTCTGCTGTTTGAAGAGACAAGGAAGGGAGAAGGGAGTTCCTCTCCTTTATTCCTGCTCACCAGGAACCTGAGTACCCTGCAGCCCACCACAGAAATCTCCAACAGCTTTCCCACTGCCAAAGAGGTACAAACCTCTTCTCTAAAAGGCTCCAAACCCACAGGGAAACAAGTCAGGAACTGACTTGTGTGGGTGAGTGGGAATAGAAATGGTGGTGAGTTATCCATGGAAACACCTCATGGTGGAAATGATCACTCTGTCTTATATTTTAATGCTCTTGATCTTCGGGTGACCAAGATTCTGTTAAAGATTCTCCCTAGAAAGTCTGGCAAAACTTCTCATATCTTTCTGCAGTCACCACAATCAAACTTATTTGATCGAACAAGTTCCTGCCAAAGATCCTTATCAAAGGGCCTTTTCCAGCCTTTGAGATTGCTGTATTCTCTCTTATTAGTGTCTCATTCCAGTTGATTGTTCTGTGTTACATTTTTAGCCATTTTGGCTGCACTTTCCCATGCTTGCCATCTGTCACAGGCCACCCAGCCAGGAGAATCAGCTCAGACGTGCACGGAACACGGTGGAGTGGTGATGACAGAATTAAAGGCCCTCATGGTGCCTCTGCACAGACACAGAATTACAGTGACCAACCTGAATGCACAAACAGTTTGTATGGGAACTGCAAAGAACTTGCTGAAAATGAAGTAAATTGGAAAATTTACACAGGTGAAAATTTAGACAGGTGAAAACTCAGCCGGGGGCCTTGGGTAGTGCCTGAAACATACAGGTGGAGGAGGAGGAAGAGGGACAGGTTCCACTAGAGGCCACTGTGCTCCTTCATAAAACCTCAGTGGCTCCTGGAGATCCACAGGTGAGTGTGGAACGCTGAAATCCAATCTGCTGGTTCAGTCCTGGCAGGGAGGAGGAGCTACACGATGTTCTCAGGCTACTCCACACCAACAAAAAAGAAAAAACAAAAGGACTCTCTGCAGGTGCAGAGACCTCAGGGAGGCTCTTCATTGATTCCAGTTCTCAGCTCATCAGCTGCCTGCTCTGTGCTCTGTGCAAGATCCTTATGTTGTTCCTTACAGAATCATCACAGAACCGTGGAATGCCCTGGGTAGGAGAGACCTCAAAGTCCATTTCATTCCACCCCCTGCCCTGGGCAGGAACACCTTCCACTATCCCAGGCTGCTCCAAGCCCTGTCTAATCTGGCCTTGGATACTTCCAGGCATGAGGCAGCCCCAGCCTCTGGCACCCTGTGCCAGGGCCTCGCCACCCTCACAGAGAAGAATTCCTTCCCAATATCCCATCTATCCCTGCCCTCTGGCAGTGGGAAGCCGTTCCCCTTGTCCTGGCACTCCAGGCCCTTGTCCATCTCTCCTGGAGCCCTTTAAGGCACTGGAAGGCTGCTATAGCCTAAACAGCACCTGCAGTCAGTGTATCCTGCTTTAAAAACCAGCTATTTTTAGTGCTGAACACAAGTTCTTTCAACAGGAAAACAAAAAAACCAACTTTTTCAATGTGCCTATTTTTTTTGCTGCAAAATCCTTACTGTGAGAATGTCCTGCAGAACTCACTGGATTTGCTGTACACATAGGAGCCAGATGTTGATCTTGCATGCACATAGTGACAACTGAGGAGACCTTTGTGAGTACTGATGGAATTGTCATCAGTGTAGCAAAGACTTTGGCCACACAACACTTCTTTTGTGGTCATGTCAAATCACTTTAGAAACTCGCTTGATTTAATCATAATAATTTTTTCATGTAGGTGGGACATGGAGTCAAACCTCCAGATCTGTGGCTTTACCTGTTTATCAAGAGTCTCACCTTCCTGCAGTGTGAGAGTGACTGGTTTCTTCTCAAAATCAGGTGTACTGCATCCTTGTGGAACATCATTCACAAACTGAGTGATAACAACTCCTGGGATAGAAGATTTCTTGAAGATTTTTACTAGAAAGGCAAGGAAAAATACATTCAATTGACATGTTTGTCCTTCAGACAGAATCTCTCAGTCTCCATTGCCTCCTGCAGAGCAATAACTGCTCCTGCTCAGCTCCTCTTGGACCACAAAGGTCCCACCCATTCCAGTGCCATAGGCTGTAAATGTGTCCCAAAGCTTGGGCATTAAGTCTGGGATTTTGTGGTGGCTTTGCCAAAGCTGTGTCCAAGTGGGAAATTCTGCAATCAAAGTCCTAATCCAGGACCACCTCGGCTCACAGCTGCAGTGACAGCTTGGACAGGGAAAGCTTTGCATCAGTTCTTGTTCCAAATACAAAATCTGGCGTGAGAAAGGCCCCGCTGCTAAGTCAGAGCATGGTGGGTCAGTCCCGTCATCTCCAAGCTAGAGAAGCAAGCTGGGGTTATGCCCAGGGGTTCCCCAGAGCTATGTCTGTTCTCTTGTTCTCTCACCTGTCTGATGGCTGCTCATGATGCTCTGCTCAGCTTTCTGGGGTCAGCACAAACAGATTGCAATTTCTCCTTTAAAAAAGACAAATAATTTTATTAGTTCGCAAGGGAAAGGACAGACCTTAACACTGCACACTTTAGTGACACAGTTTGCCCTTCCTCACTTGCCACATCCTTGCAGCCAAGTAGAGACAGACCTGCCAGTCAGCCTGTCATGCCCAACACAACTTGAGTATGAGGATGATTAGCAGGGCTGAATGGAAAATGTACACGTCCAGTGGCATCCCTCTGTGTCACCTGGCTTTCCTCTAAAGACCTCCTCTCGTGTTTCAGGCAAACATTCATCACATGGCACTCACGTGGTGGGTTCTGATGGATGGCAAGAGCAGTTGCTGAGAAGAAAACCACAGAGATGGATGTCTAAACTGGGGCATGGAGCAGAGGTACATCCTGATCTCATTTAGCTTGGTTAAATTAGCAACAGACCTGAGAGCAGACAAGAAGCCTTTAGAAGGGAATGGTGAAGTGTAAGCTTGGCATTAAGGAGTTATTGTTATAGTTCACTCAGGGGAACTCCTTCTGCCAAAGGAGTCTCTTTCCCTGTATTTTAAATTGGACAATGTGTAATGTAACATATCCCTGCCTCGCAGCAAGCTGGGAAGGCAGATTCTCTGTCATGTGGGAGATGCTCAGGAACTATAGAGTTACTGCAGCTCTGAAAGAGCAATTAGATTGGATTGCCTGTGGCATTAGTGCTTCATCTCTGTTTACCCTCTGCACTCCTTCAGTCAACAGAGGCACACAGGAACATGCAATTTCCATCAGTTTTGAAAGGCACAGGGACTTTGGGAGCTCACCTACACCAGGCATTCATCTAGCTGAGCTCTGTCACCTGGCACCTGATGAAAACACAGGGGATAACCCCAACATCTTTCTGTCATACATTCAACTCCAAGCTGCATTGTCTGGCTGAGAATTGGTTTCAGCTAAAGGTAATAGACAATATAGTGAAAAAAAAAAAAAAAAAAATTGTGCTGGATATCCCATAACCAGGCCAAAGAGAGTGTCACTCACAGTACCTCTGGGTCAGCTTCTGAACCAAGATGTGTTTTGCCATTACTCAGCAGCTGCAAAGAGCCACAGACACCTCCCTACAGTAAATCACTGGCTTCACTTTGTCCTTACCACAAATCTTGTTTGAGGGCTCTGCACACTCTCCACATCTCAGCAATAATTGACATCTCTGGGAGCCTCCCTGGCCTCCATGGAAATGCACAGAGACAACAGCACTGGGAAAAGGGAGAGGGCTGTGTGAGCACCAGCCAAGCCCTCTCGCCTGTCTCCTCCTGGCCTGATCTGGGTGACCTCTGCTGCTCCCACTGCAAGGGGTTTGCATTTCATCTGTGTGCTGCTGGTCTGGCACATCACACGGTTACTTCTGTAAACCCTTGGGAGATGTCTTAAAACTTGGCCATGAAGGGAATGAGGAGCTTGTGGGAAGGAAAAGACACAAAACTCAACTGAAAAGGAGCTGATCCCAGGGCACCCTGTCCTGCTCCAGGCAGGGCATTGCACAGTGAATGGTTGAGATTTTGAGAAGCTCTTGATCACCCTCTTATGGATTTAATTTGTCCTCCACAGTACTGAACCTTATTAACAACAAACATAATCCCCTATTGCCTCTTGTATCTTCCTAAACATGTCACCACTCCTGGAGCTGGAATGCCTGATGCTTACAACACTCACCAAACAGGATGACATGACACCAGCTTGCAGCAGCTTTCCCCTAAGCTCTGTTTATGTTACACTTGCATTTATTTTTTCCTGCTCCTGACTCCTTTCCTCCACACTGGGCAGTGGTGAGGAGCAGCTACCCTGAAACACCAATGTGATTTAAACTCAGCTCCAAAGCCTTTCCTTACATCTCCAAATGTTTCATGTCAGAATGTTTCATTCTCAGACTGGTGTGACGATGGACATGTGTTACCATAACTAGAAACTGCTGAGAGAGGGCTAAATTCAAATCTAGTTTGGCAAAACCCCCAAATACTGACAATACTTGCACAGGCAGTGACAGGCTCCATCTCTCAGTGCACAACATGAACTTTGTGCACTATGTACAAATTGCTGAGTTTACAGAGTCTTAAAGATTTCAGAAATTCTCTGGGATTAAAAATAAGCGCCTGTGAGTCCTTAAACTCCTGTGAATTCCTGACTTCTGGAGAATGAGAAGGAAGCATGTTAATGCCACACATTGATTGCAGGGTTAAAATAACAGTGCTGGATATGAAGGGAACATTCTTCAGTGTAATGAATCCAACCACGTTGCATTTTCCAGTGTCTTGTGTATTAAATAAGGACCAGAAAATAACACCCTGGTTGGCACAGAGTCATTAAACCCTATCCCTGCTTACTTCTAAAAATTTTACTCCCTTGTTACATGAAAGACCATGGGTTTGTTCTGACTTCAGCTCTATCTAGCTATTTCTTTTTGAAATCTAGAAAAAGAATTTTTAAAATGAGACAGCAAAATCCTTCCAAAAATTGCCATAGAGTAATTCATATCTTCACTCACAGGTGCTTGGAACACTGGTGTCCACATGAGGATGATTTATTCAATGGAATTAATTCTTCCAAGAGGGAGTCACCCCTCCCCAGGTGAATGCTGCTAACACCCCCAGCACATAGGGGTGACACTGGAAGCAGATCAACACTCTCACTCCTCTGTAAAACACATCCCTGTCACACATTAGCCTTGTTCAGGTATCCAGTTGGCCATTCCTCATTCCAGGCAGAAGTCTGTCTGCTTTGCAGCTCCAGGGATATCCCCACTGGAGACAGAGGAAAAGCTTCCATGGCTTTGAGTGCAGAGCTGCAGCAAGTCCTTGGCTACTGACAACATTTTTAATGTCCCAAAATAAAGCAGCAAGCGTGGCAGGGTGGGAGGGTGCCCTTCATCCTGTGTGTTCATCAATCTGTCTGGACGAGACAGAGCAAGAGACCGTTCCCTGTGAGCCTGACTGGACACCAATGCTGGGGCCATAAATCAGCTGAGTGAATAAGCAAAACATTTGGGAGTCAGAGGATTTGTACGTATTGGGGGTGTCACAAGGAGTTATTTATGGGCTTCAGACAGTGCAATACACAGACAAGATGTGACATAATTGCTGGCAGACGGGTGAGCAAAATTAGCCAAACCTGTAGGGAAGTGACACACAGTGAGTGGTTCATGGGGAGGGGAGGGATGCAGAGGCTCAGGATGTGCCACAGGCATTGCACAAGCACAAACACAGCAGGACAAACACATTAATACAGACTTAAACCAGTAATAATAAAGTAATTAGCAACACAAGCAGCATTCTCTTTCACAGGAGTATGAATCATGGAACATGCTGAGATGGAAGGGACCCACAGAGATCCTGTCCAACCCCTGGCCCTGCACAGACACCCCAACAACCCCACCCTGTGCATCCCTGAGAGCATTGTCCAAACACTCCTGGAGCTCTGGCATCCTTGGGGCTGTGCCCATTCCCTGGGGGGCCTGGGCAGTGCCCAGCACCCTCTGGGGGAAGAGCCTTTCCCTGATACTCAGCCTAAATCTCCCCTGACAAAGCTTTTCTCTTTGTAATTCTCTTTGAATTTCTCTTTGTAAATAATGAAAATTGGGGCAGTCCTGACACAGAAAACATTCTAAACAAAATACCAAATTGTGAGCTCAGTCACAAATTCTAGCTGTGCTTTACCCTAGAGATCCAGATACTCAGTGAGTATATTTCACCTAAAATTTCTAGTTTAGCTTTGCGTTGGCTTTCTATGGGTTAACTTGCAGTAATCTTTTGAGCTTGAGTTTTCTCATTTCAGATGAATTTTAAAGGAAAATTTCAAATGCTTTGGTTAGAACCACAGAACTGAAGGTCAACGAACTGCAGAAGGGAAACTTCATAAAAACTCCTGAGCAGGTCACAGAGGGAAACATCACCAGCTCTCCAGTGATGAATGGAGGTCTTGTGTAGAGTGGGGGGGAAGGCCCAAGGATCAGATTTTGTGTGACTTATCCCTTTGGTAAATCTATACCTGACCTGATCTTCTCCTCTGCCCCAGGGATTATGAACACGACCTAAGTGCTTGCTCAGGATCCACAGGCACACAAACTAGATACCCTGTACCCATTTATGTATGAAAGTGGCACTAATACCAAAGGCCAAGAGGAGACACACACCATCCCTATTTTCTAAGGGACCAAAAGCCATTAGGCCCCACCAGCGAGCAGGGCAGTGTATCCATCTCCCTTTGGAGCAGCAGGGATGGGAAGGCAGCGTGAGAACCAGTCAGTTTGTGCCTTTCCATGGCCACAACACTCCCACAGATTTTTCATAACAGAAACAGATACAGGCAACAGATTTACAGCAAGTATCACAGAGCAAACACAAGAGTGTCTCACTGCCAGGAAGGAAAGATAACATATCCCTACTCACTGCCCAGGATGAAAATCCTTAGGAACCCCAGTGTACCTTGTACCTGTGCCACAAGTCCCCTGCCAGCTCCAAGGGACAGTGACAGCAGATCTTCAACAGCCTGGCATCTTCCCAGGGAAATCCAGGGAAATCAGTGTACCCTACAGGAGCCAAGTACTACAGCAGCCTCCCAATACATTTACAACCATTTCCAGACCTACTGCAACACAAAGCCACATTTGGTGTGACAACAAAGGTGTCACTTCCTACTCCCAGCTCCGCATCACCCACACACAAATCAGTGGTGACACAGCCAGACTCACCACTCTACAGGCTGAGTTTCTGAGATGATCCTCTGGAAGTCACTTCTGCGTCTCCAGGCCCACGGTGCCTTTGTCCACTCAGAGCACAGAGCTGTTCATAGCAGTCCAGCGGGTCCCCTGGTCCCAGGTATCAGTGACCTGTGGGAAGGAAGATGAGCCCCTTATCAGTCTGGTGTAAATGTCACTAAATGGCAAATGAGACAGCAAACTGTTGTCCCCCTCACACCTCTCCACTCTCACAGAAGCTGAGGCTGTGCCCAGGAGCTGCCAGGAGTCTCCACTGAGCTGAAGCAGCCCTGGGGCTCATTATAGCCCCACACTCCCCCAGCCCAGGGGAGGTGCCCTGGAGCCCTTGGCAAGGCTGGCCACGGCCAGGGCCAGCCTGGCCAGATGCGACCATCAGTCAAGGCCACACTGCATCTCCAATGCAAGACCTTGTACCTCAAAGAAGGGCAAACACTTGTGCAGATCCAGGGAAAGGACAGGCTGTATACCAGGTTGTGTAGGACACACCAGCAGATAGGTTCTCAGAGGCCACAAGTCCTTAGGAGATCTCACAATTCATTAGCACAGAAGTAACACCAGTGGATTTTTGCATCTGTATATGGGTCAACCATGCCTGGGCTTGGCCCTCAGTAGAAGAGTCCTTCAGTCTGTGCTGTTCCAAGCAGCCTGAAAGAAATCCAGTTGCTCTAGAAGAGCTTCACTGCTACAGCCAAAAGACACACCTCAGTTTGCTCCTTTCCTTCCAACACAGACACAGGCTGATCCTTTTCCCGTGAGCAGCAAACAAGGCCACTTATTCCACCAGTGGAAGGTTCCCCGCCCATGGCAGGGAGTTTGAATTAGATGGCCTTAAAGTTCTCTTCCAACCCAAGGCACTCTGGCATCTCTGATTTCCATGGACAGGTTTACCCCAGAAGTACAAGTTCAGTGCACTGTGGCCCCAAATCTTTTGCTTCTGGTCTGCCCTTGCAGACCTTGTAAACCTTCCTTCCTCTGCTCAGAAAGCTCCCCTAAAGCAGAGGGGCCTTTGCTTAGTTCCTGATGTTCACAGAGATGGCCAGTCTGGGACTACAGGTTCCCTTCTCCCAGCAGCTCGACCTGCAGGCAAGAAAACCTGGCTGGCCTGAAGGCTGCTTTCACTCCAGCCTGAGAGCCTACAGGCATTGCTTTCCTTTGCATTGGGTGAATAAATTCATATTAAATCTCATGCTCAATTGGAAAGGAAGGGATGGCTCCAGAAGGTGGCAAGAGAAGTGTTTTTACTGTGATGGCCATGCTTCACAGGCAGGCTGGGCTGGCAGAACCAGAAGGCTTTCCTCTGGTTTCCTATGAGAAGATGATAATTTTAAAATCTGAGTCTAATGGAAAGGGAACACACAGAAAACCCTTGGTGCCACAGCTTAAACTCATGTTAGATTGCATCAAGACAGCAGAACCACAAAGAGCACCATTTCCACTAGTCTGAGAAAGAATATTCTCACCCCGGTATCAAAGACTTCTCCCTTGCAGGCCTGGGAATCACTATTTCAACCAACAATTTAAAAGATAAATGTGAACATTAAATTCTGGAGTAATTTTCTTCATTCCTTCTTTCTTTTCAACCATTGTTGCTGGTGACAGTGTTTAAAATTTCCCAGTTCATGAAGGAACATTTCCTCAACAGAGAAAATGGAATTGCTCAAACTGATGCCTGGGCTAGGATCTATCAGTTCTACACCCCCTGTTACCTTTGTAGTGATATAAAAGCAGAAAGTAGAAGCAATTACAAAGTCAAATTTAAACCATTTGAAAGTTGACAAGCCAAGAAAATAAGACAACAAGGATCTGGGAAATCTGGACTGCTGCTAGAAAATCCTCTCAGTAGCAGCCACTGTTTTCTAGAGATGTGGGACTCCCACAGCATTTTCACCTGTTTTGGACAATGATCATCCCAAAGATGCTCCTCAGACATCACTCCTGCTGGTCCAGGACAGCAGTGTTTTGCTGCCTGCATGCTGCACTCCATTGCCAGACACTGCTGCTTTAAAGAGAGCAACACTTCAGGTAAGTCCTAGGAATGCTCCCATAGGAAGCATTTGCCTGCCTCTCCTGAAACCTGAATTCAGCTCTCCTCAGCTGCAGCAGGAGCAGAGTTATCCCAGAGGGCCCTGAGCTATCCAGAGCCACAGGGATTTCTGCTGTTCCTCTTCCCATGTGCTCTCCCTTTCCAGGCATTTACTCCCCACAGAAAAGTGCCAATAGTATTTAGTCTCCAAACATGTTTAGCTGCTGGGTCTCAGTAACTGAGGAATTCCTAATTAGACAGACAGTGGAGTCTAACAAGTCCCAGGAGAGCCACAACTGCTCCTGCTCCATGGATCCCACAAACCTGAGCATGCTTTGCTTCATTTCCAGCCCTGGTTTTACAGTTTTCTTGGGGCCTCTCCTCCAGAGGGACTGATAATTTAAAACCATCTGCAACAGAGCAACCTCCTCCAAGAGCCTGACCTTCTTCCATTTCACAGCTTGTTTTCCACTGCCCACCCAAGGCCCTGTTAACCCCTGTGTGCCAGGGCTGAGCCACCACGTGCCACTGGGAGCCTGCAGAATGTCACAGCAGCACTCCCTGCTTTCCCTCTAGAGGGGACACGTTTTTCCCTGGATGAAAGTTCATTTGCCTAAAGAGCAGTGAAGAAATGTCAAGAGGCAATAGCTGAAGGACATTTATTTCAGATTGATTTTAAAACTCTGTTTTAACTGGAAACAATACTCTTCCAACATTTTGTTTTCCCTGTAATTCTCTTCTTGGAATACTGGTGTCAAGTCTTCCTGCTCCAACCAGTGACAGCTGGCACAGCTCTTCCTACAGACTTTGGCACCCACATGCCTCAGAAAGGGCAAGAACTCAAGAAACCAAGATCTGGTAGGTCAAAAACCCTGTCTGGATTCTGAGTCCATAAAGAAATGACCAAGATCAAAAACCAGGCCAAGACGCCCCATTTCCCTGCAGCCTGGTGCACAGTCCTGACTGTGCTAAGGGTGGAGGTGGTGGCAGGGAGGCTTCTTTGGGGTGGAAATATTCACATATGAAATGGGTGAAGGTGTGCAAAGCTCAGTGGTCGTGTTCCAAGTCCATCTGGACGTAACAGCAATGAGAATCCCATAAACACTACACGAGAAAATGGGCATGGAATATGGAATAAAGGCCCAAATTCAGTGAAGATTACAGGTACCTGTAGCCCTCCAACCACCCAACACACTACAACAAATCAGGTGAGTCCGGCAGTGCTGATTATGCTGGTCATGAGTGAGTGCAGGAACATTGTCGGTTCAGATCAGGCCAGGGGCCAGCTGGGTGACAGAAGAGCATTTTGGTTTTCCCGGGAGAATGCCCTGCACCAGGATGAGGAACAGTCACACCATGCATGTGAGTGAGCCTTCCATACCCATAACATTTGAATTTAAATAAATGTGATGTTCCAATTACTGAGTATTTGCTGCTCCTTTCAGTGAGAGATGCCCATTCCCATTCCAGTCCCTCACGCTCATCCATGTTGTAGAGTGCAGAAGAAATTGAAGGCACTTGTTTCAGGCTTGAACCTGTGGTTATTTTCCCTCCCCACCTGAGGTGCCAATGTGTCCCTCTGTCACCTGCAAGCTGGGGGCTGCTGTCATTGCCCAGAGAGCCAGGGTGAGACCCACTGTAGCTCTCTGGACTTCCACACAACACAAGGAGATCAGAGCCAAGGGAATGACTGCAAGAGGCACCAGTGTTCGGCTTTTACAGTGCAGATCAGCTCCCTCATTCCTACACTCCAGAGAATTCCTTCTGCTCTCTTGCTCAGTTCTCTTCTCACTGGTTTAGTGTTTGCATCCATGACTGACTGAAAGGGTTTGCTAGCACAGTCTAGGATTTAGTTGGAGCCTGGCTGCCTATAAACCCAACATTCCCACTTTTCCTGGTAACAGCTGCTCCCATGATGATCTTCCTTGCATGTTCCAATCCCGGGGCTGGGATTTACTTACCATTTTCCATCCACAAAACAAAATAGTGGACAACAGACGTTTAATAAAGACTCACCAAAGACATGATTAAACATCAACTTATTACCAGACATATCCCTCCACCAGGACTTTCCACTCCCCTTGAGACACAGAAGAGAACAAGGGTTTAAGCCCCTCTGGGCTTTAATGAATGCAGGGAATGAGGGGTGTCTGTACCACTTCTATTTGACCTTACATGGCCATCGGGCTTTGCTAAATGCCCCTCTCCAGCTAAAATTAACTGTGTATGTTTGGGAGCATTTCACAGACACCACCCCTCAGCCATGCAGAGGGTTAATAAAGCTCACTGCATGTAGCACATTAAATAATAAAAGGCAACTAGGGATTGAAGGCTTTATCTCAATCCCCCTCTCTGCCTCAAACCAGAGGCAAACCCCCCAGTTCTGAGTTCTTTATGTTGTTACAGGATTTGTTGTGCCCCAACCAGCAAGTGGCGACAGATGAAACAAGGCCCATCCTGGCCTGACCAGCTGTTTTAATGCTTCATTCCCTGATGTGCTGGGAAGTTTGACACTGAAATAAGTGGTAAGAAATTCTCTCTGGGACTTCAAGAGGCCGCAGCATGTGCCACCTTCCTACTGTCTGTGGGGGACACCAGAATTAAACTCAACACTGTCCTGGTAGTGCCTGACCTGTGCCGGTACCAGTGAATGTCTGGCACCTACAGAGGTGCCAGGGGACTCCCACTTTTGGGAATGCTGCCCCATTCCTTGTGAAGTTTGTTCACTGTCACGCTCTCTCTTTATCCAGCCCTAAAATTTCAAAATGAAGTAAGGGTTATCTTGAGCCAGAAAATTATACCAGCATCCAATAGAGAAATAATCAAAATCATAGAATTATGAAATCATAGAATGGTTTGGGAAGGGACCTTAAAGCTCAGCTCATTCCACTCCCCACCAAGGAGGGGAACATCAGGTTGCTTAGACCTCCCTCCCGAAAATGGAAATATAGAAAAAACATGGAAATACAGAAAAACATGGAAATAGAGAAAAACAGAGAAAGAGAGGGCATCTCTCTCCTTTCACCCCCACTTGTTCCATGAATCCTGTGGCTTCTCAGAAGGGTCACTGAGCTCCCCTTACTGCAAGAATGAAGCTCCCAGGGTCTGTCCCTGTTCCGTCTGTCCCTGTTCAGGGTCTGTCCCTCCGCAGGGTCTGTGCCTCTGCAGGGTCTGTCCCTCCGCTGGGACTGTCCCTGTTCAGGATCTGTCCCTCTGCAGGGTCTGGCCCTGTTCAGGGTCTGTCCCTGCTCAGGGTCTGTCCCTCTGCAGGGTCTGTCCCTCCGCGGGGTCTGTCCCTGTTCAGGGTCTGTCCCCCCGCGGGGTGTCCTCCCACCTCTCCCGCCTTTTGAAGCTGATCGATCACACGGAGCTCAAACCCCGCGGAGCCCGCAGCAGATCCGGCTCCAGGTGCGGAGCAGGTGCCCAGCACTCACCTGCGGCTGCCGCCCTGGGTGTCCTCTGTAGCCGAGCGCTGTGGCGGCCGCAGCTGCAGCCGGGGCTGTGCCGGGGGTCAGTGCGGGTCCCCCGGGCCGGGCCGGGCTGGAGCCTCCCTGGCCGGTCCCTCCGTGCCGCTCCTGCCGCCGCTGTCCCGGCTCGGTGTCGCCCGCGGGCGGGGCCGCCTGTCACAGGGCTGTTAGCCTGCCGGACATCCAGGGGACTGGGATTTTTATGGGCACCCGCGCACCTGCCTCCTATTCGTTATCATTTCAGTCCATTCCAGTAATGGTGCCGAGCAAATCTGAGATGAGCATAATTCTTCAGCATTTCACAAGTCAGTGGGATGGTGCTTTGTGTGTGGATTGCGTTTCCTCTTCACAGCAACTTGTTACAAACTTTGACACAGCTGAAGGGCTCTCGATGTTTTAAAGTCCAACTAGTTTGAATCCCATTCCAGGAATAAGTAGTGTCCCTAACAGAACAGATATGAACTTCAGATAAAAGTGAGTGGCCAAGCATGGTTAAAGATGAGAATTCTTCACATACACTCCTTTTTAAGGATAACTCCTTGAAAAGTCAGATTTGTAAGGGATGGACAGAGCTTTTCAGAGCAGCAGTTCACAGTGTTAATATGAATTTATCTCACAGTGTTAATGAGAATTTGTATCATACACTGAGCAGTCTGCACCTGCACTTCTGAATACACAGCCAAGAGCAGCTGCTGTTACCTACAGTCCTTTGTACACCTTTGGAAAAAACAGCTTGAACAGGGAATAAGGAACAAAAAGGTCAGGGTGGAAATGGAGATCAGACACCTCAGCAGACTTGTATTAGTAAGGGCTTCCTCTGCTGTGGGAATTAATCCAGAGTCACCTACAGTTATGGAGATGAATCTTGAGAAAAACAAGACAGAGGCTCAAAGTGAAAGATGCCAGGCAGGGAATGAAGAGGTTATAGACAGAGTTTCCTCAGCCTGCAGAGGGCAGTGGGCACTCAAGGGTCACCCAAAGGGCTGCAGGTTGCAGACATTTCAGGTGTTCCCTTGCCCTCGTTGCCCATCTCAGGGACAGTCACATGTTGGGGGAAAGCCAGTCGGAGTCATTTCAGAGGCAAGTATTTCCAGGTCAACATGAGCACATCAGTGCTTCTGAAAAGCAGATTAGGATAAAGTTCAGCTTTCTCTGTCTTGTCCTCCTCAAGGAAGCTGATGTGCCTGTGGGAGAGGCTGCACCTGGAGCTCTTCCAGCCTCAAAGGTGGACAAACCCCCTGTCCCAGCATGAGACCTGCCTGGAACCACACCAGCCTCAGCCCACACGAGAGGCAAGAACATAAAGCAAACATCATTTCCAAAGGTTTTGCCTCTATCCAGTGAAAGCAATCCCCCCACACCAGGCAATGGGCTTGTTGTGCCCTGAATAAAACTGTACCTCAGGTGCACCACACCTTCAAAAGCAGTCATTGTACAAAGGAACAGCAAAGGCAGGAATATGAACCAGCAGGACAGCAGGCTTGCCTGGACTTTGTTGTACTTTCCAAAGGGGAATATAATTCCCTAATTTTTACTTTAGATTAACCAGATTTTTGAGTTCAGATTCTCAGTCCCTTGATACCACAGAAGCCAGCTGAATTCTGCTCAAGGTTTCCTACTTTGCCCCTCAATAGCTAAACATCCTTCCTGTGGAGGACAGAGCTGGGGCACAAATTTCTGAGCTTGTACTGTAACAGATTAAAGCCAGAAAGTGCAGGTAACACATCCCAAAGGATCACATTTACACACCTTTAGGCTCCTTTACAGTCAGCAAAACACAGAAGGTCCCACTTAATGTGGTAGAAGAGAAAAAACATCTTCAAAAAACAGAGAAGTAATGACAACTCAGGAGATGCTGAAATCATTCTGATAGACTTAAAAATATGTTCCAGTTATGAGACCTTAGCACCCCAAAGGGCAGCCTTATGTAATGTGCTTTACTTAGCAATCCTCTGACATGGGTCTTCCCAATAAAACAGTGCAAGGATTTGTAAGCTGGGGTATTCCCTTGCCTCTGACAGCCTCATAAAGATTATTTCCTATCAGACATGAGAGAGACTCCACTGGAAACCCACCAAACACTGTGTCTGAGCTGACCTGAGCATTCCAATTCTAATTTCATCCCAAATCAGCAGGTGGTTATTGGTTGTCTCAAAATGGCATTTGTCAGGAATGAAAATTCTTTGCCAAAATAAGCCATTCAGTGTTATTTATGACACAGACAGATTCTGTTACTCTCCCATGGGGTATTATGCTCAAGCACTGTTGACTCAGCCAGCCCTGGCCCTCTTCCCTTTAATGTTCAACCACAGCCATTAAATTGTCTTTTAGAAGTTGCACTGAGGGCACAATCCCCCCTCACTTCTCCATCAAATGAGGACAAAACACAGAAATGATCCACTAGTGCATGAAGTCTGAGAACCCTGAGCATTTGCTGTGACAGACTAAACACAAACCCCCTCTGTGCTCCTCTCAAGCTTCGTGCTCAGTGTGGAGTCCCAAAGAAGTGGCCATGGACACCAGAGGCAGTTGTACAAATTGTCACAATTATCACATCCCAGACACCTTCTGACCCCCAGCACACCGTGTTGACAAGAGTGTCCTATGCTCAGACACCACAGCATTGTTTGAGATCCAAGCACAAGCTCCACACCAACCCAGGATGCAGCTGGTGCCAGAGCACCTCTCTGAGGAGACAAAGACCTATCTTTGATGACATTTGCCACCTCTCAAGCAGGCATCCAGGGTGACACATCACAGTCCCTTCAGACACCCAAGCTTGTACAATTCACTGTCACCTTTAAAGGCCACACTCCTGCTGGGAGCACTGGAAGTCTTGGCTCTGGAGAGGCTGATCGTGAGGAGAACCAGCCCAGCAGCTGAGTGACCTGTCCATAGCCAGGAGCTCAGCACACACTAGGACATGAAGCAAAAGATACTGAAATACAGAAACTCTACCAAGGAAAGTGCAGGGGATCTATCCCCTCCATTACCCTCTCCCAGGGAGGAATGCCAAACTCCCCTCCCAGCTGTCCTACAGCCTCGGACCAAAGGGCTGGGATCACCTGTGAGCCAGAGAAGTTCCTGCAGTATCCAAAAGTACTGGGAGCCTTCCAGAGGGTTCAGCTGCAGTTAAGGCCATCATCCCCAGAGCTTCTTTATCAACTACCGTTCCTTTCCCCCACCCTTCAGCCATCCACTCCCACCAGATCAATAATCACACCTTCTGAATAGCAGCAGGGGCACATGGGAATGCACCAAGAATTCAGTCATTTTACGATGAACCAATGCCTAAACAGCAGGGATAACCAAACTGGGAGAACAAACCGGGTTTCTGATTCACCTCTTCCAGGCTCCTTCAGGTAGAATTAGTCCATGCCAAAGGAGAAGTCCTAAACTCACCCAAGCCAGTCCCAGAGCCAGAGAGGAGCCTGCCCTTGTGAACCCTGACTGCTCTTGGGGTAACCTGAGCTCCCACCCCAGCACAAACCAGCCCAGATGACACCCAGCAGTGCCCAGTCTACAAGTGGTGCCTTGGCCCTGGCCCAGGGCAGGTCTGGCATCCCCCTGTCACTCTGGCTTGGCTGGCACTTGCAGGGTCCCTGATGGTCTTGTGAGGGCTTTGAGCACGCCATGAAGGCGGCTGCGTGTTTTGTCCCCACACAGCCCATGGCAGCCAGGCGTGACATGTGCTGCCGTGTGACAGGGACCCACTGGGAGCACCTCCTGCTCACTGCCAGGCACAGGCCAGCCAGGAACCTCAGTGAGGAAAAGCCGTAAGAGCTGGGTGTCGGGGATCTGCTCCCTGGTGGAAGGGGCAGACCCAGCAGAGGCAGGACAGGAACCTTAAAATCAGGTAAACTCAACCCAGCACCTGAAGTGGGTGAGCAGAGAGGGGATGGGGACAGGCTCCATCAGCTGTCCCCACCGACAGTCCTGTCATCATCAAAGGCCAGGGAAGAAGTCAGGTCCAAGGTCAGCCTGGGAAGACCAAACAACAATTGAGGAAAGCCTGAAAACTGGTGCAACTGCAACAAGGCACAGGAAGGGGGTGAAGGCTCAGGCCTGAGCTCAAGCAGAGCCCCTTGGCCACGGGCAAAGATGTAAGAAGGGATCCCAAGTGAGGTTGCTCAGGGCAATTAGGCCCTAATTAGTGCCCTCACTGTGCTATCCCTGGATTCCAGGAGAACATTTCTGTGACACACCAGCTCACCCAAGTCTTGACCAACTAGGGCTCTCAGCACCACATTTCAAACTCAGCTCCCTCCCCTACCACTCTGCCTTCTGTAAACCCTCCTGCTTCTGTGACGGTTCTGCTTTCCTGCTGGTTTCCAGGCCTGGATGGACTCTCTATCCCCTCTGCCAGTCTGTGCCCTCAGGAACACTGGTGTGCCCATGTGCCCTCCCTGTCCATGGCTGCAGGGAAGGGCAGGAGCAGAGCCCTGGGAAGAGGCAGGGAAGGCACCCAGCAATGGACAGACAGTCAAGCAAACAGAGATTTACCTTCCTCTTCTCTCATTCCCCAGCATGTGACTGGAAAAACTACCATTTCATGAATGTGCCATTCCCTACTGTCATGGGTTAGCACTGCCCAGATGTTAATGCACTTATGAATATATGTTTTTTCTCTAACAACTACTGTGGGATGTGATCAGGAACAGAGCAAAGCAGGCTTAAACCTTAAAAAACCAGAAAAACAAAACTTTATTACATTACATAAGAACAGAGATATAAAACTCTAAACACACACAGAGACAGAAATAAAAACTTATCAGAACATTTCTTCTCCTCCCCCAGTTTCTACTCTTTACACATTACCCTCTATAGACTAAACCTTTGGGTTTTAAATCAAACAATCACCCCTCAAAAAAGACTAATCTTCAATTCAGCAAGGTAGAGAGGAGCCTCTCTTGCACCACAGACTGCTCTTTAGGAAACGCAGGTCTACTCTTTGTGTGTTTCCATGTCACCTGTGGCACTGCCCAGAGAAGTCTGCCAGGGGACACTTTCTCTTTCTTATGTCCAGTGCTCTCACCACTGTCTATAGGCTGAAACTGCATACAGGGCTCTTTTAAGGATGCTTTCATGCCGAGCTCTCCCTATCTTTCCCCTGGGGCCGAGGGTTCCAAGAGCAGGTTTCCCCTGAGGGCAGAGGGCACCACCACACCCTCCCCCTCTCTTCTCTGTTCGCTCCATTCTTCAAGTGCCAGTCACTGTAGCAAAAGCAGAGGCAGCTGCACCCACCCAAATGCAGTTTATGTTCAAAGGAGACTCAAGTTCA
This sequence comes from Prinia subflava, assembly GCF_021018805.1. NCBI lineage: Eukaryota > Metazoa > Chordata > Aves > Passeriformes > Cisticolidae > Prinia > Prinia subflava. The sequence continues at coordinate 6,502,155 of NC_086269.1, forward strand.
GTCTATGGCTAACATTATGCAAGAAAAGTCTAGCTCAAAAGCTACTCCTCTTTAATCTCTGCCCATCTGGGTTTTTTCATCTTCCTTTATCATCTCGGTCCCAGGCTGTTTCTCTCTCTCTTCTGAAAACCACTAGTCATGAGAATCAATGTCTGGCAAAAGTTTCTTTCTGCCAAGCAAGGGTTAACAGTTTCTAGCTTTCGGCAGGGCTGCGGGCTCAGGCACTCTCAGGCTGGGCAACTCCTACATGGCTGGGCATCTTCTCTTGGGTGGGGGGGGGGGGGGGGGGGGGAAGCCTGGGGGACACACAGGAGGAACCTCCACAGTTTTCCACCCCTCCATCCTGGATGGGGCAGCTCAGTTCTAGTCCTGTCCATTCTCTTCTCCCCCTGGGATCCCAGCTTACTTTAGTTCCACTGCGTGGTTCTCCTCAGCCCGGCCACGTGGCTCCCCTCCCCCACTCAGCCTAAAGCTGAGCAGGAGAGAGGAGATGTTTCCTTGCTGAAACCAGAACCCAAAAGAGTCCGAACCCGCCTGGAGTCCTGCTTTTAACCCCTTGTGTCCTCAGAGGTGTGTCCAAACCTCCGAGTAACCAATCCAAGTGCCAGCACAAAACCTGATCACTGATTGGCCTGCCCACATCCCTGTAGAAAAATTCACCTCCCCCCTCAACCATGACACCTACTTTGGAACTGAAGAGGAAAGTCCTTTTTTATTGGGAGTTTCTGTTGTTCTGAGATATCCAAACTGAGATGTTGCTCCTATCCATGCTCTTTCAGCCTCTAGAAAGAATTTCGAGATGCCACAGTCTTAACTTTAGAGGCTTTTCAAAGGCAAGACTTATCCCAAGGAATTTAATTTGATTCTTCTGCATATGCAGTGAATTGTTCAATGCTCTCCAGCACAAAAGTCCTCATCCAGGTTAATTCCCACAGGTGCAGCTACTGCCCTGCTTTCACACTAATGCTGACTTTCTAAAGTGTCACAGGCAGCAATCCTCTTTAGGATTGCTAAAGTTGCAGCAAGGAAGATCTCAGAAGTCTCTGCCAAAGTAGTTCCTTGCTAGGGCTGTGCTGTGAAGCTGAACCAGCTGCAAACCCAACCACAGGAGTCTCCTTTTGCCAATTATTTCTCTGCCTCATGTATGAGCCAAGCCCAGAAGTGCAGATGCCCACGAAGATCAAGGTCAGATGGCCATGTGGCTTGGCCCAGGCAGTGGGAGAAAATGAAGCCACTACAAGGCTCCTGAAGATGCAAAACTTCATTTTTCAAGTCACTTCAGTTTGAAGCATCCAGACCTAAGAGGTACCGAGTACCTGGAGCCTTCCCTGACATCACTGGGATCAACTGGATGCACATCTCTCGGTGCCGGCATGCTAGGAAAACCACTGGGATACATCTTAGTGCTAAGGGGTACCTGTATTTGATCCTCAGTGAATGAAAACATTCTGTGTTAAAATAAATCATCTTCCCCTCCTTTAATGTCTTATACTGACCTTTATCACCTCATTGGAACATTATTCCCTTCAACAGAGCTGAGTGTGCAGCTTCCTGGGAAAAGCAGAGCCTGTGAATAGGAGCAGGATGATGATCTCGTGTCTGCAGCCCAGTTCACGAACTGTATCTGGCCATTTCCAGGAGCTGGTTTTCCTGGATTGCTTTAGTGACCCATAGTCACACACACTCCGTGTTTTCCACCACCAGGCATGTCCTGCTGGTCCCAGCTAGACAGACAGGCAGGCTCTGAGCTGGGGAGGGACACAGTGAGCAGGTCACTTTCAGGGAGATGGATGGATGGGAAATGGATGGGTGGATGGATGGATCATTGAAAGGAGCAGGATAATGTCAGGGGTGCTGATCCATCCTGGTCAGACTGGAAGAAGGGAGGAAAGGAGGGGTGGGTGTCAGAGCAGGATCCTGTGTCAAAACTGTGATGGATGAGGGAGATCCGTGTTCTGGGAAGGGTGGCTGGGGCAGACAATGCCAGTGCCAGGAGCTGAGCAGGAGGAAACCAGACCCACGCAGAGGCCCTGATTAACCCTGCATTGAGACAGACCTGGGCTGCTGCTCTGGGGCAAACTGAAGGGCAAGCAAATTGCTCACAGTTTGGGCATTTCCAAATCCAGCATGTCCTTGTCAATCTCTTGGACTGACAGACCGAGTGTCCCAGTGGTTCAGGGCTGTGTGTGACCATGACAGTGAATGGGTCATGCTCTCATTCATGTGCTCTTCAGCTTCATTCAGCTTATTTTTCAGGCATCTCTCATTTTACACTCACCGCACACTCCTCTCTTTGCACCCAGCGAGTTCCAGTTTAAAGATCTAACTAGACCAAAGTTTCTTTCCCCACAGTGACCACAGAGTGGCTGAGCTGTCCGGGGAGCTCTCTGTGGAGAGGAGAAGGGAAGAAGCCTCACATGTTTGTCACCCAAACTGGCTGACCTGTACTCCTCAGTTCCACTACCAGTCTGGGCTCCCTCTGGCTCCTCAGGCCAGCTGGATCACACTGACAATTTCCCAACCCTTGCTGGAAGCAAGAATTCACTGGTGAGATGCTCTTCTGGCAATCCTTTCCACCCCTTTCATGGCAATATTGAGGGACTTGGATCCCACTCCAAACTGGCAGCAGAGCAGAGAGCAACCTGCTGATGCAGGAGAGTCAATCCAGCACAGAGAACAAGATTCTCAACAACCCAGAAGAAAACTCTAAGGAGCTCTAAGAAAGCAGGGAACAATCCAATAAACCATTAACTGCTGCTGTTCACTTTCTGCGAGTATATGAAGACAAAATTTCTGGGCTTTGTGCAAGTTTGTCTTTCAAAGCACAATTTTAGCTCTCTGTCCCATACATCTATACTAAAAATCCAGCTTTCTCTTCCTGTTGTAGTATTTTCCCATCTATCCATCATCTTCTAAAGGGCTATCTGATACTCCAGGTGCCTTTCTTCTCCATGTTCTCCCTCTTTATTTATCCTGCTGGACAATTTGTGTCTTCTTTGTAGCTTCTGAACATACACCTCATTGATAAGGGCATTGAGGTCTGCAGTTTGTCTTCTCTGGAACAGTTCTGGCCTCCTTCCTGACTCTCTAGGTATGCCTGCAAAAATAGCACAAGTGCATCGCTCACTGCTGACCACAGCCTTGAGAAATAAACTTCTTTACACAACAAGCCACAGCCGTCTGCGGCAGAAGCCAAGACTCACTGGCCTTGCCACATGCCACAAAGGTCACCAGCCCAAAACTGCCCCAGCAGACAGGACAGAATGACAGAAGCAAAGGACATATAAATCTAATGACTATCAGCTTAACTATGTCAGCTGATTGCTGAGCTCAACCAGAGGGCGAAAGAAGAAGATTGGCCTCAGTTTCACTTTATAAGCCTCAGGGCATTGGGACTCCTTTCAACACAAGGGGTTTTAACAATTCCTTAAACATTTCACCCAGGAGAGGTTCTTTAACCCTCAGCTCTGTGGTGTATCAGGCAAACCATCCACGGGTCCCAGAGATGGTCAAAGGTGGCAGGAAAGCTGGGAGTCTCCACAGAGCAACTGAGGTCTGTGGGATTTATTTATCTGCTGTAATTCTTGGAAAGGGTTTAGTATTTGCCATTTTACATAGCCCTAAGCATTGTTTCCAGAGATGCAAGGGCAGAGCACTCCTACAAGGCTTGGGGTCAAGCAAAGTCACACAGTCACAGAATCATGGAGTCATTTAGGTTTGATCATTGAGTTCAACATTCCCCCAGCACTGCCAGGTTCACTACTAGACCCTGTCCCCAAGTGTCCACACTTGAACATGTTTTGAAGATGTTTTGAACACTTGCAGGGATGGTGACTCCACCACTGCCCTGGGAAGCCTATTCAGGCCTGGTGCACCTGAAAGACACCTGGCCTGGCAGGTGACAGAGAGAGGAAGCTAGGTTATCTGGAGATGCACTTCAGTGGCTGATGGTCACTGAACCATGGAGGTGGCACTGAACTGGGGCTCTGGAGGTCCCCAGCCCATCCTTCCACTCAGGGCAGGATTATCTGGAGCACCAGATTGGAGCAGCCAAGGCTTTTCCCCTGAGTCTCAGCAAACACCCCAAACTCTCACAAGGATGGAGATTCTCCCTCTGTCATGACCTGTCCCAGGCCTGCACCAGCTTCCTGAAGAGGCCTTTTCCCAGTGCCTAACCTGAACCTCCTGAGATGGAACTTGTGGTCATTGCCTGTCATAATTTGGAAGCACAAATAAGAGTTTGTCCCTCTGTCCCCCTGTGACCACCCTTGCTCTGCTGGCCACATGTCTCTGGATTTAGCCCAGGGTCCAGAGCTTTATGATGAACAAACAGAGCTAGTTCATCTTCAAGCTGGCACCTACCCGAGAACATTCCAAGTGGAATGGTTGTGCTAACTTTGAGCAGTGAACATGAGATGATAGTGACGTTTCTGTGTACAAGCACTAGGGCAAAACTGCAGAAACTTGCTTTGTTAAATATGTGGAAATGGATAAAGGGCTAAAAGGAGGCAACAGAAATTAATAAAAGAGAGCTAAAGGTGAAGGTGGAGTGACAGTACCTGTCAGCAAAGGCATGACATCAAGAAGGGCAAGCACTGCAGAAAGGAGAACTCCTGAGCAGAAAACCATCCTGACAAATGACTCCCATAAGGCAGTTTGGAGGTGGAAGCTTCCAAACTTCAGCATGCCAGAGTCAGGGATTTAGGATTCCTGGCAACACTTCTCTTCTAATGATTTTGCTTACCAGAAAATCTGTCATTAAGGTCCTGTGAGGAATTGCTGTCATGCTGCAGTCTGATATCAGCTATTATTAACTGAGGAGTCCTGGCTTATGGAAGGAATACATTTGGGTGTGCTCAGAGAAGATCCATGTTGTTTCATCTGTGTTCAGTGGGGAGGAAACCCATGAGTGATTAGGTTCCTTTGACCTTGTACACGTGTTCTGAAGATGCCATTCTTGCCAGGGAATTGGGTCTATTGCTACACTCAGGGGCCTGACTCTCATCCTCAAGTTTTTTTGTCACAGTACAAAGTCAATTTTAAGTATAAGACCACAGTTCAGCTGTTTCATCCCTGCGCTGGGACAGATTTTCATCTCTCTGGTTCATTTTCATCTCTCCTGTTGAAATCTGCTGGTTTCCTTCATTTCTATGTTCCATAGCTTCCTGAGGCTTCAGTCTGAGACTGACTTAAGTGGAGATACAAATGAGAGACCCAAGTGCAGGGACCTCCACACCAAACACAGGTGAAAAAAAATAGGTTATTTTTATTTCTACTGTGACCTTGACTCCCCAAGGTACTCCCTTCACATCTTCCTCACACCTGCAGATTCTGTCACGTTTCTTGACCGGATGAGCCTGAGAAGGGATGTTTTGCCAGCTTTTAAACCTTCTCCAACCTGATCTGTTTGCAAAGCCTCATTAAGTGATTGAGTAAGAATTGACAAATATCAACCTAGGCAGGACAGTAAAAATTCCTTACAACAAGCAGTGAAAAAATCTAGACCAAAAAAAGAAGATGAAATCGGTTGATTCTGCAGCACTGAGAAGATGAGAATATGTGAAGCCTCCATTTTAAGTCATAATGATGGCAAAAATGGTGATGACAAAGCTGACTGGAGGACAGAGGACACAGGAATGGAAATCGCCATGAGAGCACAGATGGAAAACTCCATGTGCAATTCCAGCATGAGCTGGTAAGTATTGCTGTTAGGGAAATATCACTGCCAGCTTTGATCCAAATTTTTGAGGCTTCCACCACAATCAGGAAACACAGCTGTTTGTCCATGTTGAAAACCAAGTTTCTCACGCCAGGAGGAAGTGTGGAGGTGGCACCGTGGGCTGCTCAGGTAGTGGAGGGCAAGTTGTATTAAAATAGAGTGAGTAAGGTTACTTTTTCCAGTCCAACAAAAGAGAGATGGGTAATAAAAAATATTAAATATCTTACAAAGGTAAATATCAAAAGGAGGGACAAGGTGAGAGAAGGACAAAGAAAACAACTGTCCATAAAGAGGAATATCAGGAGACTTTCAGCCACCAGATGTGGTTAGCCCAGCCTCCTAGTTGGAATAACAAAGTTATAATAACAAGGTAACTCTGACAGAGTTTTAGTAGATTTATTTTATAATGGGACTCAGTGTCACAGCTTTCTGCCACTCAAATTCAGAGGCCTTTTCTAAGGTCAGGAGATCTGGGAGGACAAATGGCCAGGAGACACTGAGCTCAGAAACTCTTGGCTGCAGTAAATGCCAGTTGGGGGTGACTTGCTATACAGCTATTTTGGCAATTTGTTGTCCTGACCCCTGGACATTCTCTTTCAATTGCCAGCCTACAGTGAAATGTGTGCACAGCACGATGGCCTCCATGTCCCAGCCCAGCAGCAGGGCCATGGGGAGAGCTCTGGGTAACCCAGTGCACTCATTTGGGTAAACAAGGCAGTGTCACAGCAGGTTTACAGGCTGCCAACACCCTGCCAGAGAAGCCATTGGAACAGGAGATCCCAATTCTTACCCACTGTAAGTAAGACCTCCACATCCTTTAGGCAGAAATCCCAGAGGGCTGTTTCATCCAAACAGAAATACACCTCGTGTGTGTCTGTTCTCTGCTGTGATGGTTCTTCCATCAGTTGTGTGCTCTGACAGCATTTCATGGGACCTACTGGGGGCTCTAGGGTGTCAGAATCACCACAGTTTCCTGGGCTTCCTGACTCTGCTGACTTGTGACAGACAATGTGGGAAGCTGTGACCAAGGAATGTCCCCTCCTCCGCCCTGTACACCCGGCTGGTAGCAGAGCCAACAGCAGAGCTCCTGCCTCAGCACCCTGCACCCAGGGGCTGTGTCCCTGCTGCAGCCCATAAATTACCCACAGCCAGCTTTAACACCTCCACTGAATTATGCCCCAAAGCTTCTGGTCCCAGTGGCTCTCGAAGGGGTCAATGCCTCTGCCTGTCCAAGCAGGTGTTGATAATAAGGAAATGCCCCCCCGTGGTGAGAGGAATTTTAGAAGCTGTGAGGAGAGGTCACAGGCGCAGGGAGGGCAGTGCAGGCGGCTGCACCCATTGACTGCCCTGGGCACTTACTTGGCTTCAAGGACAGAGCTGTCCCTACAAACAGATAGATCCCTGGCAGAGCCTGTGCCAAACACAACTGCTACAACAGCCTTTGGGCCATGCCTTATGGTTAGGAACGGTCTGCTGCAGCAGAAATCCCCAGACTTACCTGAGGAGGTGGGAAACGCAGAGCTCTTGCATCATTTCACTTGAGAAATAAACATTCCTGAGGCAAAGGCTAGAAAAATCTTTCTCCAGGTTTCAGAACAAAACACACAAGACACAACCATTCTACCATCCACAGTCCCTTTTGGAGCTACAGAGAACATACAGAGGCTCTCAGTCATTTCCTCGTGTTTTGTGAGATGCACTGAATAATGGGATTGTGAATCAAAGAAGTCTCAGCGCCACCACTCAGAAAGGAAATTCAGCATGGAAAGAGCAGAAAGCCAGCCAAATAAAAGTCTCTTCATACTCATGAATGATGTTTTCTCGCACTCCATCATTCCCCAGAGGTGAGGAATTGCCTTGCTTTGATTACTCTGGATGAAGTGGACCCAGGGTGAGGTGCTAAGACCAGGGCCATGCTAACACAGCTCTGGCACAGCCCCATACCACCTCCAGCACTTGGCTGTTTGTGCTGCCTCCCTGTGAATACTTGGGGTAACCCCTGAGTTCCCAGCACACACATTCCAAATGAGCCTCTATTCTCCCCAGTGCCAGAATCCACCTCCCTTTAACGCCCCATTCCCTTCACAGGACTGCAGGAAGGGAGCTGGCCAGGGCCTGCTTACACCAAGTATTAGGAAAGATTTCTTCACTGAGAGGGTGATCAAGCACAGCTGCCCAGGACACTGGCGGAGGCACCATCCCTGGAAGCATCCAGAAAACAAGTGGGTGGATGTGGAGCTTAGGGATGTGGGTTAGTGGTGGCTTGTGCAGAGCTGGTTTAATGGTTGCACTGGATGATCTTGGAGGTCTTTTTGGCATAAATGATTCTGTGGTCCTGTGTCTCATGGTCAGGGCTGCTGGGGGCAGGACCTCCAGCCTGAGTACTGCTGGTCCTGAGAAGATGCCACTCCTGTTCCTGGCTTTTTGTTTGCACTGACATGGCCATACTGTGCTCTCCAAGTCTCCTATTTTCAGTGGTGTAGGACAGTTAACTCCTTGATAAAGCTAAGGATTTCCTGTAGAGGAAACCCTGGAGCTGGGAAGGTGTGATCCCATCCCAAGTCTCACAGAACAGGCCATGGAAGCAGGTCTCTGTTCCTCTGCCCTACAGTCTGTGTGAGTAGGGCCTCCCCTCAACCATCAATTACAGCACACAATTAGTTCCACTGAGCCAGTCTCCCGGCACAGTCCTGGCAAACTGCCCTTACTCCCACTTCTCTCTCATTAGGCTGCTCCTCCCCTGCTTGGTCTTTAATTACCTTGTCATCAGCAGCTTGGCCTGGACTGAATACCCTGCATTGTCCCAAATGAAACTGTAAGACAGATGGGACACCAAAGCAGCAAAAGAGGAGGGAAGAAGACTTGCAAAGCCATCAATACGTGTCTGACTGCAGGGACAGTCTTGCCAGGGGCAGCAGGAAGATTTCGTCTGGCTTGGGCAAACTGGGGGTGTTCAAACTGTAGATTGGCTGAGACCCAGCAACCTCATTTCAGCAAACTCAACATAAGTCCAGCACAGGGAGAGCCAAACCTCAGCAAAACCAGTGGCCTTAAGGAATGAAGCTGTTTATTGTGGCATTGAAGTTGTCAGGAAAATTAATCCACAAACATCAGAGGCTTATGTCCAAAAAAAGGAGACAGAGGAGTCCTGTAACCTTATTTGAATAAAGGGAGAGGCCATGGGGCATTTCCCCTGGGATCTCTCAAATTTTTAGAGGACACAGGCTCCTAATTTCCCAGCCACATTTCCCTCTCTCTTTCCCCATTGGCTGAGGTACTTGAGAGGTACAGACTTACTGAACTGCCTCATACAGACCCCCTTCTGAACAATACCCCCCTTCCCATTTTCTTTTCCTATGGGATTTATGGTTCCTCCCATTCCTTCTTTTATCTCTCAGTATCTAGTTTTACCCACAGTTTGTTTGTAAAGCTAGATCCCTCTCATTCCCTTCAAAGTCAAGGGCCCAGCCATGCTCAACTTGCCCACTTGGCTTGGAGCAGCTTCCCAAGGAAGCATTGTCACACCCTTGACTCCCTTTTTTCCCTAGTTCAGAAGCCAAGTGGTGGTCTCAGCTCCCCCTTTCCCTGCATTCTGGGGGAGGTTTATTCCCTGTGTGTCACACACGGAGCTCACAGACACTCCTGGTGCTGCTGCAGAGCCTGGAGCCAGCACGTAGGAGGGGACAGGGCAGCAGCAGTGCTGGAGGGGAGGGCAGCCCAGCAAACTGGCACCTGTTGTCAGGCAGAAGCCAAGGCTTGTGTCAGCCTGCTGAAAATGTTTCCCCTTCGACCTTGGCGACCTTTCCCATCACACTTTATGAGGCAGACTGCTCCCATTAAGTGCCACTTGATCCTCTGCTAATGCAGCAGTTATGAAAGGCCCATAGCACTTGTCACTAGGATAAACACCTTTGGAGTGGGAGAAGCTTCGGTGAAGGGGCACATGCACCCTCCCCTCTGCTCCCTCACATCCCTTCCCTGTCTGTTCATTACCACTGTCACAGCCTCTGGTCTGGAGCAGGAAAGCTGAGCCTGGCTGCAGCACCGCCCTGCCTATGCTGCCAGGGCCTGAACGATTACGCAGAGAGGGGCTGCTTGGGTTAGACAAACACTTCCCTGCAAGAGAGGGATTAAGGACCCAACACTGGCTGTGTACTGTCCCTCCAATCCTGCAGATCACACACGCTCAACCAGCTGCGATGGGGGCAGGTCCTGCTGTGGCCACCCCTGCCCAGTTAGGGCTCAGAGCTCTCTTGCAGCTTTAGCGTGCTCAGGAAAAAAGGCTCAGGGTGTGCCAGGGAAGGCTGGACATCAGGAGGAATTTCTTCACAGAAAGGGCTATTAAACATTGCAAGGGGCTGCCAAGGGACCTTTGGAGACCCCAACCCTAGAGGTACCCAAAGAACAACTGGATGTGGCACTCAGTGCTCTGGGCTGGGTGACAAGGTGGGGGTTGGGCACAGCTTGATGATCTCAAAGGTCTTTTTCAATGTAAATGATTCTGTGATTCAGTCTCAGGGGAAGCCTAAACTCACCTTCCCTGCTGGACTGCTCCTTGGCACTACCTTTAGCCTTCATAGGTGTGACTTGGCTGTTTGAGTGACCTGAGCAGGATCTCCAAGGGGCTGGCACTAATGGAGGGTAGGTGGGCACTACTGCCCTGCAGGACTTGCCCAAAGAAAAGAAGAGCTTGAGGGCCAGGGCAGCCTGCTCAGAGTACAAACACACTGCCATTAACGTCCTGCCAGCCGGCCCCTTCCAGCTCCTCATCATGGTCACAGGAATGACCAGCACCAAGGGATTTTGTCAGCCCTTTGAGAAGCACAACTAAATTGATTCTTCTACCCCAGAACAGGCCTGGACACACAGAGAATGTGGCTCATCAGTCCCGTGGAGAGACCCCCAGAAAAGGGACTAACTTTGGAAGAAATAACACACATGAGTGTCGTTATGGTTTACGGACAGCATGGAATAACGACATTGACTCTTAGTGTAGAGCAGAAATGAGAGCAATCTGTATTCTTCTAAATCTTCCTTTTATACAGTGCTTCAGTACAGTGAATATGATTGGTCATTCAGAGCCCATACCTCTTTGTAAACCACTTTGACAGTAAATTGGAAAAACTCCACCTGTTGATGTTTTCACTTCCCAAGGATTGTCATTGTTCCTCCTTTATTTTTTCCCAGGCCACTTTCTCAGGCTTGTGTGAAAATATTATGTGAATGATTTCACACAGGCACTGCTGCTGCTTGATGCATAAAATCCGACCATTGTCAGTACCCACACATGGGCAGATTTTAGTGAATTGAAAGGTTTTCAGCATCTGCACTGAAATATCAGTCAAAGGAGAAGAAAAAAATTATCAAATGAACTCCCTTTCTTTTCCAGAAGCTGTGGTGCTCCAGCCCTGCCTCTCTGAACTGTGTCAGGGGCCTCCTGAGTCCCAGGGAGCAAGAGAACCATCAGCCAGCAGAAGTATCTGAGGTGTTTTCAGCAGCTGTGATGGATGGTGACAGTGGCAGCCCTGTTTGGGCTGTGGGTTATCTGGGTGGGGAATGCTCAAGGTATGCACATTTGCCTTGTCCCTGTCTGACAAGGGCTGCATGGGCTGAGATTGCTTTGGGGCAAACAGGAGAGTCAGCAGAGACACTTTAGTATTATCTGCCCTGAGCTTGCAAAGCTTGCATAAATCCCTTCTGGACCAGACATCTACAGAGGGGGGTTCTGCTGGTCCCCAATCCTTGTGCAATGCCTTGAATCATGACTGTGTCACAAAACAGAAACACAGAAGGCAAGGAACTTTTGAAGTCTGTAATCCAAGCCCAAACTCTTCAAGAATTCTACCTGCTCAGGCATTTTTGGCTCTTGTGGGAATGTGAGAAACGATGCTCAATTTTTAAAATTTTCAAAGGTTTATTAAAAACCTTAACAAAATACAACAAAGGACTGAATAAGGAAAAAGGACACCGCGCTGGGAGTTGGTGATTCAATCTGGCAGCCACAAGCTCATATACAAAATGGCTGCTCTGCTTTTTATGCCTTTGGTGTTGCATCAGGCAACCCTGGTGGCTCCCAAAGTCTGTCAGTCAACTCTTCTTTGCTGCCCATTGGTGGAGACTGCTTTCATGCAGCTGGATTGGAGGTCAGGTGTTGTCATGCTGTGGCTCCTAGGTACAAGCTTTCCCTCCTCTCAAATGCCTGATGCAAGGGGCACAGGTCTACGCCCTCCCTCCACATGTCCCGACTACCAAGGCCGTGCTTTTGCAACCACACAGGGGGAAAGTTGACTATGGAGAGAACAGAGGACGTCTAAACAACAAATCACAACAACAGAACTATACATCAATAAAACTTCTCTTAATGTGTACATAATATTCATCGCTTAATTGCGAGAGACAACCATCGCATTACCCATCTATAACAACCCCCTTTTCCTTTTCTATAAGTCATTTGGCTCGAGCAATTAATTCTCATTTTTGATTTCACTGATCCAGCCCTACCTTTCCTGAGTCAAATTTAATTTTGAATAAGTAATAATAGCATCTGTTGATGTGGGTGAGGACAGTGGGAACGAGAGAGGAAAAAAAACCCTTCAGGTTTTCCTTAAGCAAAATGATTGGTGGAGTTGGTGGCATGAATTGGTTGGAGCAAAGGGATTCACAGCAGGCATGGTATGGCTTCTACTCTCATCTACCATGCCTGTGGGGTTGTTACCCATAGCAGGTGTATCTTGGTGGTGAGTACAGAGGCCAACTCGGTTTTGCTGTCTCATCCCTGTTGTACTCCACTTGTCAATTGTACCTGTATTGAATTATAGAGGGAAAAGACAATTGAGGAATGGCAGAGGTCTGGTATAGTTCCTACCCCCACCTGACCTTGCCTACAGGGTTGCTGCCCACAGCAGGGCTATATAATCTTCTCTGTGGCGAGCACAGGGGCCAACCTGGTCTTACCCTCTAGTTCTTGTCTTACTCCACTTATCAATTCTCAAGTGAACCACCCCAGCACTTTTTACTGTTCCCCATGTACTTCCCTTCAGCAGAAACTCGTAATCCCTATCCATTAAAATAGGACAATTACATCAATAATCAATACCATTTAAATTCCCTGCCCAAAATGTTATCTAAAACAGTCCTCAACCTGGCTGGTGGAAGCTTGACTCTACATTTTGGACATCTTGGGGGCTTGTTCTGGTTACTTCTCACCCATTCTGGATGTTTTGGTTTATTCTTTGGGTTCTTTCACTGGGCCTCTTAAATCTGTCTTAGAGAGTATTCTGAAGAGGGGAAGCAGCAGAGGTCAGGCAATCTTCTTGCTAGCCTGGCCAGAATGGCAGTGCTGGCTTATGGACTATTGCAGGCAGGTGTCCCCTGGTCATTGCACCTGGTAGAGACACTGCAGTTATCCTAGTTGAGCTTACATGGAAAAAGAAAGACATCATCATGAAAAAAACCCACAAGCGCAATTAGTTTTTCTTCAGTAAACAGGTGGATTTATCCAGGCTCCAATTTCTTGTAGTAGCAATGTTCACCAGCTTACACATCCCCCCCACCTTTCCCCAATCTTTGGTTCTCAGGGTCTCTAAGAGGTTCCAGGCTTGTCTGTGCTGGCAAGACCTGGGTGTCTGCCTCTCTAGGCTGTGGAGATGTGCCAGTGGCATGGGCTTCTCCCAGGACAAGAGAAAATGCAGTGATTTTGTGCTGGCAAGTGAAAGGCACAAGCAGCAGCTGTCACTGATCTGGCCACTGCTGTCACTGATGGGGGACACTGTCCCATTCACACCATGGGCTGCATGTAGGATGGAAGAAGGTATCTTTGTGAGAAAGGTGACAAACAAGATTGGTAACTACTGTTAAAGGCCCTCATCAGTTACCCACCCAACAGCACAGAGACAGTGACTAGAGAAAGGCAACATCCTATCAGGATTTCTATCAGCATCCCCCAAAACTTTCCAGGTTTAGCAAAAGCTTTGTGGCCACAGCTGCCTGCTCTTCCTGTACCCAGCTGGGCCCTCAGCTGTGCTAGGCTGTCCAACCCTTGGGATCATGGAAAGGACCGTTCTCCTGGAGAAAAGAGACAATGGGAATGGCCATGCCTAGAATGCCTCCCTTTCTTTCCAGGGTGGGCAGCCTCTTTTTGCTTAAACAGTTATAAAAGGGAAACACAGAGGCAAATTCTTCTTTCTACAAGAACAGAGTTTACTCAGAGATCTAGAGGCTACTCTAGCCAGCAGAGCTCAGTAGTGACACACACATGCAGGCACATACACACACACCCCACAGATAGGTCAGCAAAGGAAAGGCAGGAAGGGTCTTCTGTACAGAGTTCCAGTGGGGTTTATTGCAGCTGCACAGAAGGAATCCAGGGACAAAAGACAGAGATCAAAGGAGGATCCAAGTTTAAGTACAAGGACAAGTGGAAGCAAACCAGAGCTTCAGGGGCCAGTGATCAGAGGGCACAGTGGCAGTGCGCAGGCAGGGCAAAGGGCAATAACCAATAGGGAATCTGAGGGCGGACAATCAGTGATACAAAAACCAGTGGGGAAACGGAAAGGAGAACCCTCTAGAACTGGGACATATATGCACTATAGAGGTGGGCAAGGCCAACAGGCCAATGGGAAGAGCAAAACTGAGGTAGATTAACATAGTGCTGCAGAGCACCATGGGGGGAGCCCTTTTCTCTCACCCTAAGTGATGAGGCACTCTCAAAGTCTATGGTAGATTCTTCCAGGGCATTGCCCTGGAAGTTCCTGTGATAGACTCAAGGGCCTCCACAACTCCCCTGTTTTTTTTTTTTTACTCAAAAGGCTTCCGCTATGGATTTCTGCAGACACTTAACCAAGCAGGGAAACGTAAGTAAAACGATAAAAACAATGATTACAACCCACAAGATCCCTTTAACAAAAGATAAACCCTATCCTGTGAACCTCCAGCATCCAAAAAGTTCCTCAACCCAGTCTGAGTGTTTTTCAACTTTTAAGTCCTTTACTTGCTCCCTCAGCTTCTGGATGTTTGTGTGGATAGATTCTGGGTGTGAAGAAAGGTTGAAGTAACACATCCCTTCGAAGTCCGGGCAGCCATGTCCATGAGCAAGCAGTAAAAAATCTATTGCTGCTCAGTTTTGCAGTGTCACGTGCCTGGTAGTTTCAGTGTCACAAAGAGGGTCACTAAGTGCAGTGGAGGTAGCATTGGTCTTCTTACTAAGCCAACCCCCCAGCTGAGAAAGCTCACTAAGAGCCTTAGCTGCGGCCACCCAAGGTAAAAATACTGAAACTGCAACTCTCTTTCCTTTATTCCAATTAGGAACTTGGTTGTCACAATATTCATAAAATTCAGTATATGATCTTTTTTGGTGTCCCAATTCCCCTTTTTGTTTCCAATTTTGAAGCAGAGTTATATTTGGGGTATGGGTAGTAAGCTGGCCAAGCAAGGACCCCCTTGCAGGCGTGAGGGGATCCAGGCCCATACCTGGTCTCCATAGATAAGAAACACTCAGTGGGGTAACGCTTTGGGATGGAGTGAGGATGAAGAGAGTGTAAGGCTGGTGTAATTGCACATATTTGTTGGATTGTAAATTTTCTTAATTGGTGTCACATCTTCATCCCTTGGGTGAGAACTTGCCAATTATACCTTTTTAGAGGGGCTTGTCTATTAACTGATGGGATTGAGAACTCAACTCTTGGAGCATCGCTGTCGTGGAGAGGTATCACCGTGGAGGCCTAGCCAGAAAACAGACTGGGGACACAGATCTGGGTGCAACAGAGCAGCAGGGCAGAAGACCCGGTTTATTTACAAAAACCTACTCTTATACTTTTCCTATTAGGCCTGTGGATTGGAGGAAGGAATTCCCACCTCCCCACCACATTGGTTAAGGGGACTGTCACACAGTCTTTTTTGTCCCGGCAGGGAATGTAAAAACAATGGCTATGTTTATAGAACATAGCTGGTGTTTACATTAAAAGAGCGTGAGAAGGTACGGACTTCTCCTTTAATATGAACGCTCAGCCAAACCAGGAAAAACTCATGGCAACAGAAAGGGATGTTAAAAAAGCAATCCTTAATTGGCAGTCAATAACTGCCATTTTCCAATCTCTTGGGAGCATTGAGCATGAGGGTAGGCTGGCCTGCAGTGGGCCTATGTCCTCAATAACCTCATTGATCTCCCGAGGTCTTGCAGGAGCTTCCACGTGTCTTTGCCTGGTTTTCAAATGACAAAGACAGGGGTGTTCCAAGGGCCAGTGGATGGTACTATGTGGCCCTTGGACAACTGCTCCTGCACGAGGGACTTGAGCACCTTTACTTCTGAAAGAGGCCACTGGTCCACCCACACTGGCTCATCAGTTTTCCATGTGAGTGGTGGCATGGCATGCTCCACAGTGGCCCCGGCTAGAAATCCCACAGTGGTGAGGAGATTTCTAGCCTGGTTTCCCATTGGGATAATCGATCCCTGCCCCATAAAGTGATAGGTGCCCTGACCATGAATGGCTAACCCTCAGGACCCTCAATAAGGATTGTCCGTTTGCTCCACATAGAGGTGGCAGCTCCTCCAATCCCAGAGATGACTCCATTAGCTGGCACCAGTTCCCAGCCCTGTAGCCATTTGGAGCGGGTGATGGTGGTCACATCTGCCCCTATATGTGCCACACCTGGAAGATAAACTTTATTACCTTTGTTAAACAAACCATACTCTAAAACAGGTCTGTCCTGGCCCACAGTCTCTGCCCAAAAGCCCATACGGTTTTCTGGCAAAATGTCAGTCTGGATGGGTATAAGAAAAGCTTGGGCGATGGGTGTGCCCTTAGATAAAAAACAAGGTAGGTCCACACATATGACTGTCATGGTAATGTCATCCCTTGGTCCCACAGTTTGGATTTCTGGAAGTACCTGTAAACTGTCCAGTTTTGTTAATAGCATCCCCTATGATTAAAATGTCCCTTGGTCCATCAGAAAGTCCAAATTTACCAGTTGGAATTTGGTAAACCACCTCATCATCAAACCATGGAAAGGACAGTTACCAATGTGTGTTGGGTCCCTGCCTGAACCTACTGGTAGGCCTCGGAGAGTTGGCACTCCTTCTCATAGTAGGACTTGTCATAGATGATTTCTCAATGCCTTGATTCTCCAAGATGGAAGAGAGAGAGGGATGGAATGGCTCGGAATTTGGTGTCATAGCACCGGGCCGTCTCACACTTGGCTGGAAGTTTCCCTGGCACCAGTGCTAAGATGGATAATTCTGGACCTGCTGGTGATATTGAAACTAGG
Organism: Prinia subflava; assembly: GCF_021018805.1. NCBI lineage: Eukaryota > Metazoa > Chordata > Aves > Passeriformes > Cisticolidae > Prinia > Prinia subflava. The sequence continues at coordinate 6,519,136 of NC_086269.1, forward strand.
GACAATGTTTAAAATGTTCCTTACAGTCCTGGCATGCAGAGGAGGGACAAGCAGTGTCCCACCTGGAGGTGGCCCAGTTTACCACATTTAAAGCATCACATCTTTTCTTTATTGTGTGCCACAAACTTCAGCCACTCCTTTACTGACTGCCAGGGCTACTGTGTGTTCTGTAGTTGTGAGACAGGTATAGGCTTCTTCTATTTGCTGAATGATGGGTTCAGGATCTAGAGGGAGTGTTTGTATAATTTTCTTCCATTCTTCGTTAGCACTGGAAACTGCTAGCTTGCTGAGCAGCTCCTCTCTTGCCCTTGGGCAATCAATTTGCTTATCAAGAGTGTCTCTGAGCCTGTCTATAAACTTAATAAATATCTCATGGGTGGTGCCATCCAGTGTTTGGAATAAAGCATTCTGTGCAGCATTTTTAACGTCCTCTGGAACTGCCCTGGGGATGTCCTGTGCCTCATCTTGCGGCTTTTCAAAATCACCCTCTCCACACAACTGCTCTAAAGTCATATGGGGGCCTGTTCTTCTTCACTTCTGTATTTTTTTAATAATGTTTTTAGTTGTTTTTTCCAAATTGATTCCCACAGAAGGAACTCCGTGGGAGAGAAGGAGGGACATAACATGCCATAGGTTGTGTGGGACGAGAACATGGGATGAAAAATTGACAGAAAACATTTTTAAAATAAGACGATCTCGTCCCATAATCTTTATGTGCCTTACATAATTCTTTAAGTTCCCTGTACAGAATGGACTCTTACTTACGTTGTGAGAGTCAGGGTCCGAGGGTCCCTGGTTTTGCCTCACGACTTGATGACAAGGACCCCCGTCAAGGAAGACACTGTGTGAAAGGGGCTTGGGCCTGAGCCACGGTACGTGTTTGCCAAGCACTGAACTGCAGGTGTGTCCACTGGACCAGGGCTGGCTCCCATGGGAACATGTACGAAGACAATGGACGGCTGGACAGCCTGTGCTTACCAGCGGCCAGGCCCAGACCTGCCTGGCCCAAACCTGCCTGGTCTGAGCGGCTGCACCAGGTTCCCAGAGCCACGGGTCTCACCATAATGACTCTCGGGTGCTCCCCCCACATTGGCTGGGTGCCCCCCGCTTCTGAAATGGCTATAAAAGCTTCCACCCGCGACTCACACTTTGAGATCTCCCCACGGACAGAAGACGGATCCATTGGCCGGACGCCACGCCACAAGGACTTCCCTGCTGTTGGTAGCTATAACCCCTGCCCCCCTTTCCTCGCTCTGTATCCTACCTTTCCTTTCTCATTTCCTCTATCGCAAGTGTTGTTGGCACTCAATAAAGGTGCATTTGTTGTGTCATTAAACTGTTGTCCCCTCGAATACTTTCTGCACTCTGAGATCACATGAACCTATCACGATTCTTGCTTGGATCATGATACGGTTCTTCCTCTTTTGAATATAACTGGGGCTGCTTGGATTTGCTTTCCAGATGTATCCCAGTCATCCTCCCGAGTGGCTTGCTCTCATACCCTTTCCCAGTGATCCTCAGAATCACTACCTGAATCTGAGGAACCACTGTCCTCCTCCAGAGAAGAGGGAGATCTGCTGGCAAAAGCATGAGAGCTCCAGCTGGCTGGCACGGCCTGTTGCTCAGGGCCTTCGGTAGCCAAGATGGATACCTCTGGTCAGCCTCACTTCCAGCTCCCATGTTGCCAGCGTGGGAACTGGGAAGGGCCAGATGGGAGGAGGCGGGGGCTGCACAAGGGAGGGGCTTCCCATTGGAAGGGGAGGGTCCCAACATGAGGGCGGTACTCGACCCAGGGGTGGAGCACATCACAGGGGAGGAGCCTGACGAAAAAGCAGGAAAGGGGAAGGGCGGAAGACCACAGTCACTATTTTGTGTTGTGATGGCAGGAAAATTTGGGGCCTAATCACTCAAAATGGTGGATCCTCTCATGAAACCAGTGCCATTTTGAGTCATAACATTTGGTGGGGAAACTGGGGAAGTGGGCCTAAGAAAGAGGGTTAGGTTGGAGGGCAGCAGGGCCCGTGCCATCCTGAGAGGCGGACAGAGGAGCATGAGAGATGGCAGAAGGCAGGTAGCATTCCTGCGCCTTTTGGCAGTTTCCAACTCCAGACCTCTCCCGAGGGGACGACGGGGTAGGAATGCAGGGAGAGGAACGCGACCACTGGAGTGACAAGTGAGGAACAAACCTTTAACATTCCCCAAACTCTCTCCCAAACCCTCAATCACTTTGTAAATAGAAAAAATCGGATAAAACTTTTCAACCTGAATATCCCCTTCAGTCTGTAAAGTATATAACTTTTTCCCAACTTTATCCCAGAACTCTACTGACAAAAATGATTCTCACGTGACACCCGTAAAATATTTAAAAATCCAGTGAACAAAAGCCTTTAAATCCCCCTTAGAAAATTTAAAATTATTATTAACAGGGACTTCCTGTATGAACTTAGAAATAAACTTTCCACTGCAGGATGGTGAGTTTTGCAACCATCTCACTTCTCTCTCCTTCCCACAAGATTAAAACCCAAAAATAAAATAAAATGTGACTGACACTGCAACACACTCACCACTCCAATGGGCGAACAGAAGAATCTTGCAGGGTTATCACTCAATAACCGACTGATCCTCGACATGCAGAGGGTTGCCCGTCAGCCCTCAGAAATTTGCCCAGAAAACTGGGATTTTGCCTTGGGGAACTGAAACACTCGAATGAGGCTTTTGTCCCGTGGCAGCAGCTAGCCCCTTCCTGAACTGTGCCATGAGTGGCCGGCTCCCGACTCCTACAGATCAGGATGGCAGTACAGCAGCAGCAAGCTGCTCTGAAAGGAAAGGCGCCTTGGATGTAAATTGCCAAGGATCGAGGTGAAAGAAAAGAGAGGGGTCTTTGGAAAGATTCCAATAGCGTTTACTCCTAGGGGAGTCAGGAACTGAAGGCACAGCACAGACATTACACTGACTTTCAAGTGGGAGTGGAACTAGGGGAGGATTCAATGTGAAAACCCATCAGGGACAAACAGGGGAGGAGCTCAAGGAGGGACTTATAAAACAATAACCAATGCTAGAATGCAGGGGGAGGGTACAGCCCATGGGACAAGCCAATGGGACCTTGAGTAACTTAGAACTTTCTAGAACCAAGGGAGGGGATAAACATAGATTGATAACCTGGTAGGTGGGGTAACAGGCAGGAGGTTTGTTCAAGGGAAGATGGATATAGGGCTTCCTGGAAAAGGGGCAGGGTTTGGGGAGTGACTAATAACTAGGAGAGGGAGGGGATAACTTAGGGTGAAACCACTCCTTTTGGGGGGAAAACAGGGACCAACCATTCAAAGAAATTATTAATAAAGACAGTGCACCACCACAGGAGTCCACAGAAGGCCCCAGTCTGGGCACCAGTTTGTAGTGGTGTGGGAAGATGGTGGGTTTCCACTACCTCCCCAAAAACGTCTTCTCAGGAAGCTGTTCGGGCAGGCACACAGACAGTCAACCCACACACACACCACAGATAGGTCAATGAAGGAAAGGCAGGAAGGGTCTTCCATACAGAGTTCCAGCAGTGTTTATTGCAGCTGCACAGAAGGGTTCCAGGGACAAAAGACAGAGATCAAAGGAGGATCCAAGTTTAAGTACAAGGACAAGTGGAAGCAAACCAGAGCTTCAGGGGCCAGTGATCAGAGGGCACAGTGGCAGTGCGCAGGCAGGGCAATAACCAATAGGGAATCTGAGGGCGGACAATCAGTGATACAAAAGCCAATGGAGAAACAGAGGAAGGACAACCCTCTAGAACCAGGACATATATGAACAACAGATGTGGGCAAGGCCAACAGGCCAATGGGAAGAGCAAAACTGAGGTAGATTAACATAGTGCTGCAGAGCATATGGGGAAGCTCTTTTCTCTCACCCTAGGCAGTGAGGCATTCCTGAAGCCTATGGTAGATTCTTTCAGATTCAGATTCTTCCAGAGCATTGCCCTGGAAGTTCCTCTAATAGGCTCAAGAGCCTCCACAAGAGCTTTCTTTTGAGATTCAAGACTGAGAGGCTAGAGCTAGAAGGGTTGTTCAGTGGGAAATCTCTCCCTGATCTGTACTGGGGTTGTCGTTTCGTTTTGACATTGATATTTAAAACATGACACATCCATTCTTCATCCCATTCACACTACAGCCAGTACACGTGATCGTACTTAATTTTCATCTCAGTACACTCTATCACACTATACTGTATAATTTTATCTTCATCCTTGGTGTTGGGGTCATATCTCCACCAGGCTAGTCTTCTTCCCTGGAGGCTGTTTAGGGATATCCTTTCATTTCTCCCTCCTTTTGGGGATTTTTTATTTGCTTAGTCCCATTCTTCTAGCAGCTCTTTACTACAAAAGACGCCTTCCTAACAGTCACAGGAAGATAAACAAAAAGAAAGAGAAAAAAGAACCTTGCCTTCCTCTAGGAGAGCAAAACCAAACCACTTGGAATGGTTTGGAGAACCAGCAAGAGATTAAGGCTACCTCTGCCCTGGTCTAATCGCATACTGCACGCACCAGCACTACCCCCCCTCCGCCACTCACAGCGGCACCTTCAACACCGTCCCTTGCTCCCCACCTCCACCACTGCCACTGCACCGTGGCAGCCCCAGGGAGGGTGAGCTTCACCCTAGAGGCACACTCTGGGAGTGGGGAGGGCTCGCAGACAGCCACCCACGTGGGGGAGCCTCGGGACGAGGCCCGAGCCTCGCCTCCCTCTCACCCTCTCTCTCTCTCGACCCACCTGCTGGGGTCACAGCTGCTGCCCTGGACTTGAGACTACAGCAGGCCAGGAGCCGTCCCTGCACGCAGTTCGGAGATTCCTGCCACTGCCCCACATGGATTAGTCCATGCCTGTGGTACGGGGACACCTGTACCACTGGACCGGTCCCTAACTACCAGCAACACCGTGTGCAATCACGCTCAGCACACCAATTCGCTGCCACCCCCCTTCTCATCAGGTCAGCAGCACCAGAAGCTTATCACACTGAGTGTGCACTGGAAGTGTATCATGCCGAGGGCCGCTGCGCACCACCACTGGGCCGGCAAGTGCTACAAAGTTTGGCAGTGCTGTGCGCAACTATGCCTGCCATTGGTGCTGCCTCTGCTGGGTCAGCAAGCGCCGGAAAGCTTGCAGCACAGCCACACCATGCACAACCATGATTGGCACCACTGCCATCTCTGCTGGGCTGGCAAGTGCTGGAAAGCTCGACAGTGCCATGTGCAACCACGCTCAGCACTGCCGCCAACCCCACTGGCCACTGCTCACTTGGCACCCCTGCAGTCCCTGGTCTGGAGACCCTGCGCAACTGGGTCAGCCCCACTGGGCACCACCACCCTCAGCGCCTCCCAGCCACCGCCAGCACCCCTGCACAGGTGAGCCCATGGCGCTAGGGCTCCACCATGCCCAGCACCACAAATCGCAGCCCATGTGTGTGGCATTGCATGACGACTGTAACCATTGTGTCCAGGAGATACAGCTGCTGTCAGGGAAACAGATGAGACAAGTCTTTATTTGGTAAAGCATGAGGATCCTTTTTATTTCCCCCACCGACTGGGGAAAGGGAGGAAGGCAGGGAGGGGGGGAAACGGAAGGGGGGAAAAAACGGAAGGGGCACACAGGCCAAGTCATGGGGTTTTATAAGGTGTTGAAGGGGCGGAGCTTTAGGGTTTGGGCCAAAGGAGGGCTAAACATGAGGAGAGTAAGATCAGATTTCAGCCTCTTAGAAAAGGGAGAACTCCACACATGTAGACCCCCGTGCTCCTGCAGCCTTATGCTGGAGGGTATCTCAGGGAAGCCGCTGTGGTCCCGCACCCTGGATGAGCATGGTGTGCTCCACTTGGCTGTTCCCGCTGCTGGCGGCCCCTGCACCCCTGTCGAGTGCAGTCTGCGCCACTCAGCTGTTCCTGCCACTGGCAGCCCCGTGCACCTGGAACCTTCCCTTCCGGTCTACATGTGCAGCCCTCACTGATCAGCAGTACCCACCACTGGCAGCCCCGTGCGCCCACAACCTTCCCTTCCAGTCTACATGCATGGCCCCCACCAATCAGCAGTTCCTATCGCCAACTTCCACCACCAGTGACCCTCACCGATCTAACACCCCCTAAATCCAGTAACTCTCAACCTGATGTTCCCAGGTTCTCTTGAGTTCCACTCCCCCTCATGGTTTTCTCTGCTAACGGCTCCTGCCCAACCATCCTAATGTCCTTAAGCTCCAACGGACCCCCGGTATAGATCTTGTGCAGTACTACCTGAACCTGGGTTTGTGCACTCAGATTACAGGCAATTAATTTGGGCAAATCAATTATGAGGATAGTGTTTTTTCTTCCAAGTTGCACTCACACACTAACTACTTCACTTGCACCCCAAGCACATTCCCAGCTCCATCTCACACACATGCAATACTCACAGTCCTCCAGATCATCTGCGGTTTTTCCCCAGGGGGCATTTTCTCTTCTTCCCCCTCTTCTTTCTTCTTATTCAGTCCTCCGTTGTCCCCAGGGGGTCGACCTGCAAATCACGAGTGACCCGAAGAGAAGTCGATTGAGCTGCTGAACTCGCGGCTGGGTGCACATCCCTTTCGTAATCTCTTAGGGCCATGGAGACGAGGTTTTCATCCTGGGCTAAGTCCCCATTTGTGAGAAACAACGCTCACTTTTTAAAATTTCAAAGGCTTATTAAAAACCTTAACAAAATACAACAAAGGACTGAATAAGGAAAAAGGACACCACGTTGGGAGTTGGTGACCTGGCAGCCACAAGCTCATATACAAAATGGCTGCTCTGCCTTTTATGCCTTTGGTGTTGCATCAGGCAACCCTGGCGGCTCCCAAAGTCTGTCAGTCAACTCTTCTTTGCTGCCCAGTGGTGGAGACTGCTTTCATGCAGCTGGATTGGAGGTCAGGTGTTGTCATGCTGTGCCTCCAAGTAACAAGCCTTCCCTCCTCCCAAATGCCTGATGCAAGGGGCACAGGTCTACGCCCTCCCTCCACATGTCCCGACTACCAAGACCGTGCTTTTGCAACCACACAGGGGGAAAGATGACTATGGAGAGAACAGAGGAAGTCTAAACAAATCACAATAATATAACTATGCATCAATAAAACTTCTCTTAACATGCACATAATATTCATCCCTTAATTGGGAGAGCCAACCATCGCATTACTCATCTATGACCGGAGCAAATATTAAAAGCAGCAGTGGTTTGTAGGATCACAGCTCTCTGCAGCAGTAAGAGTTGGATATTGTGAACACAATGGTGATGCCTGCTCCGGGGACACCCTGTAGAGATGGAAGAACTCCTAGGGACTATCTGGTCATTCCTGTACTACCCATCATGAGCATTCTCCAACAAGGAAAGCCTGGGAAGGGGCTGTGAAGTCTGCCTATTGCAGCAAGATCAGTTTTAAGGAGAATTTCCCCTATTATCTATATGGGGGAATGGGGGCTGTAAAAGATACACAATCTCCACTGTCTTTAGATCTTTCCACAGGAGATATTTCTACCCATCTGACCTCTGGCTGAGTGGCTTGTTCCCCCAGCTTTCCCTTGCATGGAAAGGACAAATTACACGGCTCTCTGAGATCAGACTGCTGAAGTAAAAAGGGAGTGAAGTCATCTTAGCCCTCAGGAGAAATGCTCTGACATGTGACTGCCCTCCATGTGATGATAACAGGGTATAATTTATATGGGTAGAAATCCCTCTTCCCACTCTAATAACATTTTGTTTGCTTTGTCCTGAATTATGAGCCCACTCGTGCCCTGGAAATGATGGTTCAGAACACATGTGCAGAGTTCCTAACCGTGGGCAATGACAAGTAGTTTCATCAGCTCAAATAAATATCCCTGCGTCACCAGGACAGGCCCTCATGCTTCAAATGTCTCACTTCCCTACCTGCCAACATTGAAACTCCATAAATAGGGCCAACTGGGAGGGGAGCTAGGATGTGCACTGCCACCCACGAGATACCTGTGAGGCCAGGACAGATTCTTGGAGGGAGCTGGGGGTAAGTAAAGAGCACAGCACCAGGCAGGAGAGGCCTGGCCCCCAAGGCTGGGGCAGCCTGGTGGATCACTGAGCAATCCAGAGCTTCCTCTGGAGCAGGCTGGCTCTGGGCATTTCTCTGCTCTCATAGCACCACTGCAGTGCTCCAACACCTGCAGCAAGACTCCAGTGGAGACTCCACATCCCTGCAGCAGACTGTGGTTCAGGACTTGCTCAGAACATCCAGTGCTGCACTTGCTGACATTGGTGTCACTCTTTCCATCCCTGCCAGTGCCTTCCGAAGCAATATACAACCACCTCCTGCTGGCACCTTCTCATAACCTATCAGTATCTTCCAGTGCTGCACCCCATGCCTGCTGGCACAGCAGCTCCCATCTACTTTCTGTGAAAAATGAGGTTCACTTTCTTAGAAAATTTTAGAAGTTTAACAAAAAAAAAATTTAAATAGACAATTAGGAAACAGAATAAAGCAAATATTATACTGCCAGGTGACTTGGCATTCAGCCAAGGACACACGCTAACAAAAAGGCTTGTTCCTTTAAAGTATCAGCCTGTTGCATATTTATAAATTCACATGCATGATTCAAACATTTCTTCTGAGTGTGAATTTCTTTGTTCAGTTTCAACTCCCCCCAATCGTTTTGTCTAGTAGATCCACCTGCAAGTGGCTCCATTCTGTCTGATAGCATAGATTTCATAAATTCTTCTCCTGGGGCTTTGGTCATCTTCATCTGGATAAGATACTGATAAAAGAGGTTCAATAAACTCCTTCTTGCAGTAATCTTCATTTGGATAATTCAGAAATGCAGGAGGATTCCCCCCCCCTTACCTTCTGGTAGGGGTTTGATTCAGTTTGGTCAACTGGTTTGACTGGTTACAAAAAATCTTTCCAACTCAAAAAAAGAAAATATGCATTCATCACATTTCTAAACACTGTTAATAAAAAACGAAAATACAGTAAAATATTCCCACATTATACATACAGTATTCATTTTAATATTTGTGAAAAGCCAACTTTATATTTGTGTTTATAACATTTCCCAGCATAAAGGCTGCTCTCAGAGGTTTGTGATTCCCAGCACTGTAGGTCCCCCATGTTTCCACAGAAAGGGCAAGCACAGCCCTTCACAGATGTTCTTCACTCCTACAGCCATGGGTTGAATGTTGCTCAGCATTACACACCCCTCCCAGCCCCCTGTCACTGAGTACAGAAAAGCAGTGAAAGGAAATGGGACTTTTGGCTCTCTCCCACTGCTCCTGAGTCCATCTGTTCCACAGGGCCAGAAGTCCAGAACCATCCAGCACAGTGTCAGTGGTGTGGAAGCACTCACTGGTGATATGTCCTGTACAGATCATTCCTGACAAAAAACACCACCTGGAGCCAATTCTTGAAATAATCCCACCCAAAGAGAAAGCCAGCACAGCAGAAATGTAGAGCAGGCTTTGTGTCCAGGCCTCTTTTGTTTTCCCTTCCAAGGAGAAGGCTCTTTGAGAAGTAGGGAATAACCTCTATCCAGTCAGGACTTGCATGCTGGAGAAGCTGTTAATTGCCTCTTGAAGTCTTCTGTCAGCAACATTATCCTGTCCTGCTCTGCCCAGACTGGCCAGGGATTGTCCTGCTCAGTGGCTGCAGTGGGAGAAGGGGAATGTGAAATATGATATGAGAAATACAACCTACCGCAGCAAGCAATCCTAATCAAAAAATCGTGAGGGAAGCAGCATTCCAAGGAGGGGGGAATGCTGGGGGAGGAAAAGCATGGACCTCTCTTGACAGAGGTCCAAGTCATTTTAAAAGGACCCAAGAAATTATATTTTAATATCTATTTTTAATACAACCTACACGTGTGCTGAGAGCACTGCCTGCCATGCCACTATCTTGTTACTTCCTAAATTAGCAGCAAAAAGACTAATTTAAACAGGAGGGAATCATTTTTAACAAAAGTGTCACTGCCTTCTGGGAAGATATCTGACCTGAAAAGATCATGTCCAGGGAAACCCCGCACCACAGACGATCCCTCAGGGCTAGGAGTCCCACAGCTGGAAACACAACAGTTTGGGGTAGTTCAGCACAGCTGGGTGACTGATGATGATGTCAGATGAGTGTAATACATCATTTATTGAATATAAATATATGTTTGTCACTACAGCTGACAAACAAAAGGTGTGGAGATAAAAATGACCAGTGTGTTACTGGGAGCCTTTGGCAGCTTCCCACCTGCATGTCTGTGCTTGCTTTTGTGATTTACATTTTATTTTGTCCAAGCAATACAGAAATGAAAGGCTTGTGCTCATTTCCTGTCTCTTTTCCAAGGGCTTCCTGACAAACTCCCAGCCTTTTCTGGGTTGAGCCTTACAGGAGACAACCAGTTACTGTAGCTGGAGCTTCCCAGGCTCTTCTCCTCCCCGCAGAAGAGGTCAGCCCTGCACGGAAAGGCAAAACTCGCACCCACACTGCTGGATCCACAGGGATGACCCATCTGGGCCCACAAATTAAGGGCTGATGGCAGAGCTGAGAAAGCACATTTAGTTGTACTGAGGGAATCTGCCCACCTATTAACATTTTGTGTTCTCTTCTCTACCAGAGGAAATGAGCACATACTTTACTTGCACTGAAATCACCTCCACCAAACACAACTGAGTCACTTCTCCAAGCCTCTGCTAAGGTTTCTGGAGAGTATCGTGCTCCAAGGGGGACAAATACAGGTGGGATTCTATAACCACAGTGCCCTCTCAGTCCCACCAAACAGAGAAATTCATCCTGTCCAGGGGTCTTCCCACAAATTCTTTTATCCTTTCCAAAACAGAGTGGCTGTTTAACAGCAACTCAGCATGGCAGGTGAGAAGATGATGAATTCTGTATCCACTTGGGATTTTTTAGGGAAACAAAACTCCAACTGTGCAAAATGAAAGAAGGCTGAGACATGTGATGCAATACTGCACTGAACAACTCTTCCAAACTATAGGGTCTTGGCTATAAACTGCCCTGAAGGCAGTGACCTCTATCAGCAAAGACTTCCTTGGTCTCATATGTAGAATTTCCCCCATTGTTCCTGCTGTTGGGACATGTGAATGACATGTCCCAACATTTTGGGACATATGTTTTACTTTGTTTGTGTGCATGGCTTTTGCTTTACTTATTAACTGATTTATCTCAACTCACAAGATGCCTCACTTTCTCTCCTCTGACTCTCCACCCATCACGCTGTGCAGGAGTGAGTGAGTGTGGGGCTGACTTGGCAGCTGGGTTAAACCAGGACACCCACTGGGAGGCAGGAGGGGTCCCTGACAAGGGAGGGGGCCCAACAGCTCCAAGCTGGCCAGGTTTAAGGAGCAGTCACAGCATGTTATAAATGTTTCAAGCCAATTCCAAATTAATAAATACTTTTATTAATTAAAGAATTAACAAAACAGAAATTTAGGACAAGCCAGAAATCAGAAGTTCAGTCTCGAGTCCCAGGATCAGCACTGGGTGAACCTTAGCTACGGCCTCTAGTGTACCATAGCTCCCCCTGTTCACAAATTCAGTCCTTTTATGGGTCTCCTTATATACAGTTTATTTTGTGGTGGCAGAGTATTTCTCCACAGTTCTTTGTCCTCTGTCTTTATCTTCATATTCGTATGAGTCTTTTTCTGCCATCCCGTCTGCTGAATGGTGTGTCCAAGGGAAAAATTAATAGTAATTCAGTTTCTTGGAAGCATGAATGGAGAGGTGGAACCTTGAATGGAGAGGTGTTTTCCCCGATACTGATGCTAGATCTATATCATTCTTGATTGCTGGGTATTTCACAGTTCTACCGCCCAGGAGGGCTGATCTGTTCTCGGCCCACCTTCTTTTCTGTTGTTAATTTGGTGTTTCCCGAGTTCCAAGGGTATTGTCCATTCTGGATTCCTGGCAGCAGCTGTTGTTCATCCTAAAATTCATTTGTTTCAAGCCCGACGTGCTTGTTCATTTTATTTTACAGAACATATCTTAAATCACATTTTATATACACTATAACATGAATTATTCTATGTCATTTATTACACAGCATGAGGTATACTGGGGTGACTGCAGCCCTCCTGCACAACCTTAGAAGGCAAAACCAAGCCCCAGAAGGCCTGATGCCAAAAGTATGCTTAGGCATAACTGTTCATGCAATTCCATCAAAAGTCTTGGAGAAACTTGTAATAAACCCTAATCCTGAGCCAATTCCAAATTAATATATGATTTTATTAACTTTAGAAAATAAATGGACAGAATTTCGGGTAAGCCAACAATCAAAGAATCAGTGTCGAGTCCTGGGATCGGCACTGGGTGAACCTTAGCTGCGGCCTCTATTGCACTGTAGCTCCCCCTGTTCACACTTCCGTCTCAAGGTTATTGTTTCCCTGAGATTCTCCTTGGGGTTGCTGACCCCCAAGGTAATAAGGGTTCTCCCAAGGTTGCTGTTCCCTGGGAGTTTCCTCTGGGTTGCTGTTCCCAGGGGTAATAAGGTTTTCAGTCTTCTCTTTGCCCTAAGTGTTACACACCAGAGGTAGAGACGACACGTTGAGTCCGCCGGTGCACATTTCCAAGGTTGTTTATTCTTCATTATCTCAGTCCTTTTTCAGCTCTGCCAGGCCTCCCTGGCAGGGTACCTTATCTTAGTTCTTTCTCAGCTCTGCAAGGCATCCCCAGCAGAGCAGGACACGCGGCAGACTGGGCGGATCAGAGAGCCCCGCACCTTATGTACAGTCCCCTTGACCCAACCACTGTCTGAGACGTATTTTTTATTTACAAAATTTTACCAATACCTATTACCTATACTAACATGTCAGTTCTACTCTAAACCAATCTCTAAAACCCAACTCAGCACAAGACGGGGGACGAGAACAAGAACAAGGAAGACAGGGGCCACTCCCCAATTCCTCCATCTTGTCTCTTCAGCCCCATATGCTAAGAATCCTAATTTCTATATTTATATTCTATAATAAACCATCCACTACTTATTTCAAATTCTTAGGATTTGTGATTCTTCCTGCATGTGAGTGTTCGCTCCCATGGACAGGAATCAGAGCCAGTGTCCTCCTGGGACCTGTGTGGGTCTAACTTACTCCCCTGTACTGATCCCAGACTCCCCTGTCCGGTCTCCAAATCCTCCAGGGTGGCCAGAGGGATGTTCTAGACTCCGACACTTCCGGTTCTGTGAGCCCAGTTTTTGTACAGTTCTTTTAGCAGGACAGAGCATTACTTCATGCTTTCTTTGTCCCTCCAGTTTTCCTTCATATTCATGGAGGTCCATCCTTGCTGCTGGGTCGGTTGAATCAGCTTTCCTTCATATTCATGGAGATTCATCTTTGCCGTGTGGTCCGTTGTATAGCCCTTCTGTGGGACAGAGTCATCGTTCATGGCTGGACATTAATAGCTGTTCTCTGCCTGTCTGTGCTATAGGAGGTCACGCTGGACAGCAGGCCCTGCACAACCCCAGCCTGCATATGCATGGCCCAAGGGCACACACTGACACTGGATCTCCCAGGTTATCAGAGCCCAGCCTGCTGGGCAGCTATGTCTTCTGTCAGCTCCCACGCACACAGCAGCTGCTCCTGCCTGGGACTGACTGACACTGCTCATCACTGTGTGCTCACAAATCTCCATGAAGCTTTTTAAGACCATCAGGTCTTTAGGGGTGAGAGAAGCCCTCAAGAGCTGACAGTCACAAGCAGCTCTTGTGACCCTCATGAGCTCTTCAGCCCCCCTCCCAGTAGTGTGGTACCATTTGAATGAGGAAACTGAGGCACGGCACCACAAACCACTTCCTTGGAGCTGAAAGGGAGCCGACAGCATAAAGAGAAGGAGAATTGCCATTATTTTCTTTAGCCACCCGTCCTGCATGAGGAAGAGTGTCACAGCCACCACTGGTCTGAGGCTGTACAGATAAATTTGGCCATAATTAGAAATCCAATTCAGCTAGTTCATTAAAGAATAGAAGTAAAAGAGTCCTCGGGTATGATAATGATAGGTTAGATTCAAACTCAAACAAGGCACCCCTGCCCCTCCCATTCCACCCTGAATGCAGATGTCTCATTGGAATTGAGCTGGGTGGTGCTGAGACCCTGACCAATCAAATGTTCCAGCACGGGAACTTTGAGGCCCCTATAAAACGTGGCGCCCAACAATGAACTTTGGCTGTTTGTCGCACGACCTTGGGTGAGTTCTGTCATGTGCATGTCTCCAAAATGCGACCCTATTGTAATAGAAGACCTCCAATAGTCTTTTCATGTCAGTTTACAATGCCCAAAGCGTCTCATTTCATAGGAAATAGAAAGACCAAATCATCTTGTTGCAGGTGAAGAATGAAGCTTCTTCCCGCTGAATTATAGGATGCTTTTTATAATGGCAGGATGTATTTCTAGAATATTTACAAGCCAATATGTCTGTTCACAATTTAAAATAAACTGCCCTTTAAATATGTGCCAGCTGCTGTGACCCCGGCGGTGGGCCGGAAGGAGGTTAGCAGTGTTGTCACCAACACCTGTGTCCAGAGAGAACAAGGACAAGCTGTTCCCGTGTGTCCTCAGCCACTGCTCTCATTGACAAAAATGCCACCTGTCCTTCAGATTGACACCACAAGTGTCAGCAAGGCCTCATGACGTGGGTAAGGGGACAGGAACAGGGCAGGGTATTAATACCTGAAGCATTTCCCCTCTTTTACACATTTGTGTTTCTCTGTTTCCCATCTCCCACTCCCTCTCCCTCCATGCCACATGAATTGTGTTTGGCCTCTATTCCCAGGGAATGGAAGCCCCCAGGAGCCCATGGAATGCTTCTCTGAGGCACCTCTCACCTTTGTGCTGCCAGCAAAGTGAGAGGCAGAAATCAGGAGTGAACAGCCCCACAGTGTCACTGCTAGTCCCCAGGTCTCCAAAGCCCCTCCCCAGAACCCGTGCGAGCCACAGATCCCTACAGGATGATGTCAGTGGTAAAATCAACCCAAATTACTGGGAACTCAGGGCAATATCTCTATAGGGTTCAGAACCCATTTCTGGAGAGATTTTTGAAGGGACCTGCATTCCGCACACACAAAAATTCAGGAAACATGACCACATCTGTTGGATATTTGCAGCGCACTTAGGAATGAGGACAAGGCTGAGCAACAGCCTTAAGCAACAGGTAGGAAGAAATAAAGCAGCTAATCCTGCTCCCTCCAGGCAAACTCACACTTTTCCCACTGCTGCTAGGCTTTAAACACAGCAACAGGGATGATATCCAGGAGATAACTGAGCCTAAAAAGGCAGCTTTGCCAGAGGCAAGTCAGCAAGAAAGGGACCAGGAAACAGTCTCCTGGAAGTGTGTGTGAGATCTCCCACTCATCACTGCAGGAACTGTACATGCCACTCACTCTCCCATCCCAGAATTCTGAAAACCAGCCTCTTGGAAAAAGCACTTGAACAGAAATGCAGCTTTCAAACTCATCCTGTATTGTGTCAGTCTGTTTTTGAGGCACTCACCCAAAAAACTTGATCCCTAGATGTGGTCTCTCAGCTGCCTGGGCCATTCCTTTACTTCCTCTGAGGGCATTTCCAGTCCGGGCTGCTTCCTCTCAGTGTGAATGCAGTTTTGTGTAGCCCCACAAGAAGCAGTAGTATGGACCTTTGGGCTGCAAAAGACACAGAAGCACAGATTGCTGTGACAACAGGCATGTCAGAGATAAAAACACCTCCTCACCAGCCTGAGGAAAGTCAGATTTTCTCACAGAAAATCCCTGTGGTTATGGGCTTTTAAACCTGAACAAACTCAGCTGTGTCACAGCACTAAGTGTCCCACTGGCAGGCCCAGCGTTTTGCTCTGAAGGGAGAATTCTGATTTGGCACCAAAGAGCTTCTTCCGCTCAGCAGCACTGGAGTAGGAGGAAGGAATTAGAGGTCCTCTGTGCATCTAATATCCAGGATTATTCCCATGGAGTATTTCCTTAGATCAGTCCAGCTGACTTAGACCACTATCCTGTACAGACTCCACTGAGTGGGGATGGAATGCAGCCATGGCAGGGCCAGGATTTTAAACATAACAGCAGTGGGGTGAGAAAACTCTTTATTATTTACAAGACAATGTACAAGAATGTTATAAATGGATTATGATTTGTGCTAATGAAAATTGTAACTGTATCAATGTTGTAAAAAATATATCTGTTATAAGGCAAATAAAGGAAATTAGGTTACAAAGCAGATAGGACCCTTAGCAGATGTTACATGAAAAAAATAGGATCCAGGATGTAGCTTTGAGATAAGTAAAGTCTCAAGACAGAATCGACCTTGGGATGAACAAAGTTGGCTCGAGAATCATCCTTGGGATGGACAAAGATGGGTTGAGATCTGAAGTTGTAGTTTTATGTAGTAAATGCAGAGCTAATTTTTTGGAACATAATGCTTACTTAAGTAACACAATGCAATCAAAAATAGGAGGAGAATTATGGAAAGTGTTAATGAACATGCATTAGCATACAGTATATATGTTTAGTTTGGATTACTTTGTTTTGTACATGAAGATGGAAATGGTCCCACTCCATACCCTGATCAGTTTTGCTTCTGCCTTATCAGAACCTTAATCAGACTTAATTAACCACAGCCAAGTTTTACCTTATATGTATTTACCTCAATATGCTTGTATTCATCTCAATATGATTATATTAATCTCAATTAAAATTGCTGCTAAAATTTAATTTTGTTGTCTGTGGGACTTCATTCATAACAAGAACATGCAATGACAGGACAAGGGGTGAATGGCTTCAAACTGAAAGAGAGCAGGTTTAGAGGAAGTATTAGAAAAAATTCTTCCTTGTGAGGGTGGTAAGGCCCTGGCACAGGCTGCCCAGAGACTTTGGCTACCTCATCCCTGGAGGTGTCCAAGGCCAGGCTGGATGGGGCTTGGAGCAACCTGGGACAGTGGAAGGCATCCCCCGTTTTCTATACCACAGGCAAATTCTTTTATCTTCTAGGTGGTACTGGGATACTTTTTATTGCATTTTCATATGCTTCAAGCATTGTGATTATTTCATTCATATGCTTCATTATTTTAACAATCCAAATAAGCATAAACAATAATAAAGAGACATTTATACAAACTAGAATCAAAAGCATTATTATAGGATGACACAACATGTTTAAGATCCCAGTGGTGGTAGAGGACCATCCAAAGAGTACCTTCCACCAATGGTAAGTCATGTCATCCTTTACTCATTTTAAAACTTTCCCTATCTCCCCAGCATCATGGTGGACTGTGATTAAAGTTTTCTTTCCAATCTCCTTTACCTCTCTGAGAATATTCTCTAGGTCTTCATGTCTTAATAACTATTCTACTAGGGAAAGATGCACCCCGGTGGGTGTGGGTAATATCTCCTGAACCATAGTAAAATTGATTTTTACATATTGGTATGACAAAACTGGTGCTTGATCAGAAAAATTGCACCCATCTATTTTGACAAAATTTCAGATACAAAGATTAGAATAGTTATTATTCGCAGTTGAAATATTTATCACTATGCTGGGGCATGCTGTTCTTAGACACACATAGCCTTGGCCTATATACACAAGCATAGTTGTCTGGTTAATTGGATGAACCTCAAAATGACAGATACTCTGTTCAGTATCTAAGCAAATGTCTTGTTCATTTATCATATTGCTTTCACAAATGAATCCTAGTTGTTCTCTTACAATACAAGACTCTATATTTACAGTGTGCTGTTTCCCCTCGGTTTTTCGTGCCCAAGTCCTATGTTCAGAAGGATGTAACACAGCTTTGTCATGGTTCAATCCTACGGCAATGATGGGGTGAATAATGTGTATTGAGGAATTATGTATGGTCAACATGACAGCCGTCACTGTGCTAGTGACAAGCTCAATAGTGAAATTTACTGAAGTCTACCAGGACTGAAGCTCTCTCTCTAACTCAGCAGCATTGTCCCAGTGATCTCAGTGGGAAAGGTGCCCTCCCCTCCCTCTCATATAATTGAGGGAGTCACTGATTGCATTTATACTTGTGCCTGTACACAGCTAAGGGCTAAAGAAACATTGTCTTGAACTGCATCTAGTGCGATTATCATTAATTCAAGATCCTGTTTGTAATAAATAAGGGCCAGGAGACCTTGTACTCCTTTCTTGAGAGCCTTTATTAAAAGGCAAAAGAAGAGGGGGGGCTCAAGGGGCTGCGCACACCACCGCTGCTCCCACTGAGTCCATGCCGCAGAGGAGGATTTGTCAGGCCTGCCACTGCCACTGCCACTGCAGGTCCAGGGCTTCTTTCCTCATGGGAGCGTGTAGAATCTCACTGTGGCTCACTTGGTCCAGGGGTGTCTCTGTTGTTGAGTGCGTTGGAGGTGAGGGCGAGACAAGAAGTGGCTCCCTTCAGCAGCTGGGTGGTTTTCTTAGCTCAGTGGTGCTCCCCGCAAGCTCTCATTTGGCGTTGGTCAGCTGTCCAGGAGGTCTATTCACCTCTACTGGACTTCTGGGTAGAGCAATGTCTCCTGGGAGCTATGAGGTTTTTACATTCAAGGTGGAGCCAGCAACTGTAGGACAAGTTATGAAGGGTAACCATGGTGATGAAGTATCCACCGAAGTAGCAGCAGCAAAGGCAGGGCCTGTAACTATGGAGACGGAGTGGCAGCAACGAAGGTGGAGTCTCTGGCCTCTGGTGGGGAGCAGCGGAGGCAACGCAGGAAGGGGACGGCAGGGGAACAGGAATTAGGATCTGAGAGCTGTAAAATAACTTGAAACTGGTAAGGTAACAAGGGCTGGGGTTACAGAACTGTACAACAATTGCAACAACTGTCTTTTAATTAATACAACAAGAAAATTATAACCTTTGATCTTCCATTCTTAGAGGAGTGTTTACTTCACTGTTCTGTAGTTTTCCACCCTGGTAATATTTTAGATAATTTCCATTGGCTAGTGCCTAGGAAGTAAAGAAGACTGTAGAGGTTTTTGTAATTTAACTAGATTGCTGCCTGTTACAGCTAATCACTAGTACTTTAGAATCTATTTCATTCAAAATCCCCAGTCCCATTTCCAGTGCCCCTGTAAGGTCGCTCTTCTTTCGAGTTGTGTGGGGCTAACTTTCTGTTTCATTTTTTCCATGAAAGAATTCTTAAGGAATGGAGCACATTCCAAACAGATGTTAGAAGCATTCACTTGTACTGCCATTTCAACTCATTTCAGGGACCATTGTGGGTTAATCAATAGCTTTTGAATTCCTGTATTTTTAATAGTATATGGCCCTATTTCAGTAATTGCAGGTTGGAGCTCCTCCTTATGTTTGGGCTTTTCTTTATTTTTTATGTTTTTATCAAGAACCTTGCTTTCTTTTAAACAAAATTGTTATTGTATAGAAACTGTGTTGCCCCTTGTTCTTTGCCTTCAATGACATTTCAGAAACTGTACAGTTGATTAAGCATTTGTTACCAATTTCTGTTGAATGTATAGACCCATATTTTGTCATATTGTATAACACTTCCCGATTAGTTTGTTGTGTTCTTAATAACACTTAATACATATAGACATCTGTCTTGGTTTGGAAAGATAGGTGTCTGTCAGGGAAAACTGGAGTTTCCCTTGGAGTGGAGAATGTAAAACCCCTCCCTCCAAATTATTATAATTTTGCAATTAGGAGCTTTCAGGCAAAAAATATGGAAATAGGAATAACAGTTCTTTACTAGGAATATTAAAAATGCAGATGCAGTAATACAAAAAAAAAACCAAGCAAGCAAACAAACAAAAGTCCTAGAAAACCCTGACGGTGTCAGGAATATGACCTGACACTCTGTTGGCCAGGGTGTTGGAAGCAGTCCAAATAAATCCTCCTGGAGTGACAGATGTGGTTCTGTTGGAGTAGAGATGATCCTGTAAACAGGTTCAGTGGCAGTGAGATGAGTCCAGTCTTCCTCTGGGAATCCAGTGGAAAAGAAGATGATCTAAGGTCCCTGTGTCCCCATTTTTATCTGGGTAGGGAATGGTTGGTTCCTCCCCACTGGGTGGAGCATCTCACAATGGGATGATGTCATGTGTCCTGTGAGCCTAATGGCCCATTAACAGAAGATATCCCCCCTGAGGGTGGACGAGGTTGATGACAGAGATAAGAAACACTGCCCCATCTGGTTTTAACAGATGGTCTATTGTTGGAAATCACCCACCCTCCCCCCTCAGAGTTACAAGAGATAAAGAGAAAAAAAAAAAAAAAAGAAAAAGAAAACCATCTCCCAACTGCTTTCTACAGATGAAATAGAATACACAACCTGCAACTTACTAACAGTGGTGGTGCCATTGTAGGTGCTTGTGGGTATTACATTTTTTGTTTCTTCCAGTTTCTCATATCCTTTGATTAAAATTAGGATCATGAAAAGAGTAACTTTCCAGGATGTACTTGCATGACTTTCCAGGAAAACTGTGGAGCCTTTTTGATTCTGGTGTGATGTATCCAGGATGCTTGTTCCTTGATCTTGACTGCTGCAAATGAAATGAGCAGTTGGAATGGTCCCTCTCACTATGGTTCCAGAGATTTTCTGCAAGAGACTTTAAATATACATAATCTCCAGGTTGCATGTTATGCACAGGCCCATCCAAACCTCTGCTTCGAGTCCTAACCACATGTTTATGAATGTTGCTGAGTTGTTTGCCATCATGTAGGAGGCCAGAATTTCATCCCCAGCTTGTGTGAACATCCCTTTTTGTATTCTATAGTGTGGAGGCAGATGAGCCTGCCAGGCCTCTGCCCTGGAGGGATGTCCTTTGAATGGAATGTGATAAGCTCATCTCAACCCTCCCCAGGAGAGAACCCTTAGATGAGGCAGTTCTTTCTCCAGTCAGGTTAAAGTACCCATAATGTTCTGATATACTCGTGTAGATTCTTTCCAACCCATTGGCTGCTCCCCTTTGGTACCACCCCTGCTTTCCCCTATAAATACCCCAGCTGTACCCCTGTTCTGGAGGGAGCTGCCGTCCCTGGCTACCCTTTGCAGGGCTGGACAATAAAGGCTACTCTGTGGAATTTGCTACACAGCACTCCTGTCTCTGTCCCTGAGTTGGCCTAGGACCACCTCAGAAGGCAGACCTGAAATCACTTCTGAAAGCTGAATCCCTTGCAGCCACTGGCTGCACCTTGCTGAGGCTGCCTGGCAGCCAGGGGGCTGCCCGAGACCCCCAGAAGGCTGTGTCAAACGAGACCTCTCTCTGTGGGAAGATTGCGGCAGTCCGGGTCAGTGGCGAGTTCTAACGTGGGTTAGAATAATTATCTCTGCCTTTTGTGCAGAGGTGTTGATGAGCTAAGGTCCTGACTCTATTATTTCTTGACTGGTGGTGATGGCGTGTTGTTGTTTAAATTTAGGGGGACTCCCGGGGGGGGTCCCCTGGGAGACCCCCGGGGTCCTAGGGTCGTGGTTGTTCCCGTGCTGGCAGGCAAAGAGACTTCAGACGCCGGTGGGGTGCTGATGAGGTGAGGGTTTATTCACTGAGGGAGAGGGGAAGGGAAGGGGGGAAGGGGGAAAGGGAAGGGGAGCGTTCGGAGGCCTCCAGGGGAAGAGGGGCAAAGAGGGCGAGACCCCTTGCCTTAGCATTCTTAATACCGAGGTTCAAAGGGGCGCAGTAACATTTTCTAGCCAATGAGGTTACAGATAACTTGATACTGCAGGGAGGTTACAGACTTGGGATAAACCATACATTTTCCAGGGGTGAGCTAGAGCAAACCATTTCCATAAAATGCAATTCCACAATGGCATATCCAGCGTGTCTTTTGCTGTTCAGGACATAACTGCTTCCATCTGAGAACCAGTTTTCTATGTTCTCCATAGGGCTATCTTTCGAACATATTGCTTCAATGGTATCTAGACAGTCATGATGCACTGGTTCCCCTGTATTTCTGCTAAGGAAAAAGGCTGGATTGACAATGTTAGTTACTACAATTTCAACATCGTCTTGCATTGTAGCCTGGTATTTCAAAAATCTTTGTGGGGAAAGCCATTGCCCACCTTTCATCTCTAGTACTGCAGATACTGTACGGGTTACTAACACAGTCATTTTCTGGCCCAGGGTAAATTTTCGGGCCTCCTGGATGTTTAGTACCATGGTTGCAACTGCTCGCAAACATCTGGGTCAACCTTTCACAGTTGTGCCCAGTTGTTTGGACAAGTAAGGCACTGCTTGGCGATACAGACCCAGATCTTGTGCTAATATTCCTAGGGCAATCCCCTGCTTCTCATGAGAAAAGAGAAAAAATGGTCTACTCACATCTGGGAGTCCCAAGGCTGGAGCTGACATCAGAGCCTTTTTCAGTGACTTAAAGGCTTGTATAGCTCCTTTATTCCACCAAACGTGTTTTTGTTCAGTGGTTATCAGTGCATATAGGGGTTTAACCACAGTCTGTAGTCGTAGATCCATAGCCAACATCACCCTGTCACTCCCAAAAAAGTTTGTAACTCTTTCACTGTTTGTGGCTTAGGGGTTTGGCATATTGCTTCTTTGCAGGCTTGTCCCAAGTTCTTTGTTCAACACTGATCTCATATCTCAGACAAATTACCTTCTGCTGCATTACTTGAGCCTTCTTCTTAGAAACCCGGTACCCCTGGAGCCCCAAGAAATTTAGCAGAATCACTGTCCACGTCAGGCAAGCATCCGTTGTCCTGGTGGCAATCAGGATATCATCCACATATTGTAACAGCTTCCCTTCTTCAGATGGGGCCT
Source organism: Prinia subflava (assembly GCF_021018805.1). Taxonomy (NCBI): domain Eukaryota; kingdom Metazoa; phylum Chordata; class Aves; order Passeriformes; family Cisticolidae; genus Prinia; species Prinia subflava. The sequence goes on from NC_086269.1 coordinate 6,541,830, forward strand.
TCCAAGTTTCTCTTGCTAGTTGATTGCCAAATATACTGGGGCTGTTCTTATATCTTTGTGGTAATACCATCCAAGTAAGCTGGTGTCTTGGGTTGCAATATGTAACCAAAGTGTGTATTCTATTTGCCATGTGTTGAAACTGGTTGGGGAGGTGTTTTTCTTTATCTCTTGTACAACTCATTCCTCATAACTCCAGGGGGCAGCAGGCAGGTGCCTTCTGTTAATGGGCCAGCTGTTAAAACCAGGGGGAGCAATGTTTCTGATATCTTCCATGACCCATCCTCCCTCCAGAGGATAACTTCTGTTAATGGGCCATTAAGGTTCACCACATGACTGGTAAAATTGCATCATTCCATTGTGTGATGCTCCACCCAGTGGGAGGAGCCAAGCATTCCTACCTGGATAAAAACTGGGATTCAGAACAGCAGAGCAGCCTGTTTGCCCTGGATTCCCAGAGAAAGACCAGACCCATCTCGCCACCATCTCCTCCCTTCTACAGGATAATCTCTACTCCAACAGAACCACATCTGTCACTCGAGGAGGACTTACTTTGGACTGCACCCAACACTCTGACCAGTAGGGTGTCAGGTCGTATTCTGACTCTGTCAGTGTTTCTAGGATTTTTTTGTTTGTTTGTTTGCTTGGTTTTTTTCTTGTATTGCTACACTTGTAATTTTTAATATTCCTAGTAAAGAACTGTTATTCCTATTCCCATATCTTTGCCTGAAAGCCCCCTTAATTGCAAAATTATAATAATTTGGAGGGAGGGGGTTTACATTCTCCATTCCAAAGGAAGCTCCACCTTTTCCCTGGCAGACACTTGTACTTCCAAACCAAGACAGTTGGATCTTATGCCCAGCTGGGCATAAGACCCAGCTTATGCCACTTTTGGGATTCTTCCATTAGAATGCAAATATTTTATGGCTGGCTTTATGGAGAGGGAGACAAAAGAAGCCATCCTTCAGGTCTAAAATAGTAAACCATGTTAGTTCAGGTGTCAATACAGACAACAAGGTGTATGGGTTTGCCACCAAGGATAGAGGTCCTCAGTTATTTTATTTACAGCTGGTAATTCCTGGAACACTTGATATGACCCGTCAGGTTTATGGACAGGTAATATGGGAGTATTAAAATTGGACTCACACTCCTTTAACAATCCCAGTAGTAAAAATTTTTCTTTCACTGGTTGAATTCTTTCCCTGTCTTCCCTTTCCAGGAGATACTGTTTGATTCTCACTGGCTGCCATCCCTCTTTGAGTTTGACCTTGACAGGTGGAGCATTCTTTGCTTTCCTGGGCACATCAGTGGTCCATACCCCAGAATATACCTGGTCCGTGATTTCTTTGCTGATTTTTTACTCTGTAGGAACACTAGCTAAGGATAGGCTCATTATTTGTATATACTGGAGATCATTTACCTTCAGAATAATTTCCCCTTTTTCAAACTTAATTACTGCCCCCAATTGCTCTAATAAATCTCTTCCCAAAAGTGCCCTTGGGGAATTAGGCATATACAGAATTTTGTGGATGCCCCATTGCTTTCCCAATTTATATCTCAGAGGTTCACAAAAATATCGCCTTTTCACTTTGGCCAATTGCACTTTTTACCATGATATAATCATTTCCCAGGGGCATCAAAGCTTGGTTCAAAACCAAGTATGCTGCCCTTGTGTCAACCAAAAATTTTACCTCCTTTTGTTTTTTCCCTAGCTTCATTATAACCAGGGGGTTTGCTAGGGTGTACTCCCCAGGTCCTTGTCAGTCTTCCTCTACAGGAGCCACTATCCTCCTCCTCTCATTCTCCTTATCCTTTGGTTTTTCTGGTCATTTGTTTTTCCAGTGGCCAGACTGTTTGCATGACGTACATTGGTCCTTGCCTAGTTGGGGCGGTCCTTGTTTGGGTTTTCTTTTTCCCTCCCCACTGGCAACTGCCACCACCTTTCCTTGTCCTTGCTTGTATTTTCTTCCCTAACACTCTCCACACTTCATCTAGCAACACTTCTAGGTTTCTGCTTTCTGTAGGATGCAGCTTTTGAAGCTTACGTCTAATATCTCTTGTAGACTGGCCCAGGAACAAAGAAATTAATTGTTGTTTTCCTACCTCTGACCCAGGGTCCAATGGTGTATTGAAGTGCATCACGTCCCTCAGTCAATCCAGGAATTCAGATGGTGACTCAGAGAGACCTTGTTTGATTGCGTATAATGCTGAGCAATTTATGGGTTTAGGAATGGGCCTTTCCATTCCTTTTGAGATCTACTTCTAGTATGCCTGTAATTTTTCCATTATGTGGAGACTTGTTTGCATCCCATTCTGGATCTTGGAGGGGGATGTATTCTTTAACATCTTCTCCTGTGGTTTTATAATAATCCTCAGCCAAATCTCTCACAGTTTATAGAATTACTTGTTTTTCTGTTTCAGTCATATATTTTAGTAATACCTGGATGTCATTCCAATCTGGAGTATGTTGTTTTACTATAAACTGGAAGTCTTTGGATACACTTACTGGATCATTCCGGTAGTCTCTGGCAACCCTCTTCCATGCCTTTAATCGGTGGTAGAACAAGGCACCTTAATTAGCATCGTCCCTCCCTCAGGTCCTACTGCCTCTAGAAGAGGTGCCTGCACAACCACTGGAGCCAACTTCTTCCTGGTGCAGGAAGACACAGGGCTACCCAGCGGGGTGAGGGTCCTGTCTGAGTGTGATCTTGTTCCTGTGGTCAAAGGGGAGGCTTAAACAGATCAGTTAGTTCCTGTTCTGGTGCCTGGGGGATTTTATCTATTCTAGTGCACCGTTGGCCAATATTGCACACCGAACAACACTGTTTCAATTTACTTTCAAGTTTTTTGTTTTTTACTTTACTTTTAAGTTTTCTGTTATTTTCTCTCTTGAGAGCAAGTAGAAGACAGTCTTGTGGTGGCACAATCCCACAGTCTCTTTGCCACTCCAGGTGGTTTCGGAGGGTGAAAAACATATCCACATATGATGCTTCCTCCCATTTTTCCTCCCTCCTTAAAAACAATATTAACTGCAAAATAGTGTTATAATCAATTGGTCCATTCAGTGACCATTTGACGTCCTCCTCTAATTTGTACAAAGGCCACCACTGGTTACAATATTTAATAATGAGCGTTCTCTTATTCTCTTTGCCTCCTGACCCAGCTATATCCTTCTAATGCATTAATATGCAGCCTAAAAGGGGGACTGTGGGACCTCTTTGCTCTGGTCTTTCCCCAAACTTTTTGTCCCCTTTGGTGTTTTTCTTGTTGCCCTTAGTTCCCACATGACCTTTTGTACACTTTATTATTGTCTTATCCCAGTTCTCTTCCCAGCTATTCACATATACAGATAGATATTCAAAGCTAGCTTAATATGTTATTGGCTACAATCTTGGATCCACAGCTTCCCAATGTTAAAATTGTTTGCAGTACTGGACACACCATATAGAATGTTTTAAACACTGTCCATCTCTGGCTGTTCCCTTCGTGGGGTCATGAAACTACAGACTGGGACTCCTCACTCGTTTCACAGCAATGCTGTGTCTCAAACACACACACATACACAAAAACGTGAAATGTTTTAAAACTTAGTACAAAATACCGGGCATTTAAACATGCAATTAAACATCCAATTAAAATTAAACATCCAATTATTATTTCAGTTAGTACCCCTCCATCAGCTGCAAATATTATCCAAGTAACCATTTAAAAGGGACCACTTACCCTTCTTCTGCTTCTTATACAATCATTAGCAGGTCCGTCCTGGCTCCCAATGCTGGGATGCAGCGGTGACCCCAGATTTTGCTTAATTTCCTATAGAAATTGCTCTTTGGCATAATCTAAACTGCAAATCCAGTTATTTCCAGTTTTTGAACACTGGTTTCTGCTTATCTGTCTTAAACAAATGAGCAAGGTCCTGGTTTTGTATGGCAAAGGATTATCTGTTTTTAACACACTGGATTACAAAGCAAATTATAATCTGTTTAAATTTCATTATAAATTCCCTATATCAGGAGCAAACTCTGCCAGGACTAGAAAAATCCTCCCACGAGAGGTCCACGGCAGGTGGGTTCAGGAAGAACATCGAGTGGCTTGACAGAGTCCAGAGCTAGGAACGGAGCTGGGAATGGAGCTGTGGAAGAGGCTAGAGTGCCAGAATTGGCTGAGGAAGCTGAGGGGGCCTCAGCCTGAAGAAAAGGAGGCTCAGGGGAGACCTTCTGGCTCTACACAGCTCCCTGACATGAGGGGACAGCCAGGTGGGGGGCGGTGGGGAGTGGAGGGCTCTGATCCCAGGGAACAAGGGACAGGACAAAAGGAAACAACATCAAGTTGTACCAGGAAAGGTTCAGGTTGGACATTCAGAAGAATTTCTCCACAGAAAGGGTGGTCAGGCATTGGAAGGGGCTGCCCAGGGACTCCAAATGGTAGAGTCCCTATTCCTGGAGGTGTCCAAGGAATGCCTGGACATGGCACTGTGATAAATCATGTGGGATAATTTGTGTTTATAATGTATGTGTAATATAAACCAAGTTGTGCTCTTTAAAATAAATGGTAAAAATCATTCGAGCCAGGGGGATAAACAGATTCGAGGAATTGAAAACTACTCTGACAGGAACCTGGGAACGACTGAATTTACAACAGAAAGGAGGGGAGGTCCAAGGAAGATGGATCTTCTCCAAGATGGAACTGCGAACGGCCCAACCATTACCACCGATCTGGATCTCGCTCCACCATGGGGGACACACATCTCAATGCACGATTCCCAGAAATTGTATTTAATATTCATCTCCCCGAGGAAGAACTATTCAACCAACCAGAGGATGAATCTACATGAATTTGAAGAAAAACTGAAGGGACAAAGAGAGAATGAAGTAATACCCTGTCCTGCTAAAAAAAAAGTATATAAACAGGACTCACAAAACCAAAGATGTGAACAAGGGAGCTATGGTGCGATAGAGGCCACAGCTAAGATTCACTCAGTGCCGATCCCGGGACTCGACACTGATTCTTTGATTGTTGGCTTAACCAAAATTCTGTTTGTTGATTCTTTAAAAATTAATAAAATAATTTATTAATTTGGAATTGGCTCTACATTTATTACAGCACTGAGTGCTCTGGACTAGATGACAAGGTGGGGGTCAGGCACAGGTTGGACTCCATGATCTCAGAGGTCTTTTCCAACCTATTTGATGTTGTGATTCTATTTCTAGAAGTTAAACCAGGGGTTTGGGTCTGGGTTTTTTTCTTTTTACCCGAAAAAAATTTAAGTTCTGACTTTATCCAGCAGCACAGACCAGGTAAATCTGCACCAGGTAAAGCAGCAAAGTGCCAGAGAAGCAGGTAAGCCCCTTGAGACGAAAGCTAATGTTTTTACAAACAGTTTGATGGGTGAAGGGGTGGATGTTAACGTCTCTGAAATGGGTCTTAATGTCTCTACTAACTTTGGGCAGCAGGTTTGTTGCAGAGCCCAGACAGCTTAGCTTCTGAAACAGACATGTGTCTGCACAAGCCTGAACTTTGGGGTGGCCTCAAGGGGGCACTTTTTGGTAGGCTGCTCGGGAAGGCTGAACCTTCCCAGTACCTGAGCGAATGGGGAAAGAAGAGGGCAACCTGTGCCCAGGAGTTTAGGATAAAAGGAGGCTGCGCCCTCCAAAACTTGGAAAGATAAAACGCTGCAGGCCTGTGTCCCGGTGGACTCTTTCCCTTTATTCTTATAAAGTTGCAGGACTCCTCTGTCTCTTTTTTTGATGTAAACCTCTGGCATGCGTGGATTTTCCTGAGACCTTCAATCCCTCCAGCTCTGAACAGAACCTCCTGGGAGCTGCCACTGGAGCAAAGCTGAGGCTTGGGGGTATTTGCACACCTGAAGGGTGCAGACACAGAAAGTGGGGCAGACCCGAGGTACTACAGGAATCACAACGCAGGAATGTTCTCTGGGCAAACACCAGACCCTGTGGCCTTGGAAAAGGACAGTGTTAGTCTTGGCACAACGACGAGGCTTTTTAAAAGAGTCACAAGTCTCAAATACAAGAGGTTCTTGTATTTGGCAGGACCAAAGCCTTTGAACCTGAAGGATCACTGATATCTATAACCATAAATCAGCCAAAAACAGAAGCAAGGGCACCACTGCGGCCGGGGCTTTTCCCTCTGATAAACACAGGACCACTACGGGTGTGAGGGAGAGCAGGGCCATGGCGGGAGAGTGGAGCCGTGTGGGGAGAGTGGGGTGTGAGGGGCGAACGGGGTCTGTGAGCGAAGAGAGGGACCATTAGGGGCGAGTGGGACTGTGAGGGGAGAAGGGGCTGTGAGGGGAGAACGGGGGGCTGAGGTGAGAAGAGGCTGGGAAGGAGCGGAGCTATCGCGCGGCTCAGCCCCAAGGAGGGGCGGCGCTGCCCCGTACGGAGAGCCAGGCGGGAGCTGCCCGGGTCATGTCCGTCGAAAGCCCCTCCGGCAACGACAACTGCGGACGCCGCGAATCCCACCGCCGGCTGCCACCACCGCGTCCCCTCAGCTCGGCGGAAAATGGGCCCACCCTCAGCGACCGGCTGGGCTGTCTGTCCTTCGATTGGCCAGCAGTGCTGTCTGTCACTGAGCATCCTGCTCCATGGCCAATGGGCGCGCGGGAAGGGTCGGGGTGGGGCCTGCAGGACGGGGCCGCGGCCGCGCTTGGGCCGGAGCGAGGGGCAGGTAAGGGGCAGATATGGGGTAGATGTGGGTCGGTATAACCGGGGGCCTGCGGGGCTCGGGCCCGGCTCTGGCCCTGCTCCGCTCCCCGCACCCGGGCGGGACCGTGCGGGGCTGTGCGGGACCCGGGGGTCTGGGGGCGGCGGCGGCCTGCACTGCCGGTGGCATTCCGGGAGGCCGGGTGGGACCGAGCGGTGGAAGCCCCTGGAGGGCTGAGGAACCATCCGAGTCTTCGGCGGGAATTGAGGAGTCCGGCCCTGCCTCGGGCCCTGGTCTGTGTCGGAGGTGGTTCGAGCACAGATCCGGCAAGGGACACGGGCCAGAGTCTTAGAAAGGCTCCAGGTGATGTTCACAGAATCAGTCCCAGAATGGTTTGGGTGGGAAGGGACCATAAAACTCATCCAGGCCCAACCCCGGCCATGGGCAAGGACTCCTTCCACGAGACCAGGCTGCTTCAAACCCCGTGCAGCCTGGCCTTGTACACTTCCAGGGATGAGGAGATTAAAGAGGAGGTGATTATTGGACACTCCCAGGGAGCAGGATCACGGGGTGGCTGTGTGCAGCGATGCCCTGCTGAGGGGGCCATCCCCTTTTGTGGGGACTCATCCTGGGAGCTGCCAGCCAGGTTTTTGCCAGCATTTACAGCCCCTGAAAACTTCACCTCAGCCACGTACCCACTGCTGTGCTTACTGCGCTGGTGGGTCGAGATGCAGCTGCTTTTGCTCACATGGCTGCTGTGGGCTGGGCTGATGGTCTGGAAAAAGTAGCTCTAAGGCACGTCCATATAGGCACGTGCATATGTCCCTTTGCTGTCAAACTTGGAGATAAATATGCCTTAATTATCCTTTGTATGGCTGAGGGTGTTCTGCAGTTCATGATGTGTGAACTCTGCCCAGGTTCTAAGTTTTTGTTTATGGTGTAACAGATCACGTGCTTTCCCCTGCTATTATTAATCATGATATCATTCATTCGGTTCAGATATTCTGAACTGGGCTGAGAGGCTAAAACTGAATTCCAGGTACATGCCCCCATTGCTGTGTTAAAAATTCAGACAAAATTTCAGACCCCTTTAAAATGGGGAACGTGGACTGGGCAGCTCAGATCTGGCCTGTTCCCCAGATCTGTGATGATCTGAACCCCTGGAAAGAACCGTTGTTTGAGGAGATTTTTGAAACTGTGGTGCAAAACCTTAATAAATCATGGGATGAGGTGATAGGACTGGGATGCCTTTTTGAGATCTGGCAGCTTGTTATAAGTTGCTGGTGTTTTGTTTAGATAAAGAAGAAAGGAATTAGGTGTTTGTAATCCATTATGTGAATTTAAGGTGTTGACATAAGATAAAGCAAAGGATGATGGAATATTGCAGTGATTTAAATCCCAATGGAATCAGGTCAGGTGATGGAGTACAAATACCCTGGAGTAAGATGTGGGATTATATGGGAGCTGATTAATGAAGGTGTAAATTCCACCCCCCTTCCCCTGCTGAAGCCGCTTTTCCATGCTGTCCCAAGGTCCCCAACACCTGCTCCACCTTTTCTCTCTGAGGCTCAACGCCAGCCTGGCCAAGGCTAACTTGCCTTTTGTGGTACAGGGAATAAATTCATATTCTTACAGATTTGTGGAAGCACATGTCTCTGGAACAACTTTATCCACACACACAGCGGTTGGAAGGAGATGATCTTTAGGGTCCCTGCCAGCCCAAACCATTCTGTAATATGTAGCAAAAGGCATTAATGAATTCACCAAGCTACCAGCTTGAAGTAATTTTAAAATTAGGATTTACTCTTGAGATAAAGGAGGTTTAGGAATTGGTTTGGAATACTTAGGAATATTCCATCCCTTTCCCATAGCTCATGTCAGGAAAATACATCATTCCCTTCAGCAGCAAGACTTTGACTGTCAGAAGATGAATGATTTACCATTCATGACAGTGCAGCAGGGAGGTACTGCTTTAGGTCAGTTCTGTGTCTTTTACTGAGCAAAACTCAGCACCAAAATATCTGTTGCTGGGTTCCATGGTAGTAAGAGAGGAACAGGTTTTGTGCAAGTCCACTTGTAAAGAAATCAGTATTTTTGCAGGGCTGGGGTAGTTTGGATGTGTGGTTGTACAGGGTTGAAGCTCTTCTGACAGGAGTGTTCTTGGGATATGTGTTAAGTGTTTCCAAGAGTTCCTGGCTGGCATCAGCTGTGATTCAGGAACAAATGTCTTCTTCTGGGCAAAACAGAGGCAAGCGGGCCAAAAAAAATCTCTGACTACCTCATTGTGGCTGCTGCCAGCTGAGATGCTCTATCGTGGATGTGAGTTTTGTTCCCTCAGGCTCACAGGATGTTTGCTCAGAGCTCCTGGAACTCTGTGAGCCCCGTGCTGCTGCTGGTGCTGCTGGGCTGTGTCCTGTGTCCCCCAGCACAGGCCAGCAAGGTGGGTGACTCTGAGCTGCGTGTGGGGCACAGCAGAGGCGGGGTGTGAGGGGACAGAGCTCTGTTCCCTCCTTCACATGGCTCCTGTGCCCTGCAGAGCTCCGAGGACATTCGCTGCAAGTGCATCTGCCCCCCGTACCGCAACATCAGCGGGCATATCTACAACAAGAATGTGTCCCAGAAGGACTGGTGAGTGAGTGGGAGCAGTCTCAGGGGTCGGTCCATGATAGGCAAGCTCTGGAGTTCCTGGTGCTGGTGCTGAGGAAGGGATTTCCTGCCTGTATGTTTGCAGAGGGAGCTGCTTTGGTGGGTGATGTTCAACCCAGACCAGAGACATTTTTTAAACACAAACTGAGGAATCTGGGCTGATGTGTTAACCCACCGCTCTTGGCACATGTAGGGTGTGCCCTCCAATCCCTTCCACCTGGACTGGATCCCTGCAGAAGGCACTGGGACAGTCTATCCCAGGGACTTTGGGCCAGCTGGGCTGTGAGGGCAGCTCTTAACACCAGATCAGTGTTATCAGCCTGACAGGAAGGCTGGGACAAAGTCACCCCAGTGTCCTTGCACAGAGCCCTGGTTTCACCTTGTGCTGCTGCTGGTTGTGGTTTATTTGTGCTGCAGCAACTGTCTGCACGTGGTGGAGCCCATGCCAGTGCCCGGGAACGACGTGGAGGCCTACTGCCTGCTCTGTGAGTGCAAGTACGAGGAGCGCAGCACCACCACCATCAAGGTACCTGAGCTCAGTCCCCTGTCTGTACCCTACTGCCTGACACGCCACAGCAGCCCAGGGTGACTGCAGTCACTGCCTGTGCCCCTTGCTGTGCCACAGCAGCCCAGGCACTGCCACAATGGTAGGTTTCTGAAGAGCCCAGAAAGAGAAAGCTGTCACAGCGAGTACGTGGTGGCAGTGCCAGGGATGCACTCTCTCTGCAACTCTCTGAAAGGAGGCTGTGGCCAGGTGGGGGTTGGCCTCTTCTCCCAGGCAGCCAGTGACAAGACAAGAAGACATGGTCTTAAGCTGCACCAGGGGAGGTTTAGGTTGGACATTAGAAAGAATTTCTTCACAAAAAGAGTGTTGGATACTGGAAAGGTCTGCCCAGGGAGGTGGTGGAATCACTGGATGTGGAGGTATTCAAGGAACAACTGGATGTGGTACTGAGTGCTGTGGGTAACAAGGTGGGGATGGTCACAGGTTGGATGATCTCAGACATCATCTCCAGCCTCAGTGTTTCAGGGATTCTGTGACTTCTATGATTTCTGTGATTCTGTGTCTGGGGCGTTCCTGGTAGTGAAGAGCTGTGTGGGAGCCCAGTCCTCTTGCTGGGGATGTGTGACAGTGCCAAGTGTCTCTGACAAGAGCCCCATCTCATTGCTCCTTATGTGCAGAACATGCCCTTAGCTGGCACAGTGAGAGCAGTTTGCAATGATGGCACAAGCTCAGGCTCCTGGCAAGAGCAAGAGACTCTTGTGAGCAAAATGAGAACAAGAGATCATACATTGGAGGCAGCTGCAAAGGAGCTTCCTGACCTCTGTGGTGCTTCTTATCTACACTGCTTATCCTTTCCCCCTGCACTGTCCTCAACTGCAGGTGATCATCATCATCTACCTGTCGGTGGTGGGGGCCCTGCTGCTCTATATGGCGTTCCTGGTGCTCGTGGACCCCCTGATCCGCAAGCCAGACCCCTATACCCAGCCCCTGCACAACGAGGAGGACAGTGAGGTGAGGGGGCAGGGGGACAGGAGAATGGGGTACAGGGAAACAGTGACCTCCTTCTTGTCTACTCTGATCCAGTGAGGGACCAGCACTGCTGCCTTGGGGGCTCTTCGACAGGTGAACATTTAGACTCAGATCTCTGCAGTTCATTCAGAAGCACAAGGAATATTCAAAGCTCTGTGTAATGAGCCCAAGGCAAGCCCTGCTCTCAGAGGCAGAGTGGGCTTTGTAGCAACTGGCCTGAATTTGGTTTGCCCATCTAGAGGGAACAAGAAGTCAAACAGATTCTGTTTGTGCAGTTGGAGTTTTGTGATGCTGAGCTTCCATGGAAGGATGAGCTTAAGTGTTGGCTGAAACATCTTCTAGACATTTAAAACATTGGCCTATGGGGTGCTGTTTGATCCTTTTCTGGGGCTGGGCCCTGCATTGTATCCAGGCTGTTCTTCCTTCTGCTTCTTCCCAGAGCACAATTTTATTCAAACACCATCTTTTTGTGGGACACTGACATACAAACCACGGGCAAAATTATTAGGACCCAGTAGCAAAGAAAGAGCCACTCTATCCTTCTTTCTCTCTTTGTCATACACCAGTTTGGGGAGAGGACAAATTTCTTGCTGCATAAAATTCCTGCAGTTGCAGCGCTGGGATGGACTGTCCTATTTGTACTTTGTTGTGAGTACAAACTATTTGGCCCAGTTCCTTCATACTCACGTAAGTGAGGAGCAGCTGCTCCAGTGTTCACAGTCCATCCATTGCCTCCTCTGCTGAAAAAGCAGTCCCTGCAGGAGGAGATGAATTGTATCCCAAAGTCATGAGTCTGCATCCTGCTCTGCAGCAGTAATTCAGATCCAGACCCAGGTGCACATGGTAAATGCCTCGTGTTGTTAGGTGAGGTTTATCTCACTCCAGGATGCTGGACTAAGTCATCTGGGATAGGCTTTGTTCTGTGCCTTGATGGATCTCCATCCATCATCAGCGTGGTTTTAGCAGGGGGATGTGTTTCACTTCAGCACTGTGGCTCCTTGCAGATTCCAAGAGGGGATTTCCAGCAGAGCTCTACATTTTGTGCAGTTCCTCTTCTGGGGACTTTTATCTGGAGTCGTGGGTGATACCCAAGAGCAAGGACTTGGGGGCTGGTGTTGAGGAGCTCTGAAAAGGTTTTTCATCAGAACCACTCAAACCTTTCAGGTTCAAACTGCTCTTTCAGGTGGAGTTTCTCCCCAAGTCAGCTGCCTCCCTCTGTGTTTGGGCCGGGCATTGCCTGGTCTCCAGCCCCTTTCCTTTCCTTGCAGGACACTCGCTCCCTGGGCGCAGTGCCTGCTCTGGCTGGTGCCAGGGCCAACACGGTGCTGGAGCGGGTGGAGGGGGCACAGCAGCGCTGGAAGCGGCAGGTGCAGGAGCAGAGGAAGACTGTGTTCGACCGGCACAAGATGCTGAGCTAGGCCCTGCTGGGCTCTGCCACATCAGGACACCCCAGCGTTGGAATGGAACCTCCAGCGCTCCCTGATTCACCGTCTCCAGAGGGAGCAACAGTCCCAAAGCCTTCTCTGGTCGTGTCCCCTGCCCTTCCCCAGCCCAGCCACGCTGGCCCCTGGGCTATGGCTGCCATGTGGAGCTTGGCCAAACATGGGACTCCATCAGCCTACCCCAGCAGGGACAGGGACTGGGAATGGAGCACTGGGAGCTGGCTGAGTCTTCCTAGGAGAAAAATAGAATTTTGATGTGGGATAAATTATGTGATGTTTCTCCAGGATGCAGCAGCCACCTCTTCCTCCTCCTCCAGTGTGCACTGATGGTCCCTGGGCATTGTAGTGCTGAGCCACGTGTGCAGCACAGGAACAAAGGGGAGGGGGTTTCTGCCAGTGGGCACTGCTGCTTCGGCTTATCCTGATGTAAATGGAGAGATTTCCATACCTCTGGAGTCTGTCCAGATTTACACCAGCATAACTGAGACTACAGCCTGCTTCTAGGCAGGTGAATATCAGAAAACCTGTTAGTATGTACTTCAGTAAGAGTCCAACAAGTAAAAAGCATTTTTATCTTTTTGTGCTTTACCAGTAGATAGAAACCTCCTGGAGTGAAACCTCTCCATTTGTACCCACACTGGTGACCCTTGGTGTTCTCCCAGGGTGGGCAGTGGCATTTCTGTCCAACAGAGCTGGGGCAAAGGCTCTCCTGGAGCACTGGAAGCACCTGTCAGGGCCCTGGGAAGTGGGCACCTGAGCCACTCAGAACACTCCAAGAGCTCTGACAGCACTTGGGCTGTGTGGAGGAAGCTGCAGTGGTTCTGCCATGTGTATTGATGCCACTGAAAACATTTGGAGTTTATGGTGTAGCACCTCTATTAAACGCAGACAAAGATCTACTACCTGAGTGGCTTCTTTTTAGGGGAAAAACCCCATCATGCTAGATCTGGGGCTCTCCATCTGCCTCCCAGTGCCCAGCAGGTGAGCTGATGCCACCTCAAGCCAGAGCTGTGGTTATGGCACTACAGGAGTGTCCCTGGCACTGCTCCCTGCTGACAGTGACTGTCCTGCTCCAGGAGCACCAGGCTTGGGACATGGGCAGATCACAGTCTTGCTTGGCACAGGTTAGTGACTTACTGCTCTGGGCTATACCGTGGGAAAGCTGAGCACACTGGGATTCTTCCTTTGCAGGAAGCTGAGAAATTGTTGCTTAAAGCCTAACTGGGAGAGGTGCTATTCACTGCCCTGTCTGCTGGGGCCAGCAGCTGCTAGTAGAGCATCCAGCCTTCCAAGGTGGCCCTGCCAGACAAACCCAAACAGCAGTTTTTGAGAGCCTGTGTGTACCCCAGTTACCCTTCAGCACCTCACTGAGCTAAAAAAGATCCAGAGCTCCATATTGTACCGAGGTCACATTTTCCTTGGCTCATCTTTGTTCCCTGGTGCTCAGTTCTGGGCCTTCCCCCCTTTGTGGAAGCCCCATCTTGCCTGTCTTTCCCTCTCCATGTGAATCTCGTATGGACATGAGGCGAGGTCCCAGGGAACTGATTTTTTGCCTTCCAGGCGGGAACAAGCAGTGCTGGTGGGAGGCGCTGCCCAGGGCCAGGCCAATGGGTCCATCTGGTGGCCCCCGATTGGCACTGCGAAATGGCCGGGCAACAAGCTTGCTACTGCCACGAGCCTGCTGAGCCTGCAGGGTGAGGAGTTTGGTGAGCAGCACCCCCAGACCTTCCCCTGAGTGCTCCGGGAGCAGCTAGGAAATGGGATCAGAGAGGAGGGAGTTAGAAATCAAGAGTTCTGGAAAAAGAAAACTTAGGGCAGGTATGGTGTGGAAAGGCTGCAAAAAATACCTGATTAATTACATGGTTTATTAATTAGCTGATTAGCTTTGCACTGTATATCATCCTGCCCAGGAGGAAACGTTTTCTACTGTCCAGCCTTGAATTCCCAAGCCCCTTCCCCTTCCTGTGTCCCCTCACTGGGATATCCCCCAGCAGGCACATCCTGATGGGCCCCATTCCCAGACCCATCCACAGCCCACAGCAGTGGTTCCCATCTCTCCAGACATGGGGCAGTGGGAGTCAATGACTTAATTTCTTATCCAAAAAGGGCATGTGAAAAATAAAGGACTTCTTAGAACCAAATCCAGCTGCTTTGACATCCTGCCACAGGTGTTGTGCTCAAGAGCCTGCTGTGGTCCAGATGTCGATGCTCTGGATGATGAGCCACTCGCTTTGGTCCTGGGTCACCCGGATCCTCACGCATTCCACACGCCCAGGCAGGACTCCCTCCAGGCCCCGCTGCTCCAGGGTCCCCTTCTCAAAGGAGCCCACGGGGATGTAGGAGGAGCAATCCCGGCTGTGGTCCCGGCGCCAGCCCAGCTCCAGCAGACCTGCGCGTAGGAAATCACCTGGGTGCTCCACAGAGCCCGTGCGTACCCGGACACGGCTGACTCGGGCTGGGTGCTGGAACACGATGGAAAAAGTACTGCCAGCTGCTGGGTCTTTGCCCCAAAAGTAGCCCTGTGCTGAGCTGTAGGCCTTGAGGGGCTTGTAGTTCTCGAAGACTGACATGCTGGTGTACAGGGATGCCGGTGGGTTGTCTGGGAGGTCCAAGGCATCAGCCTGGAAATCCTCGTCCTCCAGGCGGTTGACGGTGCCCTGGAAGGAGGAGTAGAGGCCCATGTGCTGGAAGAGGGATGGCTTGAAGCGGATCACATCCTTCTGGGTGAGCAGTTGGCGGAAGTGGACCAGCAGCCAGTCACAGGGCATTTCCTGGTAGAAGAGGAGGAGGAAGCGAGCCAGGCGAGGAAGGTCAGTGGAGCGGTAGAGCTTTCCAATGTAGCCCAGCTTGGAGAATTCAAGGGTGGCCCAGTTGGAGCCCTCCTGGGAAGCCAGTGCCCTGCGGATGGCTGTCAGGAAAGACCTGGCACTCAACACGTCATCCTCGATCATCAGGTAGTAGGAGGAGAGGTTGGCAGCGAAGTTGAGCAGGAAAGCATAGTCCACATTCTGCTTGGAGCGGAACTTCACCCGCTCCTCTGCATCATTGAAGTTCCTCTTCAGGCCTTCCAGGGTGGGGTAGAACTCAGGAGGACTGTGCATGAGCAGGAGCCGGCCCAGGAGGATGTGGCGAGCGAACTTCTGGGTGATGGTGGCGGCAACGCGCACGTTCCAGCCGGGATCAGTGTCAGCCAGGTGCACCACCACCACCATCTCCTGCAGCTCCTCCTCTGTGGACTGGCTGAAGAGGGACTGGAGTGTGGCTGGGAGGTAGAAACCACGTGGCCTCTGCACAGACGCCATTCCCACTGCCAGGAATTCTGCAAGGCAAAGGAAAGGCACGAACAGGCAGAGGGGTGACCTGGGATCAGCACAGTGATGTTCTTCCCTGCAAGATGTAATGAAAGGGCTCCACAAACCTCTTCCCAGCCTGCAGGGCCAGTGATGTTTGTAACCCCATGTCTAAGGCCGGTGGGTCCTTCCTGAAGCTGAAGCCTTCAGCATCTCAGGAGGGAGCCAATATTGGCCCAAATAGCAGCAAGAAGGGAGGCTGAGGAGGCAGGGGCTCCTCTGAAAAAATATTCTTGAAAAACACCTTAAAAAAGCCAAACCCAGGCAAGTAACAGTGCAGAGAGAGTCTATATGGCATGAATCACTTATTGATATGGCTGCACATCCTGGAAGCGTTCCCCACTCCACACCTCATGGGCATGCACCCACACTGGGATCAGGCACCTTCTGTCCTCCCCATGGCCCAGCACTGGCTGCCTTGGTTCAACTTCTCTTTCTGCTGGTCAGGACAGCACCATTCCTGTCATGGTTCCAGCACAGCCTCACAGATTGCTCTGAGCTCCTTCCCGCAGGGTTTGCATGGGAATTGCTTCTTGTGCACCTAAGAGCTTGGCCCATTTCTCCCACACTGTGGGGTTGTCCCAGTGGTCCAGCTCACCATCTCCACTGGAACCTCAATCCCAGGGAGATGGGATCTCAGCAACCCTCCCCAGGGAGGTCTGAGAAGCCCAAAACACCTGTGGTCACTCCAGTCCCAAGGTGCAGAAACTTGGACCCTGCATGGAGCACGTGGAGCTTCCCCAACTCCTCCATTCCCAGAGCGAGCAGTGAAGGTTGTGGAGGTTTTGGAGGAGGTTGTGGGCAGGTCCCCACCTAAAAAGGCTGGACACAGCCCCTCCCTGCCCCGGCAGCAATGAGGGGGCAGGTCTATTCTGGGATGTGCAGCACTCCCAGATGCACACACCCAGAAGGTCCAGGACCACTCACTTTTTTGGGGAGCCAGGGTGCCAGCAAGGATCTGGTAGGAGACGTTGTGGAGTGCAGAGAGCTCGCCTGTGTCCCTAAGGATGCGCTGGGCTCCCTCCGGCTGCAGCAGCTGCAGGGTCCTGTTGGGAGCCACATCCCTGAGCTCCACCTGCATGGGAGCCACAGGCAACCAGGTCACACCCCAGAGCACCATGCAGCAAGGGTGGATGGCAACAGGGGGACCCAGAAGCGAAGGGGAGCCCCTGTCCTGCCCTCCCAACTCCTGGATTCAGGGGGGTACAGCTGCCGCAGGCAACCCCAGGGAGAGGAGAAGGCAGAGCTGGGGGTTGGGGGTGGCATGGGGCAGGGGAGAGAGCAGAGCTGAGGCTGGGGTCCATGTGGGGCAGGAAGGGATAGAGGATGCTCCAGTGACCTCTCCAGTGGGACATCACTGGTTGGGGACTCACCTCCAGGGGATCCTGTTCCTGCCGGCTGCCTCCATGGAGGAGGAGGAAGAGGAGGAAAGAGGCAGTGAGCAGAACCATGAAGAAGCGTTTCAGGGAGCATCGCATGGCCCCTGCTGGCTGAGGCCTGGGGAGAGGGGACATGTCAGGGCACAGGTGGCTGGGGAAAGCCACCACCCACTGGATGGGACAGTGGGACAGCACCTGGATACACCCCTGGGACTGCCCCCCTGCCCTGAGCACCCACAGGTGCACACCTCGGGGCAGCCATGGGGCATCAGGGGACACTTGTGCACTGTCCCCTTTGGGCAGGCAGGGACAGGGACATCCCAACCTGACCAGGACAAAACCAGCCAGGTAAAAAATCCCCCCAAACCAGCCCCAGGACACCTCAGCTGCCCTGGGGCACCCCAAGCAGCACCCTGGAGCTTGAGGCAGAAGAAATGCAGGTGCCTCAGGAAAAACTTTCAGGTAATGGGGACTCCCCAGGACCAGTCAGCAACACCCCAGAACTTGTCACCAAGCCCTGGGAAACACTCATGTCTCAAATGGGCCCAGGCTGCTCTTCCAACACTGTGAGGAAGCAGCTCCCCACCTTTCTCCAGGTAGGCACCAGCTGACCCTATCCCAGCCCCACCCCCTGCTTGGTAGGACAAGAAAGGAGTCCCTGAGGGGACAGTGTCACCTTCAAGGAAGTTGCAGTGAACTTGAGATATTTTACCTTGTAGCAGAGGTGTGGCAGGAGGCTAAAAAGCTCCTGTGTTTGCCTGGGTTTTTTCCATTACAAATACAACAGTGCTGCCCTGGAAGAGAAGCAGCTGAGCCTGGGCGAGTGCCCAGCCTGACGGGGCAAACACCCTCAGCCCCATCCAAACAGTGCCTTGGCTTGGTCAAAGCAACTTTGAATGCAAATGTGGAAGAAAAGCCCTCCTAAGCCTTCCCAAACCAAGGCTAGGCTGCCCAGAACTGAGCCCTAAACACTTTCCTGCCCCAACCACTGCTGTGTAGGGAATGCTCCGAGCCCACCCTCGGGCCCCACACATGCGAGCACAGCACCTCTGGGGCCGCTGCCCTGGAGTGTGTGCTGAGCTTATTTAAAGGAGAACCCTCCAGTTTTTGTGCCCAGGAGTCCTCTGGAGGGGCTGTCAGCTCCTCCAGAGGCTGACGCCGAGCAGATGCCCCAGATCCGATCCGCAGCCACTCTGTCTTTGGAGCACCGACCCCGCCCAGGGGCACGGCTCATTCCTCGGACATAAACACTTGGAGCCGGAGAGCCGCGCTTCCAGGGCGGCGGGACTGACTCCCGGCAGAGACAACAAACTCCTGGAAGCTGCTCAAAATCTCTGTCCAGATCCCAACAGAGAGTGGGGCTTCTCTGTCTCTAACAGCTCTGGAGACCTCACCAGCTCAGGGGAGAGCAGCATTAGGGATCTGTGTGAGCCACGGAGACATGACATCCTGACACCACCCTGGACGTGGATTTCCAAGCCCTGACCTTCGGGATCTACTGCTGGGCCACCAGGTGAGCTGGAAAGGGTGAGGCTTGGCCACATGCCAGGCTGGGCATTTGCCAGTCTGGGTGGCCAAAGGTTTTTCCGACTGCTGGGGGAATGTCTGGCTGCCAAGGGCCCATCTGGCACAGAAAACAAGATGCTGCTCAGTACCCCAGCTCTCACAGGCAGCAACTCCACCCAAGGAACAGACAGCCCATGGGGAGCAGGGGTCACAGAACAGAACAGAAGGTAATGAGTGCAGCCCCACAATTAGCACCCTGATTAGGATTTGGATTTCTGCCTCCATGGAGGAACAAAGCAGCCCAGGTAAGGTAAGTGCAGCATCCTCCTGCTCCAGCTCAAAGCGCCTCCATAGAGTATCCCTGTCCCCACACTCTGCTCCAAGCACATCATGCACCTTCCCCACAGCTCAGCATCCCACTGCAGGTGTCCCCAAAAGCCAGCCCGCTGTGGGGACAGTAGGAGCTGAAAGCCACTTGCTTGGAGCCAAACTCTTCCCCAGCCTCAGGCCAGGGCAGGGGGAGGGAACAGTCCATTCCCAGCCTCTGTCCCACAAGGCTCCGAGGAAGCTCTCAGTGTGCAGGCAGCTCCAGCTGCTTCTGCCGGCGCCGGGGAGAGCAGGGTTGGTTGCACAAGGAGGAGGAACAGCAAGGGCTTCCTTCCCACTGCCAGGAGCGCCTTTCCATGCTGGGGGAAACTGAGGCGCAGACATAGGCTACGTCACCCAGCAGAGTAAACACCAGCTCTCCTGCAGCACAGCTCAGTGCCCTGCCCTGGGGTCACCAGGATGGAAAGGGGTGGGATGGACCCCAGCACCAGAAATGGGTGGGGGACACTGCAAATTGTGGCCGCACGACATCCCCCATGGGCAAATTGTGGCCATTCGGGGCTGTGTGGAATGGGCGTTCCTGGGCTCCTGGGAGTCAGGCGAGGGTCTGGCCCCACTGTCCGTGGATGTCTCTGCTCCAGAAGTTGTCCCACAGGGACAAAGGAGGGGAAATGCCCCATTCCAGTGGCACATGGCTCCAGGGGCAAAGCTTTCAGTCAGGTCAGGTGTGCCACAGCACAGCGGGGGGCCTGCAGTGAGGGACACTTACACCAATCGTGTCCCCACTGCTGACAGCTGAGAATCCCCAGCCCCTTACCCTCCCCCCTGGGTCCACAGGCACCCTCTCAGCGCACCCACCACGGGCACAGACTCACGGCTGGGCAGCAGCCTTGCCTCTCCGGGGTGCTCGGCCTTGGCCACTTCCCCGGGCTGGCCAGACTCTGGGTTCTCGCTCACACAGCCCCACCACGAGTCCCGCAGAGGAGGAGCGCCTGCCAGCGGCCTCTGCCCCAGCAGCTCCAGAGAACCGGCCAGGCCGGCAGGGACTCAGGTGGGACGGGCCAAGGGCCCCCAGCCACCGGGGGAACTGTGGCAGCCTCACAGACGGGCATCCCAGGATGGCATCAGCTGTGTCCCACTGACCCCATCCTCACAGGCAGCTCCAGTCCCCTGGGCAGCACCAACCCCTGCTGGGGGCTCTTGCCAAGCCCCAGCATCCCAAACTCTGGCACAAACCTTCCACTTCACCAAGCCAGCAGCTGGTGACACAGAGGTGGTGACACAGAGCTGGCACAGCTTTTTACCAATTTATTTTCCAGCTCTTGTGCTGAGGTGGCAAAAACCTCTGGGGTTGCAGAGCCAGAACTGCACACCTGGCACCCCAGGCCAGGGCAGAACCTGGATCCCACCTGGAATGTAACCCCAGGACATCACAGCTTCCCCACACACTCCAGCTCCTCACTGGACCATTGGGCATCACAGCTGGGCTGGGAATGAAGCCCCTTCTGATCCCAGTGAACCAATGTAGACCACATGGGCCACTTCAGTGGCCCGGTTTGTTCCTCCACCCTCCCAGCCTTTTCTCCCACTGCCTCCCTCCTCCAGACCCAGAGCAGGAACACGGCTCTGGAGCATCTACGAGTCACCAACGGCATCGCTTGTCCCCAGCTCCCAACCGGATCAGCTCCTTCACACATGGCAACTCACCCACAGCATCGCAATGGAGAGGAAACCCCTTCCCTTCCCTTCCATTCCACCCACCCTATTTATTCACACAGGAGTGTGTATCCCACTTCCCTTCTCTCCTTGCTGGACCTCTCTTACCTTCAGGGAGGCCTCAAGTCTCTTGCCAGGCTCTGTCTTCTACAAATCCCCCATGATGACATCCAGCCCCAGCCTCTCCCTGTGGGAGCACATGGAGCCTGAGACACCTCTGTGAGAGAGATAAGGTAGGGCAGGAAGCAGATGATGGTGCTGGGAAGGCAGAAGAGATGTCCCCAGGCTCCTGGATCTGCTGGCTTTCACTTTTCCTCCATCATTTGAGTTTAAATCCTTACATTTCTATGGTGGCTCTGTCCCAGTGGGGTCCCCGGGGCTCAGTGGGGACACCCCACCTACACTGGAGCAGAGGCAGTCCAGGATTCCCACCTGGGCAGGGGTTGGAGGACTCCAGGAGGACCAAGGGAGCTGAGATGGTGCAGCCCAGCAGAGCTGTGCTGCTCAGTGGCCCAGGGTGTGAAGGACCATGGGGCTTGGTGGCAGCTGCAGAAGGGGGAGGGCTTTTCTCACCACAGCTGCCCCTGACCCCCACCCTGCACAGGAAGGAAACCTGGTCCTTCCTGCCCCTGCAGAAAGGAAGAGGGGGAGGACTGTGACAACCAGCAGAGCCCTGGGTCCCCAATGCTCAGGGTGCTGCAGCCCTGCTATAGGAACAGCCAGCATGGCCAAGGGGAGCAGCAGAGCCTCCAAATTCCCTGTTGATCCCCACAGGCCACTTCAGGGTGCAGTGTTAGGGCAAGATTTGACCCTCTCCAGGCATATCCACAAGCCTGCCTGGAGCAGGAAAGGAATCCACAGCTAGGACATAGCTCTTGGTGCCCAGGCAAACACCCTGGATCCTCTTGCCCGCAAAGAAAGTGCCACAAGCCCAGCCTGAGCCAGTTCATTCAGTCTGTTATTCATCCCTGTCTGTTATGGAGCAAGTCTCAGATGGTGTTTGGGTGCTGAAAAAGGGTCCCTCCACCTGCTCCCTGTGAGGGCCACAGTATAGCCCCAGTGCCCAGGAACCAACCAGAGCCTGGCACCCAGAGCTGCTCTTAAACCTCCCTCTGGCCCCAAGCCCTAACACGCTCTGCTCACCGAAATATTTGACCAGGGGAAACAGGGAGGTGGCTGAAATGAGGCTAAAAGGCATATTTTTGCTTGCTTTTAGAATAAGCTGAAGAAGAAAGAGAAGCGCCAGGTGCAAAGGCTGCTCTGAGAGGGTCCCGTGGCTGCAGAGGCACACCCAGCTCAGGGGGCTGGGGAGGACCAGTTCCCCCACTTGGGGCCAGAGCAGAGGGACTGGGATGGGAGAGGCACAAGGGGACCTACAGCAGGGCCAAGCCCCCTTCCCCAAGCCCCCAGGCCTTGCCTTACCCAGCTGAGCTCCTGTTGGACACCGGATCCCTGACAAGGTCAGGAGCAGGGTGAGGATGGTGGTCAAGCCTTCCTGTCTCCCCTAGGAAACCAGAGAGCCAGGCAGGATCTGTTTACAGCCCTTCCATTATTCAGGAGCAGGACAAAGCAAAGGTAGAACAGGGCCCCTTACACAGGAGGGAGAGCACAGGGAGAGCCACCGTGATGCTGATCTGGGACTCCATTTCCACACCACCGAGCACCCCTCTCAGCCGTGTCCTACAGAAACGCGTGACACCAAACCACAGCCACTCCTGCAGATGCACTCACTGCATTCCACCGCAGAGAACACTGACAAGGACCTTTTTGGCAATCAAGCTTCAAGAGAGGGTGGGTTTAGGTGCCAGGGTGAAAATCCCCTACTCGGGGTTGAGCTTTGATATCACTCCCTCACTGAGTAAACCTCAGCTCAGGGTTCAGGGTCTGATGCTCTGGGTAAGGACCAAGGGGAACACCTGCACTTGCAGCTCTACAAAGAGGCAGAATCCGCCCTCCAGAGCATCCCTGCCACTCCCCAGCCTCCCAACATGGATCAGGACATGTTCCAAAACTGTGCTGATCAGCACAGTTCCAGCACCGGGATCACTGGGAGCTTTGTAAACTAAAAAACTGAGAATTGTTCTTGTACATTTTATACATTTCAGCCTAGAAAAAGCCCAGCCTGGGACGGGCACCTCTGGCTTAGGGGCATCTGCCTGTATCTAAATATCCATATTTGAATCCAGCAAGTCTGTTGGTAGCAGGAAACATCCCATCCACCTGCTTCCTGCTGTCACAGCCTGTGCCGCCTGCTCCGGCTGCACTGCCCGGGATCAGCCAGGGAATCCTGGGAGCTGCCAAGCACCTCTGCCCCCTGGATTTGCCATATGCCTGATCAGAAGGTATTCCTGCTTTGCCAGATGGCAGGAACAGCCCTAGGAGCTGTCCTGTAGCTCTCCACAGGAGCCAAAGCAGGGCCCAGGCTGCCATTCCCAGCCCCGCTCAGCCGGAGCAGCTCCCCACAGGTACGGGCACAGCCTCACACAGACACCAGCCTGCTCCACACTCCTGCCATCAGCCTGAGCCAGGAACCAAACCCCTCTGTCCCACTCTCCAGACCCTGCATAACCAGCAATCACCAGGTGTATAGCCCTGGCATCATCACTGCGGGAGTTTTCAGGGAATGTAGCAGGAAACAGCCTGAAGCAGTCAGAACCAGGCTCTGAGTAAGCTGCCACCTCCCACCAAGACAACCAGAAACTGCAGCCTGACCATGTTTCACTGTCTGAGCTGTCCCTGTGGGACACCACCTGTCCCCGAGTTCAGTGGTGTTTAACCCCACAGCAAAAGAAGCACTGCCCTGGATCAGCTTCCTTGGGGATGGAGCCCCTGCAGCCCTTACACACAGCTCCAGCCCCAACCCTGTCCTGCCTCTCCTGCACCACAATCACAACACAGCCCAGGCTCTGCTGTCATGGCAGCCCCAAGAGCACTGGAACAGCACATTTTTTTTGCCTTTTATCTCTACTAAACCAATTTAAGTTCAAAACTTACCTGGTGGCATCAAGAGAAGTTCAGCAGTGGTGCAAAGGGGAACTGTGAGGCAGGAGCTGTCCCAAATGTGTTTGAAGTCAAGATGAAGAGCCTCCAACACAGATCCAAGACTGGGGCAGATGTCCTTAGTGGTGATTTACAGAGTGGCAGAGGCACATGCAAGAAACTCCTCCTGGACAGCTACACCAGGGTCATGTGGGGTCACAGAACCACTGCATATTCTGAGCTGGAAGGGCCCCACAAAGACCAGAGTCCAAACCAAGATGGCAGAACTCCCTCTCCTGCAGAAGCTTCATTGAACATTCTACACAGACAAGAGCTTGTTCCTCCTGCTTGGGACCAGATGTGATGTGCAGTAGGACTGAGGAGCTGATATATGATAGGCAGCAAAGCTCAGTTCAGGTTCTGTATCTGCACAGCTGCTCCCCTGCCCTGCAGCACCTCCTCAAGGAGCCACGTGTTCAATTAAACCTCCAGCCAGGCTCATTCTGGTCAGACCACACTCCTGACAGGCCCAGCCCCTGCACCCCTCACTTCTCAGTCAACCCAGAGCCACAGGAAGTTTCAGGGTTGCTTCTTCCTCACAAAAGTCAATTTGTTTAGTCAAAAGCCAGATCAGTGGCTTTTGGTTGCTTGGGGGTTTTTAACACAATAGATTTCCACACTGCTCTCTGAAAAGACAGAGTCAAGTCCTTCATCACTGCTTCAGTTATTTTAGTTTATCCCCTCTTCTCCCTCCCTGTTAAGGTTCTCTGAAAAGCACCTTCTGGTTTTAAAAGTTCTCTTTTTCTCTTCTTTTCAAAGAAAAACACCAGTGTGAGAACTTGAGTACCTTTACATTCAAGTGGACTTTTGCCTTACAACTCTTTGAATTAATTCATTTGTTTGATCATTTATGCCTTTTTCTTTCCTTAAACTTGGATCTGCTGGGCTGGGAATTAAGAGTATTGTTGATTACTGCTGTCTTGCTCACTGCTTCTCAGACACCGAAATAAAACAAACATGGATTTTGTTTGCAAATTGTTCCTGGAAAGCAAAATATGAAGTTCTTAGAAAGCAAAACTTCTTGCTTCTTCCTGAACAAGAGAACACAGGACCACTTTGATTAGCACCAAAAGGATTTTAAATGAACAGTTCCAGGGAGCTCCTTTCAAATCATAAAATGTCAATTTTACATAAAAGTGTTTACAAATAGTTTCTGCTTTACACTCAGCTCTGCTCATTACTGACCAGAAGTTATATACATACAAACTAGCTCAGCAGCTTCAACCACTTGTAAGGAGACTGCAGAATTTATTTCAGAAATAAAAATAGGATTTCCTGGTTCCTAGAAATTCTCTTCAGCCTGCCAGATTCAGTCCCCTGTGGGCTCCTGCAGCCTCAGGAGAGCACTAAGCCTTTGGGGAGAAGGGGTACTGTGGGTGCCACCAATCCAGGAGCCTGACACTGTGCACGGGGTCCAGCACCACCTGCACCCCCTGCTCCACACGTGGCTTCTTCCCGTTGCGCACGGGTGTGTCCTGGAACACCAGGCGCACACGGTGGTGCCGCATGTCCGTGCTCACCGAGATGGAGAACTGCAAGAGAGGAAACCACAGCTGCTTCAGAAAGTCACAGTGACCAAGAGAGCTCTCAACACAACACTTCTAGATTTTATAAATTCCTCTGAATTGTACAACTCTAAGGTGTTTCACAGTAACACTCTCAAGGCTACAGCACTGGATCCAAACTGGCTCTCTGGCTGGCAGCCCCAAATAATCATGCTGGAAGCTGTAAGGGTTGTAAAGGAACACTGGAGCCACCTGGGCAGTGGTGAAGTCACCATTCCTTGCAGTGTTCAAAAGGCCTGCAGATTTGGCACTTGGGACATTGGCTAGGAGTGAACACTGCAGTGCTGGGACTTGATCTTGAAGGACTTTTCCAATCTAAGTAATTTTATGAGTCTGATTTTAAGTGAACCTGGAAGCAAGTGGCTATCAGAAATCTGGAACTCACTGCCCAACTCCTACGTGAGGCCAGACTGAACCTCTCCTGAACACTAGCCACATCTGAAACCCTGACTCCCAGTCAGGAACCAAACACACATGCAAAGAGTTTGCTCATATGGGATTTTACTCTCAGAATTTATTGCCATAAAGAGATATTGTCCTGTGAGGGGCAGGCTTCCACTTGTGCTGCTCTCTGTCTCCTGTACTTGCTGCAGTTCTGGTAATTGACCTGCTCCCAGACACTGAACAACCACAGCTCCTGACAGATTCTCTATATCCTGTCTATTCACTGCACCAAACAAGGAACAGCCAATGGAAATTGAGAAGTTAAACTGAGATTCTGAGCATTTCCTCTCTTCATTAACCATACCATTCCCAGAACTGGTTTGCTGATAGAGCAGTAAGATTTATACAGCCCAAAAGAGGCACTGAGTGGGACTCTTGGGGTTGTCCTGTATGATTCCTGGAGTTGGGCTCTATGATCCCTGATTCCAACACTGCAGATTCCAGGTTCCCTCTTCATGTCCTTACAGGAACCTCATCTGCAAAGCCTGGCAGCTTTCTCCCACTCACCAAGGCGAAGGTCATGCCCATGACGATTGGCACGAAGATGAAGTTGAAGGTGGTGATCTGCAGCAGGCAGCAATCCTGATCTGGGTTTGTGTGCACTTCCTCATACTGGATTGGGGGCTGGAGACCTTTGCAACACTTGCTCTTAAATCTGGGAGACTTGAAAGAAAGAGAGGCTGATTTAGCAAAGCAGGAACCTCTGCTGGGTTTGGCTGCTCCTCCCCAGTGTGGCCTGGCAGTCTCTCCTCCTCCCCAGGTGTTTGGGCAAAGTGTCACGTTAACAACAAAATACCATCACTCAGGATGGGCAATTTGCAGGACCATTTCTTTAGAGGGGAAATCTGCACAATTCCCAAGGCTGCCTGAAGTTACTGGTTTCTCCCAAGACCCACTACTGCAGGCTTTCCCTGGCGTAGCTGGCTGTCTTCACTTCTCTGAGAAATCTTGGCAATGGCATAACAAGAAGCTTCAGATTTTGGTCAACATTTTGACCACTGCATTGAGACAGTCTGGGTTTTGGTAGCAAAGAGTAGTGACGACCCAAAGATGAGATTAATTGGTGTAAAAAATTATCCACATTTTATAGCAGGGAAAGGCTACCAAAGGAGAAAATAAGTATGTGGGATTCTAATTGTCTTGGTAGCACAGACTGAAAACTGAGTGTAGTCCCACAATGTGCTTTAGTTTACCATGGGCATCAGTTTGCATTTACTGTCTCAATGGACAAAAAGCTTCCACTTCCCTTCTACCCCCCTGAAAAATAATTTCTGCTTGAAACAAAAGTCACAGCTGATCTGGTTCTTCATACCTGCTTTTTGAACTTGAAGTTGAATTCCCACATTGCTTCTTGTCTGTTCCCTACAATCTTTTTGCACCAGAAAAGCAGACACTGAGGCAGAAAAAAGAAACAGAAAATTATGAAACCCTTAGAAGCACCACTTTAAATAAGTTTTAACAGATATAAAGGCTTCCAATTGCAAACACAATTACATAGGAGCAATTTAAAGCCATTTATTCAAATGAATTATGTTCAAAGAACCCTCTCAGCAGTGTAGATCTCCCAGTTTCAATCTGGCCAACTCTCCATGCAACACATAGTCACTGAAGTGCCAA
Organism: Prinia subflava; assembly: GCF_021018805.1. Lineage (NCBI taxonomy): Eukaryota > Metazoa > Chordata > Aves > Passeriformes > Cisticolidae > Prinia > Prinia subflava. The sequence continues at coordinate 6,569,055 of NC_086269.1, forward strand.
ATAGCAAAATCCTGTTGTGCCACTTTTCCCTTTCCTAGGGCAGAGATGAGTGGTGCACATTCACCCATTCCCTACCACCCACCAGCAACTCCCATTAAACTGGGTTCCAAACAAGGCTAAAGTGAGGAACAATGGAGAACAGAATAAGGATTGAGAAGGAAAGGATCTAGAGGGAAATACAAAGACCAGTACATGAGCTATGAGGTGATGGATGAAGAAGTTCCTAAACCACTGTGATGTCAAATGGAAACCTTGACCTTGCCATCACCAGCACTGACTGTCATCCTTTCAAGTCCAAAACACTGCCAGGACAGCACGGTCTAACCACGTTCTGTCTCCTTTCAAAAGAAAATGAAAAACCAGCCTCAAACAGCTTCAGAAGTCACCAGCACTGCCCTCCCATGCAGACATACACCAGGACTGCTCCAATTTCACTTAGTTATCACTGTGTGGGCCACAGACTCCAGCCCAGGAGCTCAATCTAGAGCAGAAGGCTCAGAAGAACTCCTGTAGGAGGGAAATCCCTGCCTGCCAGACACAATACAAGCAACCAGCCTTCAACAGCCAGGAAAAGAACCTGGCAAGTCAGTCCTCCCATCCCTCAAAGCTTTTCCACACCACAGATGCCAGCCCACCACAGCTGGTCTTATCTTTCATCAGCGTCAGCAGGAAAAGGAGTAATAATGTGGGTGAAGAGAACTTCCTGTGATCCATACACAGCCTCTCCTGAAGAGAGAAGGCCTGACTGAGTTGCAGGGCAAACCACACATTTAACTTCATTCCAGGATGGAGTGATCCTAATAAAACAAAGCCAGAACCAGCCTCCACCACAGGGGCTCTGAAGAGACCAAAGGGGTACAAGACTCTACTTCAACTCTGAGTCATATCCATATCCAACAAGAGTCCTTAAAGGACCTTTTATCTCCACAGTGTTCATGAGGTGAACAACAAAGCTCTGCGAAGTAAAGCTCAGAAACATGCATGGAATAACTTCCACCTAGGAGAAAGCAGCCCTCAGGGGTTTTTCCAATAAAAACATTCTCCAGATCCTTTAACTAAGATGAGCAGCAGATGCTGCTGAGTTGAACTCCACCATCAGTGGCATTTGTAGTTCACCTGCAGAGACAGGCTGGTCTAGCAACCTGTTTGGTCATGGCAAGTAGTGAATCACGAAAGGTCAGTACCTCCTAAGGGGCAGAGGATGTCGTCCTCGGGTCAGCCGTCCTGCCCTTCAGACGCGCCGTGCGGCTGCCGCTCCGCCCAAAATAATGGGGTGTCTTTAAAGGGCAAACACCTCTGCTGACACCATAACGGCTCCAGTGTCCCACACAAGCTAGGCTAGGGAAAGAAAAAAGGAAATTAAAGAGGAAAAGCTAGGTTGGATCACACCCGGGGCTGGGCTCTCCTCTAGCCACATGCAGTTTAGGTAGGTGTTGCCGTTAGTGTCAGCAACCCACAAAGGTACGACCAAAGCCCAGGAAAGCCATAACGTGGGGAGGCACTGCCAGGTCCCCCTGCAAACCCTCTGTACTGAGGAATTTCTGTGCACAGTCCCACAGGTGGAGCTCAGAGTCCTGCAGTGCAACGGTACAGCAAGACCAGACTCAGGATGGCTCTTTCATGCTGCAAGGGGTTAGGTCAAACCTCTACTGCTCTGACAAAGTCTCATTCCCATTTAATTTCCTTTTTTAAAAGCTGAACAATGAAAGACTGCACTTAAAGGATCCTTGTCCAACTGTTAGTACAGGAGAAGCACTAGCAGTGGGCACCAAAGCCGTTATGATGTCACCAGGAATCCTCCCAAAATGCCAAGCCTGCCAGCACCGCCTCAGGGTTCCAGCTCCTGCAACCACGAGCAGTGGGAGCTTGGGCTCAGGACTACTGGAATTTCCTCAAAGTGTCTTGCTTTTTCAGTTGGTAAGAATGAAGATCCCAAACTTGGGGACTCAGGAAGAGAAGCACACACAGAGCCATGTGTTTTTCCCTGTGCTGCAGCACCACCTCCTGTGTGCTGCTGGATGCTCCCCGAGCCTATGACAGCCTATGACAGGGAGAAGAAGGAAGGAGGGTGAGATGTCACGTACAGATAGATGAGGCTCCTCTATTTTGAATAGCAAAGAAAGAATAACTCCTCAACAAAACCCACTTCAGTTTGGCTCCAAAAACCTCATTCAACAGGTTTTTGACCTTGATTTGGAGGGTGGAGAATTCATTGTTGCTTAAGCCACTCACAGAGCATTGACTAGTTGCAAGTTAAAACCAAACAAGAGACACAAAGGCATTTCAGAGTTAATGGTCAACAGCAACTAGAGTGCAATGATATGCAAGTGCTGCAAGCTGGGATAGTGCAGGGAATTACCTGCCCACACCACAGACAAACCTTTCACAACCCGACGCAAGTGCAGCCCAGTCCCAAAGCAGACACTGGCTCTGCACATTTGCCATGCTCACCCCAGCATCACCACCCTGCTTCACCCACACACCAGACCATGGATGACCTGCAGGAAAGCAGGGTGACACAACTCCTGGCATCAGTGTCACTCCTGAGCTCTCCAGAGGCCTGTTACAGAGAGATGTGCTCTGACAGTGTCAGAATAAAGCAAAACATATAAAAGCTGATCCTATGGAGGCTCGTTCAGAGAAGGGAAGTGCTGCAAACATTCCTGGCAGTTCTGACATCCAGTGAAACCAGAGCCCTTTTGCTGGTTAAAACGGTGTAGTGTAGGACTTAGACAGAAGTTACTCCAAAGAGTAACTGCACAGGTACAAGTAACCAGCCCACTTTTACAAATCCCACTGAGAATACCCAGTTAGTGACCATCCTACTCCACAGCTTCACTGGTGACCATCTCCACAGTATTTGCTTTTCTTCTAGAAAGAAAAATACAAACCAAACAGAAACAGCAACATCTCATACAAATCCCAGGTCCTGAGTGATGCCACTTACTCTGGAATTCTTTAAAGTGCTGGGAGTACTGTCTGGGATGGCGGGGTTCCTGGAGAGGCGGGCGGCGAAGGGCTCATACATGTGGAACAGGGAGCGGATGACGCAGGCGCGCAGGCAGTGCAGCTTCTCCATGGACTCCGGGCGCAGGCGCAGGGGCAGGTACGCATCCAGGCTGTAGTGCCTGCAGAACCCACAGGAATGGTGTCAACTCCAGGGCACAGCCAGGGCAGGGCAGGGACAGAGCTCTGTCACAGGAAAACTCCACATCTGACTGACCACTGGACTCTGGTAAACTCTGAAGGCTGAGAGGGGGTTATGCTGCTGACGGGACGTCACATGGCAGCCTCAAAGCCCTGACCTGCACCAGGCAGGCTTCCAGCCCACACATCCTGCTACAATTCCCAATGGCTACTAGTCTGCCTAGAGACCAGCTGGGGATGGAGCTGCAGGCTGCAGGTTGCTGCAGGTTCCCAGGGACTCCCAGCTGAGCTGACTGCAGCTCTCAGCACTGCCTGAGTCGCCTGAATGCCTGCCCTCAAGGGCTATTCCTTGATCACATTCCAAAGGAGCCCTTGCTAGGGAATGTCACACTAAAAAACAGGGGTGAGGGTGACCTCTACTCTGTGCCCCCACTGCATGTGCCTCCTGGGCAACAGGTGTGTGAAGAAAATGTTCTCTCCTGAAGGAATACCCCGGTGGCATGCACTGGGACAGAAGAATTTGTATCAAGTGTTGACTACCCCTTTGCCCTCCTTGCTTTCACTCACTCCTGTCACTATACAGCTCCAAAATGGCCCAATTACAGGGAGGTGGCTGTGATCAGAGCTTGAGGCAGGGCAAATTGTCCATCAGTGATGTTTGCCTTTCCACACTGACCATGCCATACACACTTGGAGAGGCTGATGTATACAAGTGTTGGGCCACGGCAAGCAGAAAAGGACACAAAGCTCTGAGATTTTACAGGGAGCATACAGGAATACACCACAGAGATCCATTTCCTGATCCAAAGCAGATGTGATATTAGAATCTTATTATGGTTTGGGCTGGAAGGAACCTTAAAGCTCAGCTCATTCCACCCCCCACCATGGACGGGGACACCTTCCACTATCCCAGGGTGCTCCAGCCTGGTCTCGGACACTTCCACAGATGGGACAGCCACAGTTTCTCTGGGAAATCTGTGCCAAGACCTCACTGCCTTCACAGCCAAGAATTTTTTCCTAACATCCAATATAACCCTCCCCTCTCCCCTTTACAACCATTACTCCTTGTCCTGTCACCACCCACCGATATAAGAAGTCCCTCTGCCTCCCTTTTATAAGCCCCCTTAAGGTACTGGAAGGCCACAGGGAAGTCTTCCCCAAGCCCTCTCTTCTCCAGGCTGAACAACCCCAGCTTTACCAGCTTGTCTTTGAGGGAGAAGAATATTCCACAACCCCTTGCCAAGAAAAGCCCACATCACCATGTCTATGTTCAAACACAAGGCCCAGGCCTACAGGGAATTATTCCCTTATTTCCAGCTCTGCAGAGAACTGCTCTCTACTGAAACCTCCCACAACCAGTTTAAAAACTCTCTAGAGGCTCACCTTCTGTAGAGCCTGGTCCAAAAGGCAGCAGTGCAAGTGACAGTCCAGGCTTTCTTGCAGATCAGAGAGAACCGGACAATGTCCTCAGGGCGGATGTAGGAAGCCAGGAGCAGCCAGATATCGATGGGATATTCCTCTCCTCCTCCCCCTTCAGCATCTTCTAAAGGCAGTGAGGGTGTATTAGCACAGGACATCACATCTGCACCAATTCCCACCTAGAGACACCTGTTGCACACTGGGCCGCTGAATTACACACACAGAGTCAGCCCAAGCCCCAGTCCACACAACCTCAGTGGCCCTGCTGCCCACTCCCATCAGTGTCCACACAGCCACGACACCTCCCTCATGCTGGACACCTGCCACTGTTAACCCTGCTGCACAAGTGTGCAAAGTGGCAGATCCATAAAGGAATTCAGGCTGAAAGGGTTCTCTGGAGGTTTCTAATCCAGCAGCTCAGCTCAAAGCACTAAGAATTAGGTCATTTTGTTCAGCATCTTATCCAAGTGAGTTCTCTGTGCAAGGATGGAAACCACAAAGCTTTTCTGGACCCTGTTTCAATGCCTGACCCTGTCACAGCTGAAATACCATACTGAAGTTGGGAAATAAAAATTTGATGTAAAATAAAGAGGCAACTTTATGTAAAAGAGGGCCAAGCTCCCTCTTGCATTTTTAATCAAAAGGGCACATTCAACAGGTCACTACAATTGCTTCACACTTGAAGACTTAGATCATTGATACACCCAGGCTTGTCAATTCTTTGTTCCAGTGGTCACAATGTTTTGATAGGAGCTCTGTCAGGGAGGAAAATTCTGTTCTGCATCTGGCAATCAGCTGCTTTTCTCAAATCTCTTAATTTCATTAAAGCTTCTTGGATGGGAATTTTTAATGCAATTCAGACAGAGAGAATGGCCTGCTCTTCCTCTCAGAGGTGTCAGAACTGCTCAGCCAGAACTGAGGGCTCACACTCCTTTCATTCCTGGAGTGTTTTGTAGTTTACACCACATGTAAAGAATATTTTTAAAGAATATAAGTAGGTGAACAATACTGAGCATTAGGGAGGTTAAGAACAGAAAAGGAAAACATAACTTGTCCATAGTGCTAATAGGAAAAGCTGCTGTGAGGTCTCTGGCACAGAAGAGGTGTTTGGGAACTTGAGGATGCCAGATCTAACCCTGAGACAGCAGGTTAATACAAAGGGCAGTTCTTTAACCTCATGTGATACTGGCCAAAGAAAACTCTGGACATGATCATTTCCCCAGAGCACTTCAGATTTATGGCAGCCACACCCACAACGGGCTGCTGCACCCACTCTGCTGCATCAGCTCTGACTTAAGAAGCCATCAGATTCCCCACTGCTGATCTCAAGAGGGCAGCCAGAAGCATCACTGTTCTATGCTGTTTTTTCTTCCCTAAACAAGACAAGGCTGTAATAGAACAGAATATTGTCTTAGTCTCATAGCTCCAGTCACTCAGATATTATTTTGCCAGCATTCTGAAGGATGCCTTAATACAAGAGGTTAAACTCTTAACTCCCTTCCCAGAGGAAGTTCTGTCCACCTTCAGTCTGTGGTGGATGATCACGTGCTACATAAATTGCTATTAAGCTCAAGAAAACTGGTTAAAATTTGCTTCTCAAACTGAAAACAACCTGTTACTAGAAACTTCTTCAGGGTTCCCCAGTCCAGCAGAGCTGTTTGCTGCTTACACTGCATTGTCAACGGATTTCTATGGAGTTGCACAAAGTGTAAATGCTGAAGGATACATCTCCCTTGAACTAATGTATTATGATGCTACTAGGATCAAATACACTTCCTTGCTGGAAAAAGAGCCCTTTAAACCCATTTGTAACAAATCACAGCCTTGGAAACACACTGAAAGCAGAACTTGTGTTTTGCCAACAACTGCATCACTGACAGCAGCACTTCAACCCCAGAGCAAACCTCCTGCCACCACCCCACGTTCAGTGAAGCAACAAAGCCAGCGGCAAAGCAGCACAACTTTGGAATAGCAGTGTTTGTTTTCCAAGGCTGAAGGACATTTGCTAAAAGCAAGGAGCTCACAGGCTCTGATTTCATCTCCCAGGCTCTGCCTTTGTGCAAATACAGCTCCTGTAACCAAGTGCCAGCAGATTTACAAGTGACTAAACCCTTGGAATGTCTTTGTGCACATACAAATTTCAGAATGCTCCAAGAGCCCCATGACCATCCTGTAAATCCCCAGCATGAGCATCCCCCACGCAGGACATGCAGCAGGAGCCCACAGAGCCACAGAAGGGCAGGTGACCACACCTTTGTGCCTTTTGCTCTTCTTTTTCCTCGAGGCAGCCCTCCCATTGATGCTGTCCTTGGCATCCATCTCATCGCTGCTGTCACAGGACTCTCCTGACACGGAGAGAACTTCCTCAGTAGGGACACAGGAAGCTTCCAAACCACACAGGGATTTTACTGGAATGAAAAATGACAGTAAGTTCAACAGCAGAGAGGAAAACGTGATCCAAGTTCAGGAGATGCTTCAGTGTAGCCACTGCCTTAAAGCATTCTGGTGAGTGACACAAGCAAAATAAATCCTGAGCTCAAGGATTACCTTGTCAGGGAAAGATTAGCAGGGGTGAGTCAATGGGAAACATAATTATTCAGCTGCTTGTTTTAAAGAATGAACAATAAGGATGATTACCAGCACATTATGCAGATCCCACTGGTTTAGCTGAAGCTATTTACAACACCAAATAAACAACAGGCTCTTTCTAAGGGGTAACTGGTTTCCCTGAACAGCAGAGTTGCCTTGCATGGCCGTGTTCAGCCAGGAGCCAGCACCTGCTCTGGAGCTGTTTTATGAGCAGAGAAGACTCACTCCCTTTGTAGCAGGACAAACATCCTGTGGCCAATGACACAGTCCACCAGGGCTGGAACTGTGTCAAGTGCACAGGAGTTTCACTTAACCTGGAATTTAGTGAAGGGAAAGACTCTGGCCTCGTGAAGAAAACAGCCAGTTGAGTCAGCTGGAGTTTGGAGTTGGTTTTTTTTCTGTATCTGGGGACATGTTTAGACATATGCCTGTTCAGAAATATTATTTTTAAAACTCTACCTGTAAACTGAGGGCTCATTAGGGCACAAAAATCCACATGTGAGTAAGTAATGACAGTCTTGGAAAAAGAAAGGTGTGGTTCTACCTTACAGCTGTGAGGCACAGCCAGAGACACCAGCACTGCCACAGCAGCACAAAGGCTTTGCAAACAGGCTGTGAAATTCATTCAAGAGCTGAATTCCAACCCAGCCTGGGTGAAGAATAGAACATGACCATGAGGTCAGAGGAGGCTCACGGTGTTCAAGCATTTCTACCTAGCACAAATAGAAGCCCAGGAAGGTTTTACACATCCCAGTTCCAGTTACTGCAGTCACCAGAGCCACTGAAGAGCAGAATGTGCTGTTTGAATCACAGAGTACCAGAAAAACAACAACAAGAAACCGAACATAAACTCAGGTGAAAAATATTCTCATTTCTAACCATCTAACAAGGTTTTAAAATGAAAAGACAGCAAATGGAAAGATAATCTTCAAACAGGGCTTGACTGTACCCACTGACTAGACACACCTCAGTGCTCTGCTAAACCAGTTCTACCTCACTTTGCACAGTTTGTACTGTAAACTGGATGCTTTCCTGGCACCTGTATGTATTCATGACAGTTAGTTCCCTCACTGCCAAATCCTACTGCCCTCTCCACATGACCTTTTATAGATAAAAAGAGAGTGAAATAGGTGGCAACACAAATGATAGTGAGTTAAGATATCAACTTCAGCCAAGCAAGAGAGGACATAACTGACAGGGACTCAGAGTGGGGTTTAGAAGAAGAGTCCCACTCTGCTACGGAAAAGTCAGTCTCTGAGTCAACAGGACAGTACATTGAGCAGTGTAACCCTCTCTTCACCTCACTGTTGTAATCCTCCCATCTTGAGCATTAGAAGGGGGAGGAAAAAAAGCCCAGAAAAATTCCTCCTGGGCGTGGCTCCCCTGCCGGTGAAGCTCCCATGGGATGCTCGCTGTGGGAAGTGCCCTGCCTGCTGCACTCACACCCAGCACGGGGTTTACTCTGAGCCAAGCTTCTGGAGAGCAGCAAGGCCAAAGGTTGGGGCTCCCGTCTCCACGCGTGGCACTCCACGATGCACAGATAAGGCTGGGCCAGATAAGGCTGCAGCACAGTCATGGCTGCAGCAGATAAGGCTGGAGCACAGCCCTGGGGCTGGGGAGGAGATCCCGAGGATCCCTGAATCCGGAAGGGAAACCCCTGAGACAGCACTGCAAAGACCTAGGAAAGGGGTGGGCAGGAAACTGCTGCAACCTGGAATCACCAGGATGAGGTAGGGGTAAGCCAGAAACACAGCAGGAAAGGGGATAAACTGGATGAAGCAGGTGATGCTGGGGGCAAGGAGCACAGAACACCAGCAGTTTGCCAGCATGATGCTGAAGTGCCGGACTTTGCCTCAAGGAGACAGAACACAGATGGGTGAACAGGAACAGGAATGGAAGAGGGAAGCCCCAAACAAAGGAGGCCACAAAAGAGGGAGGTAGTAGTAGCTTTTAAGCTACTCAAGCTGAAGAGGATGTTCACATCACTACTGCCCCTGACAGGCACTCATGCTAAGCGCATACTGTCTCCAACAATGCAAGATTTCAGCAGCAAACCAAGAGCTTCCCTTTATGAAAAGTTCAGTCATTGCTGTCAACACAACATCAACCTCCAGCATGTGTGACCAGATACATTTAAAAGGCCTAAACATCACCATTTCTCAAGCAAGTGGGGTGTGTTCGTTCAGAAAGCTTCCAGACCAGGAGGAAGTAGGTAACAAAGTACTGCACTACCCTTCCAGGAAAGCTCCTTGTTTACAGAGTTCACCAAATAAACAGCAACACCCTCCCAAGACCTCCTTGCAACATATGTTTGACAGAAATATCACAATCTTACTCTCCCTGGAAAGAACTTTACCTACTAATAAAGTTATCTACAGTTTTATATGTGGTAATAAAGAAATAATGACTTTTATCATGTTATTGTCTGCTTCAAGCAGGAGATGACACCCAAGCCTCTCCTTCTCAGGCACTAACAAAGCCTCAGCAACTCTTGCACCAGGCTTTCTGCAAACCTCCTGTCTAAATCCTTAACACCCAATTGTCTACAGAGTAGCACAGGCTCACTGTCAGCACTAAAGGACACACATTTTCTCAGTTTAAGGAAGAGGAGCTTCCCATGTCACACAGAGGCCTGCAGAACGTGAAGACAGCATGGGGAAGGCTGGGGCCCCAGGGCAGACTCACCTTCCTGCTGCACTGCATTGGCCACAGCTTTCTTCACCCGCCCAGACTTCACGACAGCTGGGTCTGAGTTGGCGTAATCTGCCACCGTCACTGCAGAGAGGGGGAAACAAGGGTCAGAGGGATTAGAGGTTATGGCGAGGGGACAGAAGGGCTAAGAGTTATGATGCCTAAAGGCAATACTCCCTAGAGCAGACACTTGAGGAGGAGACGCACAAGCAGGAAAATGAGCCTCAGCAGAGAGGTGCAGGCCAGGAGTCCCCAGCAATTCTCTACTCCAGACCGTCGGTCTGGTGGGTTCAGAAGACCCACGCCCCTGCCCAGCCCAGTGCAATTCTCCTTATCCCACCACCTCAGCCAATGATAATCCCATTCTCCCTCATATAGCCCAACTCGAGTCTGGCTCATCCTCTGGTCCCAGGCTCCTCCTCCACAGGCAAAGAGGTCTCATTTCCACACATCCGTCCAGAACCCCGCTGGGGGATCCCTCCTGGACGCAGCTCTCTGCCTGCACAAACCCGAGAGAGCCCAGCTCACTCCTAGGTGAGACTGGATTGTCCTTCTTCCCCTCATCCCCTTCACCCAGGCCAAGCCCACGCCCTTCAACTACCTCCTCCCTCAGGCCCTAATGCAGGTCCAGGCCTCCTCTCAGGCCTGCACCAGCAGGGCCGAGCTCGGCCCGGCTCACCTCAGGCCCGCCTTCCCTCAGAGTCCCCGCTCCCCTCATCAGGCGCCGCTCCCCTCAGCCGCGGCCCAGGCCCGGCCCCGCCGGCCCAGCCCGGCCCGACCCGGCCCGGCCCGGCTCTCACCCCGCTCGGAGCACACGTCGTCGGCGCGAAACTTGAGGCGTTTGCGGGCGCCCCTGCGGGGCATGGCGGCGGCGGCGGGGCGGCCGCGCGGGGCCATGTCCGGCCGGGCCCCGCGGGGACAGCGGGGACAGCGCCACAGCGCCCGCCCCGCGCGCGTCACCCCGCGACACCGCGCGCCGCTCTGACGTCACCGCGGCGGGGAGCTGTGACATAACTCCCCCCGTCCTCCCAGTGCTGAGGGGATCCCCCCGGAGAGTTCCATTAACGGCGACCCCGGAGGTGATTCCCCCTCCCAGTTCGCCCAGTATTGAGGATCCTTGAGGGTTTCTCCCTCCCCCCATAGTCTTGTCAGTAACAAGAGCACTTAAGGAGATCCCCCCCGTTCAAGTCCTCCCAGTAACAGGGATCCCTGTTCTAGGGGGAGATTTGCCCCTAGGAAGGAAGATGTATAATTGCCCCCTCCCAGTAATGGGGATGTTTGAGGGGTTGCCCCCTCCCAGTTCTCCCATTAACAGGGGCCCTGAGGGGCTTCCCCCCTGCCCCCGTCCTCCTAATAATGAGGGGTCCTAAGAGGATTCCGTCCAGTCCTGAGGGTCTGTGAGGTACCTGCCCCCTCCCAGAAACGAGGGCGCCTGAGGGGATCTCCCACACACACCAGTGCTCCCGGTACTGAGGGTCCCTGAGGTGAACAGCACCCCAGTCCCCCCAGTCACAAAGGCCTTTAAGGATGCTGGCTCCTCAGTGCTCCCAGTAACAAGGGCCTCTGAGTAAGTGGGTCCCCAGTTCTCCCAGGAACATGGATCTCTGAGGGAATTGCCCCCAAGTCCTCCCTGTAAGGAGAGCCCCCTTCGCTCTCCAGTCCTGCCAGTAATGAGGGGCTCTGAGATAATTGCCCTTCCCAGTCATCCCAGTAAGAAGGGGCTCTGAGGGGATTCCCCCATCCTCCCAGTAGGGAGGGTCGCTGAGCCAACTGGTGACCCAGTAAAAAGGGTTCTGGAGTGATGATCCCAGTAAGGAGGAACTCTGAGATAACTGCCCTGACGCACCCCCCTGCTGGAAACGGTGGAACTTTAAAATAATAATTTTAGTTAACTGTTTTAATTAACTTTTTAATTAATTGCTTTAATTAATCATAACCTATATATATATAAATTATAAATAGTGTATTATTTTTAAATTACTCTTTGCCAGCATTTAGCAAAGTTACCATGAGCCACTTCTGTAGGAACACAGACTGGGGAAAGTACTGAAGTGTTGATAAACTAAGTCTGATATGCTTCAATGAACAAAGCCTGGGAGAGAAAAACATATTGGTGAGGTTGGACTTCTGGAATATTGAATTTATTCATTTTGTCTTTCAATGTCATTCAAATGTCTGCAAGCACATTTTCCAGAAACCTGAAGATAAAGAAGAGGCGAACTAAGACTCCATCTATGAGTTGAAAGTCCCTACTTTCCAAAGATACAAAAAAGACTAAAAAGATGGACTAATTAACATCAAAAGTGAGAAATCAGTAACCAGTAGAGGATAGAATAGTATTAAATGAAAGTTATTTATAAGAGAATTATGGAATTTAGAACAAATGAACTCTTTCTCTCTCTCGCTCTCTCTCTTTTTTTTTTTTTTTTTTTTTTTTTTTTTTTTCCCTAAAAATGTGTGAATGTATGACCAGGTGAAAAAGTTTTGTATTTCTGTCTGTGAGGAGGCTGGAATTCTATTGGCCAGACACACCCTGGCCAAGAATAAAGTAATGCCACTGACACTAAAAAGCGTGTTGGAGAGGTTTATCCTGATGATTTCAGAGGATTTGGAACACTCCCGGGAGACACCCACTGAGCAGTGGGCTCCCAGTATCACCCACACCTCTGTGGTGGGAGCAGCGATGGGTGGCCACCAGCTGTAAACTGTATTTGCTAGTTTTAGTGCTGAAACGAGTGCTCGGAGCTTACTGAAGGAATGGTGCCGTCCCATGGGGGAGGAATTTGTTCCAAGGAATCAGCAAAGGGAAATCACGACTGGCAGCCCAGGGCCTGATGGTGATTTCAAGGTCGGTGTCCCCCTGAGGGCTTGTGCCCTGCACACATGGGGATTTGAGCACTGCCAGGAACTGGCTGGGAATCCTGCGGTAAACTGGGCAAGCTGGTGGAATCCTGTTCCCCTCCTTTGGGGTTTACACAGTGACCAAAGAGCCCAGCCCTGCCCCATTCTCCCTCAATGGCTCTAACCACTCCAGAATGCTGCACTACCACCTGTGCCCCTTTCCTACAAAATTTCAGGAGAGGATTGGAATGACAGTGAGATGTTTTCACAGCTGTGGTGTCAGCTCTTGGGCTTCCCCAGAGCAGGATAAAGCATGGAATATGGACAAATCCAACAAATCCACATTCCTTCTGCTTCCTAGGCATGGCCAGGAGCTGGTATGTCCATAACCTCCCTGCCTAACCCAATTTCTCTCAGCATTTCTTAAATACACAAAGGGTATTTTATCAGCAAGGAACACATTTGATTGAGAAAACGTCTGATCATCCCAGGCAGGAAAGGCCATTCTTTGACAGAATGACTATTCCTAATCCATCTGTTCTTAAGGCAATGGATAAGAATTAATGTAGATGGCAGTCAATAAACCAGATCCTGGTGCTGCTGGCTGCACCTGTCTCTTTACTTGAAAATATTTTCCTTGGATTATCCTATTCACCATTGTTATTTGAGAACTGTATCACAGTATTATTTTTAAAAAGCAAAGCTTGTCTTGGCTTAGAAAACTCTGTCATGTGGAAAACATGAAATGTTCTTGGGATTGAAGGTAGTTGTTCCTGAGTCTGGCGGGTGGGTGGATCCAGCAGACTCCCTCCTCCTTTGGGTTTGAGGCATTTATGTGAGACCTCCCCAGGGTCCTCCAGCAAAAATCCTGAGGATGAGCTCAATGTCCTTCCTGGAGAGAGGAAGGTGGTGCCTTGGGATGATGCTACTGATCCCAGTTGTTCCCAGTGGGGTCACAGAAAGGAGCTCCTCGTTGGTAGGCTGGGTGAGGACTGCTGAGGGATCCCCAAGGCTGTGCCAGGGGCTGTTTCCAAGGCCCCCCAATTAACTGTTTGTTAATGATGCCCCTATGCAGGGCAGCATGATAGAGCAGTTGGGCTTTTGCCTGCTCCCACTGAAGTTCATCGGTGCCCTCTGTACCAAATCCCATTTATGACGCTGAAGACTATTCCTGAGGGGAGCCCGGGGTGATACATCTCATCCCCCCCAGGGCTTCGAACTGAGCCTTGCAAGATGAGAAAGGGGCTGTGGCAGAGTCTGGAGGTCACTGCCTGGCCCCATTGCTGCTCCCTACATGTTGTAGGGGAATGGGCACCCAGGGCTTGGGACATGCCACAGCCAAGGTCTGTTTCTGCCTCCCTCCTTCCGAGGCTGGACAAGACCCCTGAGGAGTCCTGCCCCTATAGGGGCTTTTAAACCCTGAAGAGGTTCCTGCCCCCAGGAGAGTTCTCTGTCCATTCCAGGGGGATTCCTGTATCTCCCCCAGGGAGGAACCGTTCCTACAAGAGAGTTCTCTGCTCCTAGAGGGGCATTTCTGCCCCACCTCAGAGTTTTCTGTCCTCCTGGGGGGATTCCTGCCCCACAAGGAGGTTTCTGCCCTCAAGGAGAGTTCCCCAGGGGGGATTCCTGTCGCTCCCGAATGTCTTCTAACGCCCAAAGAGGGGGTGTCCCTCACCTTTCCAGGCGGATCCTGCCCCCAGGGAGGTTCCTCTCTCCGAGAGGACCCCCGGCCCCAGATCCCGCCCTGACCCCCGACCCCCTCCCCTGGGGCGTGGCCGCTTGGGGGCGTGGCCGGGAGCGTGTCCAGGCGGGGACGGTGACGCAGTGGGCGGGGCAGGGCGGGGCGGCAGCGGCGGCAGCGGCGGCTTCCAGCGACTTCGGCGGGCGGTGAGTGCGGGCGGGGCCGCGCTGCCCACGGGGGATGCTCAGTCCCGCGCGGGGCCGCCCGGGAGGAGCTCTGCCCCCGTGACCTCTGTGGGGCTGCCCAGGGGGTGCTCAGCTCCCCCGGTGGGGCCAGACCCGGAGGGCTCTACCCGTATTGCATCTCCGGGGGATGCTCTGCTGCCCCCCCAGAGGATGCTTGGCCCCCCCGTGGGGATGGTCAGGCCCCCCCCCCCCCCCCCGCTGGGGCTGGACTCGGGGGGCTCTGCCCTTTTTGCCTACCCCCGGGGATGCTGTGCTCTCCTCCCTCCCCGCCCCGGGGATGCTCCCCATTGCCCCTCGGGCGCGGCCGCAGTGGGGATGCTCAGCTGTGCCGTGCCTCAGGGGATGCTTTGCCTCCCCCGGAAGGGGCTGAGTCGCTCCGGAGGGGCTTCATCTCCCACCCCGTTATCCCTTGGAGGGGATGTCTGAGTCAGGGTATGCTGAGCTCCCCCGTTTCCTTTGGGCTGAGTCTGAGCTGGGAGGTGTCATTCTCACCCTGAGCTGGGTTGGAGGGGGGTCTTGCTGTGCCCCAGCTTTACCCGCAGACCGGGCATTTGAGCCAGGATTGCCCCCCTCAGTCCACTGGCTCGGGGGCAGAGCCGGGAAGATGTTCTGCCCCATCACCAGTGGATGTGCAGGCAAGGGGGTGAAGGGGTGGGCACATCCCCCGAGGCCGCATGGTATGAGGGGCAGGGAGGGGGCAGTGATTTCTTAATCCAGGAGCAGGGAGAAGGGGCCTTGATTTTCAGCTGCTCTCTGACCCTGGCAGCCCCCGATATGCTCCCAAGCTGTCCCTTTGCATCCCCTCCCCCAGCTTCTACCTTACAGTGAGGGGAGGGCAGGAATGCTGGTGAGCCTGGTCCTACCATGGCCTTCTCCTGCTCCTCTGATTTCCCAGTGCTGTCTCTTCAGTGCTGCCTCCAGCTCTGGAGCATCCACCCAGTGCCGAGCTCTGTGTCAGCCGCACTGAGCATCTGCCTGGCTCCAAGCTCTGGGCTGGACTGGCTTGTGGGGATGCTGCCACACAGATGCTCCTGGAGCTCAGCACCAGGTAAATACCTGCCAAGCTGGGCCAGCTCAAACCTGGGAAGATGCTCATGGATCTGGTTCAGCCTGAACATTGGCCCATGTGCTCGGGGCCAGAGCAGCAGAGCATCCGGCCAGCCTGGCTAGCTCCAGCTGTGCCCACACTGGTTTGCAGCCTCTGTTAGCTGGTGTCATCACAGCTGCAGCAAGCTGCCTCCAGACAGCACCATTTGCTCCTGAATAACCAGCCTTGAAGGGCTTGTTTATCCCCTAAATTGCATCATTAGAGCAGCAATTGGCTTAGGGAGCTGGGTTTTGTTAAAGCTGTGCAAACCCTTCAGGGGAGGCCCTGTTTTTGGCCAAGTCAGGGTTGGCAAAATGTTCATTTTAGCTCGTTTGCCACCATCTGCTGGATGCTGGAATGAGGTTCTCCTGGTGGATTTGATACCACCAAGCCACTGTGTGAGCAGGAGCTAGTCCAGAGGCAAGCATGAGCTAAGAGTTTAGGACCTGGATGAATGTGCCTTTGTGGTTTGGGAGTTTCTTGGTTGTGCAGCCCATGCAGCAGGAGATGGAAAGTTGGTGTCTTTGTGTCTCTGATGGTCTGAGAGTCTCAGGTACCTGTGCTCTTGGGTACATCACAGTGTGCTGCTCCCTGTGCGTGCTGGTTGGGGAACAGGACTGATCTCTAGGGGCTTCCCTGGAGACTTGACAGGGAGCTACCAGCACAGGTCCCTGCTGCCATCTCCCTGGCACCCTGTGGTGCTCAGGTGCACAGGTGCCTTCCCAGCTTCAGTGCTTGCTCCTCCTGCAGCTTTTTCCCAGCAGTCAGACCAGAGGCTCTCTGGGACCTGTGTCACCAACAGAAGGGTGGGAGTGCCTCTGAACTGGCAGGTTCCTGAGACACTAGTGGTGGGACTGATGGACAGATTTGGCTTTCTGGAATGGCCAGCTCAGCTTGGTAGATGTGGGATTAAACATCTCATTTGTGTCTTTGCAGTGAGGGGCTCTTGCTCCGCACTGGTGGCTTGGTCCAGCTGTGCATGAGAGCAGCTCCAGTGCATGGCAGCAGCTCCAGTGCAGATGCAGAGGGACTGGACATGTGGGAGATTTGGATTCCTGCCTGTCTCAGCTGTCT
Source organism: Prinia subflava (assembly GCF_021018805.1). Classification (NCBI taxonomy): domain Eukaryota; kingdom Metazoa; phylum Chordata; class Aves; order Passeriformes; family Cisticolidae; genus Prinia; species Prinia subflava. Next base: position 6,585,829 of record NC_086269.1, read on the forward strand.
CAAGAAACACCAGAGATAAAACCTCTGCTGAAACCCTTCTCATCTGCCTCTTTGGAGGGACCTTTTTGCACTTCTTGTCCTTTGGGGCAGCTCCCACTCAGGGCTGGGAATGAGGACAAGGTTGAGGAGGAGGCTGAGTGTGAGTTGATGGGTCCTGCTGTACTGGGTGAGGATGTGGAGGTCCTGAGTTAGTGCTGGGAAAGAGCCTAAAACTGTGCTGGAGCTGGAAGTTCACACTGGAGTTGGCACAGGCATTCTTGGAGCCTCAGAGGGAGCTGAACTCAAATTGGGGCCCAGCTGGGAATACCTCTGGAGGGCTCCACTCTGTACACATGGAGAGACCTTGACATGAGTGTCTATCCTCTGCTTGGGGAGTGCCATTTCAGGGTTTCCAGCAAAGCAGAAAGATACTGTATTCTTTATCTAACCTTGAAACCTTAATTCACAATTAATTTCCTCCTACAGAATGATTTGGTGAGCCAGAGGTTTCCCAGATGGCTCCCAAAACTGAGCTGTGAGGTCTCTGAATATTAACTGGAGGATAAGGCTGTTGGATCCATTGCCCAGCTTGCCTCCCAGAGAGGTGTGAATGACAGCACCCTCCTTATGGGTGATTTCTAGGACGTGCCAAGCACCAGGTGTGGGGTGACAGACCTAACCCAGGCTGAGGGCTCTGCTGTGGGCCCTGCAGGTGGGTCCAAGCCTTGGCCAGGCTCCTGGAGGATGTGGTTGGGAGTTTTCAGTGCTTAAAGGCCTCCTCTTTAAGCAGACTAAAGGCTTGGAGGTGGGTGCCCGTGTGGGTGTGCTCACACGGGCTGGCATTTGGGAGGGAGGAGGGAAAATATCACATGTAACAACTGCAGTGTTGGGGAACAGGTCTGTGCTTGGGCCCATCTGGAGCAGAAGTTGTGGAAAATGATTCAAGGTTTTTTGCTAAAAAAAGTTATGCTGATATAATTGGATTTTATTTCTGTTTGTTGTGTGGTGAAGCAGGTTGAAACCCTTGTGGGGACAGGGTAAAAACTCTGACTTCATTGGTAGGGTGAGGATGTCCTGAGGAATCAGGCTGAGAAAGCTGGGGCAGTTCAGCCTAGAGACCCCACAGCCCCTTCCAGGGTGTGAAGGGGCTACAAGGAAGCTAGAGAGGGATTCTGCATAAAGAAACTGAGTGACAGGACAAGAGGGTTCTCACTGAAAGAAGAGAGATTTAGATTAGATATTGGGAGGGAATTCCTCCCTGTGAGGGTGGTGAATCTCTGGCACAGGTTCCCCAGAGAAGCTGGGACTGCCCCTGAATCCCTGGAAGCGTCCATGGTCAGGCTGGACAGGGCTTGGAGCAACCTAGAATTAGTAGGAGGTGTCCCTGCCCATGGCAGGGTGTTGGAATGAGCTGAGCTTTAAGGTCCCTTCCAGCCCAAGCCATGCTATGATTCTGTGGTTTTATGAATGAAGTGGCTGCTCATCTCTCTCATATTTTTGTGCCAATCTGTGCCTTGAGCAGCCTTGCTGCCTCTCAGCCATGGGCAGCACTGGCAGGGCAGTGATTCGCATCCCACAGGAGCACCTGGAAGCTAGGTCTCAAACCTTCTCCAAAAGCCACTGGCCAGTAGGTGACTGACCCTGTGTCCTCCACGTTGCCCTTCCCTAGCTGAATCTTCACCCTGATGTTTTAAGCAGCTCGAGGGTCGCTGTCTCCAGCTCGGTAATCCTGCAGGACTGACAAGGCTGGAATTTATCTGAAATGCAGATTATTTTTTTTCTGCTCCTGGTTTTCAGTTCCTGCCACACTTCTCTTAGCAAGCGCGAGGAGGTGCCGGCTGAGTGGCTGCCTCTAATTGCATCCAAAAATTAAAAAAAGAAGAAAACAAGTGGCAGATGAGAGCTCGTTTCCCCATCCTCCTGTCCGTGTCGAGCGGTTTCCAGAAGAGGGCAGTTCCCCGGGATTTTTCCTGCCTCGTGCCTCTCGCCTGCAGCTGCTGCCGTGCCGAGCCCCTGGTGCCGGTGGTAGAGCCGTGCCAGGGAACGCGGGGGCCAGAGCCCAGCTCCTCCGTGGGGAGGGAGGCGCTGGCAGCGTGGCCGAGTGCTTTAAATAGCGGCCGCGGGGCCGCGGGGGTGTGCGGCAGGGAGGGAAGGAAGGAGGCTCTTCCTGCCTGCATTCCACATGCCGCCTTCCAGAGAGGGCAGCATCCCTCGCCAGGGCAGCATCCCTCACCAGGGCAGGATGACAAGGCAGGGAAGGAGCCCCCTCCTGGAATTGCTGCCCATGGGCCAGGTTCATGCATTTAAACTTCTTATTTCCACCCTTTCCTGGTGGAAATTCCTGCTGGAATTTTCTCTGCAATTCCAGATTGTCCCATGGCCACATCATAATGTGATGTGCTTGGACAGGGCAAACACTCTGCAGCCGTGGGGTGCCCGAGGAGTCTATAGCCCAGAGGAAGGAGCTGGGTGGAACATGGGATGGCTGGAGCCTGGGAGAAGGGGATGTCTGGCCTGAGCCCAACTCTCACCTTTTCAGAGTCTCATTAGTGCAGAGCATCCTCATGTGGATTTTCTCCTGCCAAAGCCTGGCCTTTCTGATTCCAGAATTGGGAAGATGTTTATAGCCTCGCTGTAGCATTAACACAGGTGTCACAAACCTGATCTCAGGCTCTTGACCATGAGTTAAATATGCTTGGTGGTGGTGTCTAGAGCTGCTCCCCACGCAGACATTCCCAGTGCCAGGGGCTGCGGGCACAGCGGAGAAAGATGGGCTTGTACAAAGTCCATAATCCACTTAATCTGTCCTGTAATTCAGTGTCTGGCAGCTGTAACTAAGTAGATCTGGGCTTCTTTCAAGTATCTCCCCCAAAACTGTTTTCCAGGAAGGAGTCAAAAAATGTCCAGAGGTTATTTTTGGCTGTGGCTGATTTATTCACATGCTGATCAGCCAGGAGAGGAGTTATTCTGGTCCCACACTGCCCCACATAACACCAAGTGCCGTGTGCGGGTGTGGTTTCCCTGGGAGACATTGGGGGATGATGCTCCTGTTTGCCAGTGGAGCTCTCAGAAACCACCCTGGAGGCTCTGTGTCCTGTGGACCCACTCAAGGTCCTCAAATGTCCTAGGGAACACAGGCTCTGTGCCCTCTCATCCTCTGTCCCTGGGGATAGACCTGAGCCCTGTGTCCTGGGATGGTGGAAGGCTCTGTGCTCTTCCGAGGAGTACCCAGCTCACCTGGGGTCTCCGTGGGTGACACTTGGATTTGGGCAGTGCAGGAAGCAGTTTCAGGGCTCTTTTGGGTATGGTGTTGTTTCAAGGTTGGGGAAGGGCTGCAGTGTCTGGGACGGTTTCTTTGCAGGATATAGTGGCTCTGGTGCTCCTGGATTTTTCTCACCTGTGTTTGCTTTCCCTGAATGCTGTGAAGCTGAGCTCCTACTCTTGGGAAGGGGTGGTGGGAGTCAAGTGTGAGGGTGATACAGCCAAATCCTGCTTTTATCCTGTATCTGCAGAAGGGAATGTTTCCCTGCGCATTCCAGTGTGGCCACAGCCAGTTTCTGGTCATGGATTGGGATCTGCCAGGGTGGGAATCTCTGGGACATAGTGCTGCTGGAGCCTTTGCCATCCCAGCATGTCTCCCGCCCAGCTGAGGATGGAATCACTGTTGGCTGTGTCCCTGTGCAGAGATGCTGGCAGCAGCAGAGATCCCATCCCTCCAGGTTGCTGTGGGACTGGAGCATGGGTGGAGGCAATGTGGGTGTCCAGCCTGGATGTCCAATGTGGGTGTCCAGCCTGGATGTCCATTGTGGGTGTCCGGCCTGGAAGTCTATTGTGAGTGTCCAGCCTGGATGTCCTGTGAGGGTGTCCGGCCTGGATGTCCCGTGTGGGTGTCCAGCCTAGATGTCCCGTGTGGGTGTCCGGCCTGGATGCCCAGTGTGAGTGTCCGGCCTGGATGTCCCGTGTGGGTGTCCAGCCTGGATGTCCCGTGTGGGTGTCCGGCCTGGATGCCCAGTGTGAGTGTCTGGCCTGGATGCCCAATGTGGGTGTCCGGCCTGGAGGTCCCGTGTGGGTGTCCAGCCTGGATGTCCAGTGTGGGTGTCCGGCCTGGATGCCCAGTGTGAGTGTCCAGCTTGGATGTCCCCTGTGGGTGTCTGGCCTGGATGCACTGCTGAATGGGCAAAGGGGACCCGACCCCCACATCTCCTGCAGCCAGGGCTGTATCTGTCAGCAATTTGGGCTAAGGCAGGCTGGGGAGGGTTCAGGAGGCCATGTGGGGTTAGAGGAGCAGCAAACTGAAGCCTCTGAAGGACCCATGGGGGTGCTGACCAACCCAAATTTTCAAGCTTTGCTGCTTGGAAAACCTGGCTGTGCAAGAGAGTGGATGTGTGGAAGTTGTGGAGATTCTCATATGCCTGTGGAGAGCTGCTGTCCATGTTCCTCCACAGCATCACAGCACCTGGAAGCAGATGTGGCATTACTGGGAGATGGGATGGAGTCTCGGGTCACTGCCAGCATCCCTTGGAGAGCCTCTCCCAGAACCCTTCCAAGGGCTTGGGCTCTCCATGCACCATGTGCTCAATAACATGGCTTTACTCATCTTAACTCATCAGGTTTTAATTAGAGCCAGGAGGCTGATCTCTCCTGACCTGAGCTGTCTTTCCTTTGACTGGAAATGGTTTTCTTTGGTGCTGTTACCTGTCTGACATCCAGATGTGCCACCCTGAGTGCAGCCTGTGTTTGATGGAGAGAGAATCATCTCCCCAATCTCAAAACCTGGGTGATAATCACTCAATTACAGCCAACACTTTGGTCTGCTATATTTAAAAAAGAGCATTTTTTCAGGCTTTTGATCATCTGCTTCTAGTTAGTTTAGTTAGCAGACTTTCACAGTGGCCGTTTTTGGAGTTGGCAGCCAGAGCATCCCTGCAAGCAGAAATGGCTTTTGTTATATGTGTCCTTCATGTTTACATGTTTGTAGAGAAATTTTGTCTCCTAAACTGAGGTTGCCATGAGCCCCACACTGCTGATCAGTGCCTGGCTCTCCAGGAGTGCCGGTGTTGCTTTCAAATCACACGTTGTCAATAAATCTCATTCCGAGTGCCCTGCAGCAAATGGCATCAGCCTGCACGGGGAGAGCTCTCCCACATCTCCTCCTGCTGCCTAAAAATACCAGCGCTTGAATTCTCCAATGACTTGGCTATTGCACAGTCTCCATTCCTGCCTCAGATACTGCTCATGGCTGGTTGCAGCACATCTGCTGTGCTCCCGGGGGACACACTCTGCCCTCCAGATCTGGCCTTTAGATAACGCAGCAGCTGCATCAATTTGGGCATGAATGAACATTTATTACCTTTATTCTCTGTGCTGTGAGGTGTGTTCATAATCAGGGGTGTGGGGTCCAGGAGGGAAATGATGGCACTTTCTCTGGTGGCCACTGAGGGCCCATCTCATTGAGGAAAGGATGAGTTTGGGGGACTTCATGTAGCATCAAGCAAAATATCCTCGAAACCCTCTGTTAACTCTTTGTGTATGTCCTGGCAGTCTGTTCTGTCTTCTTTGTAAATACACAATTTACCTTTTCACATCTGGCTTTGAGATGTGAGATAGAGAAAAGGTGACCAACTGTTCTGCTTTGAGAGTTAAGTCTCTGTTCAGTAGGTGAAAGCAGAGGGCTTGCTGGTGTTTCCAGTTCTCACAGGGCACTGGGCAGGCTGGTGTGCAGGCAGCAGGCTCTTGTCTCCAGCAGCTTTCAACCTCCTGACCCCGCTGGCTTGTGGTAGAGCAGTGAGAGCTGTGTGAACTATGAATGAAGCCAAGAGCTGATGTCACGTGCTGTGATCTTGAGGGGAAGTGACAAACTGGCTTTGTGGCACAGGGATTCCGGAGCAGAGCTATGTGGGATGGATGTGCAAATGGAAGTTCAGCACAGCTAGGAGGTGCTCAGCTGTAAAACAGGAGTGATGCTCTAAAGGGATGTGTTTCTTTAGGAGACCTTGGATGGGTAAGGTATTTGGATTTTCCTGTTGTCATCTCCATGTGGTTGCCCTGCTTGCTGCTGGGAAGTTTGTGAGGGGGCTGGAATGCAGCAGTGTAGGAGCAGGGGCTCGAGGAGCACACTCACAGGGCTGGCTGCTCCCTGGGAGCCCTACACCCTGCTGCAATGTGGGCACGCCATGGACACAACCATTGATAATTCCCCCAGTCTTACAAAGAAAATAATGTTTATTTTCAAGGCTGGAAAGGTGAGGAAACCAGTCACCAGCCCCACCAGCTGGCAGACACTGGCTGCTTGATTTCTTCCTTTCTCCATTGCAAATCGAAGGAAATCCAACCACTGGAGATGCCAGGGAGGGGCTGTCTCTGCCCTGGCCTGGGAACAAATGTAGTAACCCATCAGGAAGAGCTACCCTGGTCTGTCAGACAAGCTGTGTCAGGTCCTCCCTCACTCAATGCCTGGACTTTCTCCTTCCAAGGGCTTTTGACTCCTTGTGAGCTGCCCTGCAGTGCCTCAAATTGCCAAAACCCTGGTGTGGGGAAGGAAGCAGAAGGATCTTCCCATGCTGCTGTCTGCATCTGGAGCTTTCTCTCTTTTCTCTTGGTGCACATGGAGAGTGACATTGGTCAGCTCTTGTGTGGTCACCCGTGAGCTGGACATTTGTCTGAGTGTGTTCTCCCAAAAGGATGAGAATTTGCATGATTTATCCCTAAATCATAGAATCAAGGACTCATAGAATCATTAGGGTTGGAAAAGACTTCCAAGATCATCAAGTCCAACTTTTGACTTAGTATCACTGTGGCCACTAAACCGTGATGAGAAGCTGTTTGTCAGCACCCAGTTTAACCAGTCCCTAGGGCAGCTGGGACCTTCATGGTTTCCTTTTGCCCCTGTCCATCCCCCTGGCATGACTTGAGGCTTATCACTCTGATGCAGCTGCTGAGTGCACTTGGTGGTACCCAAAACTTCTGTAATTATGAGAGGACTTCCAGGCCCAGGACAGGTGCTGATGACACCAGTAACCAGAGCAGACTGGCAGGGCACAGCTGGTCCAGACTCATGGTGGGAGGAGGATGCTGAAGGTGATGGTGGCCCCTGAGATCCTGTGCTGCCTCTGTATTTTCCACTTGAAGGTGACGATCTGGGTTTGGAAAAGTCCAACCTCTGTGCAGGCACAGCTCCCAAGTCCCTGCTGCCCTAGACCTCCGGCAGGAAACGTATGAGGTTTGACTCTCACTTCTTGCTTCCCAAAAAGGGAATCGTGTGAGATTCGGAGGACTCTGGCCACAACGCGGGTGTGAATGTGGGGCAGAGCACAGCTCGGCTGGGGGAGCCGGGCCGTGCCCGGGGTTCTGCCGGCGGCAGGGTGGAGCCCTGTGTCCGCAAACGCAGCTCCTGGGAGGCGCTGGGGGAGATGCCAAGAGAGGAGGATGCCGCCGGCAATGCGAGCGGCTCCTGCTGCAGAATTCCCGGCGCGGCAGCCGGGGCAGTGCCGGAGGGACCAGCGGCATGGGATCAGAGACGGGCGCTGTGTCCGCGCCGGGAGAGCGGGGGCGGCGCGGCTCCGGCCCGGCCTCCCGGCGGCGATGGAGCTGCCGTGGCGGGGAGCGGGAGAGAGCGGCCCCGCAGTGCTGCGTGACAGTGACAGTGACAGTGGCACAGCCCCGACACTGCCCTGCCTCCCGTGCGAGGCCGCGGCCGCCCCGGGCGGGTGTTCCCTCGGGGCTCACAGGGATGGGTGTCCCCTCCCGGCTGATGCCAGCTGCTTTTCCGCTCGGGATTCTGCCGGCTGCATTCCCGGCCGTGCTGCTGGCGCTCCTCCTGACACCCTCCTGACAGGCACAGCCTCCCAGGACCCCAAATTCCTCACAGGTCACCCCAGGCACAGCTCTGGAGGTCAGCCCACCCCTGTAGTCACCAGGGTTGCTCCCCAACTTGTTCTGTATCTGTTCATCTTCCCCCATCATATCCCTGTTCTCATCACTCATTATTTCTCTTCAGGTGAGGGCTCTTTAATAACAGCTGACATTTCAGCCATTTTTGAGTCATTTCCTTTCTTCTACTCCAATTTTCTTCATAACTAGGAAGCCTTTCTTTGTCCTTGGCCAGAGGGGAGGTGTCTGTTATTGCCTCTGTTATATTCCAGGAGGTTTGATCGGGTTAATGAAAATCCTTCTGGTTTTTTTGTGTGTCGCTTCCACTCCCATCTTCTTTAGCCCGGTTTCTTAAGGAAATTAAACCAAAAGCCTCGTTGCATCATGGCCTATTCTCTCCCCCTGCTTGCTCTTGAGTGTATTGGTCCCTGATGGGGTGGAGAGCTTGGAATGCTCAAAGGTTTGTGATGGCTGTTGGCGAGGACAGAGCCTGGGGACACCTCGGAGGGATGTGGGGCATGGGGCTGTGGTGCAGGGCTGGGGCTCATTGCCCAGAGAATGGGGCTATGAATCCCACCAGGAATATAGGGACAGAAGGGATGTATCCCCCAGCCCACGGACTGGGATAACAGGCCACAGCCCCAGGCTATTTGTGCTGCGCAGCTGCTTTTCCTGAGCTCAGGAAGGGACCCAGAGGAGGATCCAGCCTCAAAAAAGTGGGGTTAGCCTGGGATTTGGGAGGCCTGGGCTGTGTTTGCAGGTGCAGACTCACATGTGGCTGTGCTCGAGGGCTTTTCCTGCAGCAGCAGGAGCTGCAGCTGCTTTAAGCTGATCTCCTGGAGTGTAAACTGCAGTGACAGGGGAGCCAGAGGAGATTTTCTGCTCATGCTACAGCAGGGAGAGACAGTAGAGCTTTCCCAGTGGCTTCTGCAAAATCTGGTTCCTTTGGTAGTAATGTGGGGATTGTAACAATGCTGGCGAGGGAAATCTTGGGAGTCCTGGGAGAAGCACGATGTGGAGTCAGGAGCTCAAATGTGTCAGTCTAAAAGAACCAAGGTGCTTCTTGGGGTGTCCATGGAGCTTGTTGCCCTTCGCAGCAAGGGATGGCGCCCCTCTTGAGTGCATCCCCTCCTGTCCCTGTTCAGTCTGGGGACAGGTATCGCCCCTTCCAGCTCAGAATACTCTGTGAGTCTGTGCCAGGTTGGGGAGGAGAGTTTGCTGGGAATTTGTATAGCCTGGAGGTGCTCTGCCCACACCTCACAGTGAGGGAGCAACGTGCCTGCCTGGAAGTTCAGCTGGGGACTTCTCTCCTGTGCAGGTGAGTTCCTGCTGCTTGGCACCAAATCTGCTGTAGAGCTGCACTCAGAAGATTTCCCCCTTCCTTCACTTTGCATTTACCTCTGGTGTTTATTTTGGCAGCCTGTTCTGCTGATTCTGTCCAACCAGCATCCCTCAGGCCTGGGGCTTGGCTGAACCCGAGGCCCTTGCCCAGTCCACTGCTGGAGGAGACTGGACTTGCCATTCCTACCTCCTGGTCCCTGTTCCGTGTCCCCTGCCTGATCCCACCTCACTTGTGGTCCCTCCAAGGTGAGGAGCTTTCTGGGTGACACCCAGTGCACAAAGGCACTTGTAGTCTGGCAGTGGGTTCTCACCAGGTCCCCAGAGGATCCCTTCTGCTGGGGGATCCTCAAACTTTGTGATCCCCCAGAGGGGGGTGCACACAGGTGGCTCCATGTCCCAGCTCATCCCACATCCTTTTCATCTTTGCTTGTGCTGTTCTGAGTACGAGGGCCTGGTAGGAAGACAGGGCCATGGTCACACATTATGCAGCTCTTTGGGTGTGGTTTGGAGCAAGATTTCCTGTCCAGCTGTGACAGAGACCTGGATAAATGGAGGAGAAGGCAGTGCCCCCTGCTTGTGTGGGTGCTTGCATGGTTCCTCTTTCCAGGAAGCATTTTGGGCTTCCTTTGTTCTCTCCAGCCTCTCTTGTGATAGTGGTGAGTTGGGCTCTGTAATTGAGGAGATTGGAATAATCCACTGAGGAAGCTGCTAATTTGAAGACATGTCTGTAATAATTAAATCATTATCTGGAGGGAAGAGAGAGCAGATACCAAAACGGGGCTAATTAAAATCCAAAGCCAGGATGACTTGGGCTCTGGGCCAGAGCAGAGGAGAGTCTGTTGGGGATGTCTTCATGTGTAATTGCTTTTCAGAACATCAGTCCCCACCAGAAAACCCATCTGTTTCCCCTCAGGAGACTTGGATTGACCCAGAAACCCTCTTGCCTTGCCCTTTGCCATGTTCCCCAGACCAGACACAGCTGGAGGAAGCAACATAATTTGCAAAGGGCAGAGAAGATGGTGAGACCCAGTTTGGGAGGGTGTTTGCTCAGGAAACTGTATTCCACCTTAACTCTGAATATTTAGGCCCTTACCTCATTTCAGCCTTCAGAATTGGCTAATGCTCTTCAGAAATCCCTGAGAGCAAGGAGCAAGGTGGGCTCAGTCTATGCATGGAAGGATTTGGACATGCAAAGGGACCCAGTGCCTGGGAGGAAGGTGGCTTTGGCTGTAGGGAGAGATGAATCCTGTTCAGGTTCACTCTGTATCCAGGGTGGGAGCACTCTGGGAAAGGCTGCCTGTAAGGATGCAGAGCACTGCTGAGTGTGAGCCCAGCCCTGGAGCTCCCTGCCAGCTCTGAGCAGGTCCAGACAGGTGAAGATGGCTCTGCTGAGCTGAAAGATGGTGACCAACAACTGCGGTTGTGATGTTGGAGCGGAGAAAGGGCCTTTGGACAGCACCTCATGCTGTGCCATGAGGGTGGGAGATCTGCAGGGTGGGTGTTAATGTGCATTCCCAGAGCTTCTGGGAGTGCTCTGTCAAGCCCAGAGTCCACTAACTTCTTCAGAGTCCACCATGATTTCAGAGTCCACCATGTTCTTCAACAGGGCCAAACACTTTGCAAAGGGCAAGGCACAAAAATCCCACCTGCACTTACATACCAGTAGGATGCAGGGTAAATTCCATCCTTCTGAGCTTCTGCTCTGGGTGCATTCCTGCACCAGGGAGGTGTTGCTGCTGTGTCTGCATGGGCTGAAGGTCCTCTCATGGTGGTGGCAAGATGGAACCTGGCAGCAATCATCACTTAGGTGAGCTGGCCTGGAATTGCTGTATTTCGGCAGGGAAGCGATTGTAGCTGTCCAAACTAAGCACCTTCCAGAGCTGGTGAAGATAATTGGTGCATTTACCCAGAGGAGACAAGGTCAGAGAACTCTGTCTATCAGGTGTTCACATGTGAGCATCACTCAGTGAATGTCCCTGTATCAGCACGACAGGTGAAGGTCACCTCAGGTGGGTTGGTGCCTGCAGGCAGCTCTGAACTTGGGGAGGTGGGAGGAGGGCACAGGAGGCTGGCCAGGGAGCCACTTCTGCTTGGGTGAGCATCACACCAATCCTGACACATGCTGGATTTTCTGCCTGTGCTGCCCTGGAGGGGCTGCAGCTCTGCAGCAGTACAGCCTGGCACTGCTGAGTGCTGGGGCTCAGGGTTGGCCTGAACCCCCCTGGCCAGTGCTGCTGGAGCCGGGCTCTGCCTGCTCCCACATCTGCAGGAACAGGCACTGGGGGGTGCACAGGGTCCAAAACTGCGTTGTAAAAGAGCCAGAAATTTAAAGCTGTCTGCAGAAATGGTCGCTAAACCCTCTGGAAAGCATTGCTCAGCTGCAAAGCCTTGTGAGCTTTGATATGCTTTTGGCTTTTAATAGAGAGCACACAACATCCTTAGCTCAGGCAGCAGATGTTTTCCGAGGCATTGGGATATCCCCTTTCCTTCATTCCCCCCCCCAAGGGAGTTTAAGATGTCCTGGCCCCCACCTTTTTGAGTGTCCACAGAAGCAAACAGGGAGACCAGGTAGGAAACCACCCCACCTGCAACTCCTCCCACCAGTGGTGTACCCACATTTCATTCCTTTGAAAGCTTGCCGAGCTGCAGATGTGTCCCTCCTCTCCTGGTGATGTCTCATGGATTGGCCAAATCCTGCTCTAACCTCATGGGGTGGGTCAGGGGATGGTTCCTGGTGCTGCGTTGGATGGGGCTTGGAGCAACCTGGGACAGTGGAAGGTGTCCCTTGGCAAGGGGTGGAACAGGATGGGCTTAAAGGTCCCTTCCCACCCAAACCAGTCTGGGATCCTGTGAACTCAGCATCTGCAGGAGCCTCCAAGGTACAGGGGGTGGCAGAGTGCTGTTCACAGGGGCTTTGGGCCAAAGGGTGAAACAGGTTCAGTGTTTTTTGGGTGCCCTTTGGGAGTGATGGACAGAAGCAGGGGCCAGGCTCGATGATGCCATGGTTGGGGCTCCCCCTTGGGTGAGCTGAGATGGCCACGGGGGCCTGTGGGAATCACAATGAGGACAAGGGCAGAGCTGCTGGGGCTCTCATGCCAGGCAGTGCCAGGGGACACCAAGGACACTGCCTTAGCAGAGCTCCACGGAGCTGACATTTTGAGAGGGAGCAAGTTAGAAATTGAGTTGAACTAATGCCCAGTGCTGGATTTGAGATGATAAATGCCCAGATGAGAGCTCTGCTGCCATAGAGGAGGACTGCTGCCCCTCTGCAAACCACTACACTTCCCACACTTTCTGGAGCAATTTGGTGTTGCTTCCCTCAATTTGAAGCTTTCTCTGTTTTCTCCAATCGCCAAAAGAGGGGAGCAGTGGTGGGACATGGTGTTTCTTCTGGTCCCTCTCTCTGCTCATCCCATGCTGGCTGAAGCCCTCGGGGGCTCTGCTTAGAACTCGCTGCTGGATCCAACACAGCTTGTCACATTCATGCAAACCTTGATTTATTCTTCCTGATCTTTTCCAGTACTTGGAATTTCTGGAGGGAGCTGGACTTTTATATCACTTACATCTTCCTTGTGGCCTATATCCAGGAGGAATGAGCTCCAGATGGAGTTTTTCCATGGCAGGCTATTTTTGAGGTGCTTTCTGTGGTTCCTCTGATGCTTAATAAGGGCTGAGCTAATCCAACAGTTCTCCTAAAGAGGAACAACTTGGATTTTCTTTCTAAAGCACAGCATCTCCAGGCCCTCTGCCTCACTGATGTGGTGAGTGGGCACATCCTCCCCTGCGTCAGGAGCTGGAATGTGCAGGGCAGAGGCTCACCAGGAAGTCCTTCTTGCATGAAACAAGGCTTAAAATGCAGACAGGAGTTGGATGAGTCCTTCTTGCAGCACTGTGGCTTTGGCTACGCCAGCTGTACTGGGTGTGCCAGGTGTGCCGAGTGTTCCAGGTGGGCTTTGGCCGGGGCTCATTTTGGGGGCTCACTTTGCACCTAAGAGTGCAGGTTGAAGATGTGACCCTGCTCAATGTGAATTTAGACAGAGCAGACAGGGCTCCAGTGCCTGAGCCTTGCCCCCAGCTGCCCTGTAATGTCACTGTCCTCAGATGCCCCCACACGGCTGGCTGCTCCAGCCACATCCTGTCGCTGGCAGGGATGAGACAGCAGGAGCTGACACTGTCCTGGGCCCTCCCCAAGGTAGCACCATGGGAACAGCACCGGGGCCATTCCAGCCTGGATTGGGGGTGGACAGGGCTGTTTGTTTCCATCTCTGCCTGCTCCTTGCTGGGATTCGTCCACCCCTTCCACACCAGTGGAGGACAGCCAAGGTGCAGAAGGAGCCAGGCTTGGCGAGGGAGGGCTGTGGTTATCTATGGTGTGAGGGTGCTTGGGAGGAAGAGCAGGTGTCAGGAAGCAGGGATTTAATCCCACGGTCCTGCCTTGTCCTACGTGGAGCTGAGTACCCACGTGTCCCAGTAGGGGTGGAGATGCTTGTGGTAAATCCTGTGAGGTGTCCTTGCCAGATGCTGCAGAGCTGTCCTGGTGCTGGATCTGCTCATCCTCAAAGCCTGAGTGTCCAGAACCGAGAACCCCACTGATGTTCCACTGCCCACTACTGTGTCTGGGCAAAAGCTGTGCTATCAGCAAAAGGATTAAGTACAGGCAAGGAACAACAGAAGGGATGAAGACAAGGGGGAATCTTCCCCACCCCCCATCACCTGACTTACTGAAACCATCCCAGTCACTCTGGTTGAGGTCATCCAGTGCCCAAGCCATGACGTTACCACTCTTCTGGAACAAGGAAGACTAAAACCTTCCGTGCTTTGGGAAAATGGAGGAAAGGGGAGCCCTGCCTGGATTGTCTGCAGGTGGAATGGGGAGCACAGGGGAAACTTGGGGCACAGTCTTGCTGCTGTTGTCTCTGTTTGTGTGCTGGGGTGGTTGGTGGTGAATTGAGCTCTGGAGGCCTCCCCAGGGCCAGAGTTGTGCTCCAGGATCACTGGTGTTCCTTTGCAGGTTGTGGTGCCTGCAAAACCCCAAAGTGTGATGCAAGGATGTGTTCCTGAGCCTGCTATGGTCCAACCTGGAGCCAACAGCACTGGACACATCCCTGCTCTGTCCACTGTGGCTCTGAACACCCTCTAAAACGTCCCAAATTTCACTGAAAGCCCCATCTACCTCTTTCCTGACTCCAAACTCCCTCTCTGGGCTCTTCCTCACTCATAATTTAGAGTCAGGTGAGGATGGTTGGACAGGGCTTGGAACATCCTGGTCTCATGAAAGGTTTCCCTGCCCATAGCAGGGGGTGGAACTGGTTGAGCTTTCAAGATCCCTTCCAAGGCAAACCATTCCATGATTCTGTAGTGGCAGAATGCTGGAGACCTGCCTGAGCAGGGCAGGGAGTGGGATTGTGCTCTGGGCCCTGGGGAGCTCACTGAGCCACTTTCCCTTTCCACCAGTCATGCAGGTGGTGGCCGAATTTTACATTGGGAGCTGGGCAGATGTACAGCTGATGTGTGGGAGTGGTTGTCACTGCTGAAGCTCGTGGCAGGGAGGGCCTGCTGAGGGTGTGCAAGAGATTCCAGTGGGATAGGTGGGGCAGGGGAAACCCTGGATCTTGGGCAGACCAGGCATGGAAGCTCCTCAGGTGTGCGTGGGGTTTGTCCCGGGGTTTGGCTACGAGCAGCAGCCTCCCCTGTGCCCTGGGCAGGGCATGGGCTGGGTGAGTGAAGAGGCACCTCTGCAGCATTTGGCAGGGCTCCGGCGCACCCCTGGCACAGATTTCCTCCGCCCTCCTTGGAGCTGGTGACTCTTCCCTCGTCGCTGAATAAATTAGCACCACAAGTGCTCACGGGGTGTGACTAAAGCAGGGCGGGCGCTGGTTTGGCAGAGAGGGGGAGGCCCCCGGCTCCAGCCTGGCAGGCTCCCAGATGAGATAACTCCTAGCAGAAGTGTCATGGGGGCAGGAGGGATGTACCCATGGCAAAACCTCTAGTGAAATCATGGAAAATCACCAGCCGTTCCTGTGTGTCTCAGCAAGGATTGAAGCTGTGCCCTACTCGTGGGGAAACTGAGGCACAAAGCCTCACTTTCCAAAAGGTAAGGGGACTTTGCAATGATGCCCCTTCTGTGGCAAACACAGGATTTTCTCCCAGTGGTTGTGGATCACTTCCCTGTGCCTTGTTCCCTGTCAGAGAAGTCTCCATCCATCCTGGGCTGGAAACCAGCCCGATTGCTGGGATGGATCCCAGTGCTGCCTTCCCTGGCAGAGTCACCCAGGGGCTGGTTCTCTGTAGGCATTGCATTTCCTTCTGCTGCTGTTCAAAGTAACCTTCCTTGAGAGAGAAATCAACGACTCTCAACACCTCAACACGAGGAAGAACTTCTTTCCATGGAGAAGGGCAGAGCACCAGAGCAGCTGCCTGGGGAGGGCATGGAGTCTCCCTCCCTGGAGACATTCCAGACTCACCTGCATATGTCCCTGTGTCACCTGCTTGAGGTTTGATCCTGCCTTGAGAGGGCATTGGACCAGATGATCTTCAGAGGTCCCTTCCAACCCTGACTATTCTGGGCTTTTGGGATTCTGTGACTTTGGCCTAACAAAGCAAAGGACAGGGGGTTTGGTTGCAAAGTTATGGAACAAAATGATGGATGAGCTGTATGTACACACAGCAGAGCAGCAACTGCAAAAGGAAATTGTTGTAATCAGAATTGTGCCTTTTTTGTTTTGTTTTGCTGGCTGCTGAAACCGCTCCTTCTCCCTGTGGATGGATCTGAGTGCAGATCACACGCTGGAAGAGGGATGTGAGTTTGGTCTCATGGATCAGGTGCATCCATCTCCTCCCTTCCTCCCTTGGTGGTTTTCCAACCTCTTGTACACCAAAGATATCGGGATTTCTCCAGGATTTCCTCAGTCCTGTCTTTCAGTGATGCTGCTGGGTGCAGGTGACTGGAGTGGCATGTGATTACAGGATTTGGGGGATTTGGTTTGTGTTTTTGCTGGTTCAGGTGAACTCCTCATGCCAACTGGGGCAGCTGTGGCACAGAGTGTAATCTGG
This sequence comes from Prinia subflava, assembly GCF_021018805.1. NCBI lineage: Eukaryota > Metazoa > Chordata > Aves > Passeriformes > Cisticolidae > Prinia > Prinia subflava. The sequence continues at coordinate 6,602,071 of NC_086269.1, forward strand.
CTTGTGTTCCAGCAACCACATTCCCATGCTCCTCCAGACCACACCCTGTGCTTCCACACGGGCTCCTGGGATCCTCGGGGCTTCAGCAGTTTCCTCAGACCTATGGTCCTCTCTCCTCCCGGCCATGTCCTTGGCTGTTGCAAACCCAGGGATGAAGTCTGAAGGTGAGCCTGGGCTTGCTGAATCTCTTGGCCAGGCTTGGAGATCCCACTTGTCAGAGGGATCATCCAGGCTAGAGCCCCTCCAAGGCTCATTTCTGTCTGTCACATCACCCCAAGGTGCAAGGGCAGGAGGTTGCTGTGGCTTTACCCCACCAGTTCTGCCTCTGGCACATTCCTCCTAGCAATACCCTGAGATCCCGCCTTTCTCTGGGCAGGACACATGGCCCACTTTGGAAACAGGGAAACTGAGTCAGGACCCCTGACATGACCCCCACAACATCTCCCAAGGTGACAGAGTCCTGTAGGTTCCTGCAGATGTCTGTGTGACCGCGTTTGGATGCCAAGCCTGGGGGTTAAGCCCCCTCCTCACCCCCAGGGCCTGGCGCAGATTTCGGCTCCTTGTCTGACAAGGTTTTGCTGAGGAGCAATTGTGTCTCTGCACAATGAGGAGCAGGTGTCTGTCTGAAAATACCCTCTGGAAGTGGTGTGTAATGCCTCCCCTCCCACTGGGAAGTATAAATACCAGTACAATGCTAGCACTGACTGCTCCCTGCAAAGAAACTGTCAGATCTGTACACTTTTCCTCACGGATTCTCCTCTGGTTTAGCAACTTGAGTGAGCAAGGGTTGAGGTGGGAACTGCTTCATGGGTTTGGAGCAAGTCTTTGGGGCAGAAGTGTGTTGTTTAAGATAAGATACTGGGAGTAGCTGCCTTTTATTGCTTGCGGTGTCCCCTGTCCCCATCCTTTAGGGGCACCCAGGGCTTCCCAACACCCGAGACAGTTCCAAACCCTGAAGACGCTGCCAAATGTCTTGTTCTGCCACTGCTGCATCTCCAGCAAGGGACAAGTTGGACATTGTCCCCTTGGCGGCAAAGGACACGCTGCTGCAGGTATGGGGACCCCAGGAGACCTCCCAGACCTGGATGAGAGGAGGCACCGCTGCATATTTTCTCAGGTCTCCACCACATTCCCAGCCCTGATCTCGGCAAATCCATCTCACCTTTTGGAATGGGAACCCAGTCCTCTGCTGCTAAAAACTGGCACCTTATTTCCAGCCAGAATGCCTCATTTCCCTTGTTATCCCTGGGTGTCCTGGCCACGGGCAGCCCCTGGCACCAGCCAGGGACCATCTGTGCAGTTCCCTGCTGGCAGCGGGGCTGTGTTAGGGAATGTGGGGGCACTGTCACTGTATGGGCCCTATGGAAAACTGGATCTTCCTTGCCTCTCTCAGGGGACTGGAGGTCCCAAGAGACCACAGTGTATCTGGGGAATGAATGAGGGGACTTGGGAGAAAAGCTGGGATGAGGCTGTATGTGCTGATCAGTTTTCTTCATGAAAAGCAGTTTTTTCCCCAGGTATGGCCCAGAATGGAGAAATCAGGATGCTTCACCTCACAGCAGGACTGCTCCAGTCCAGGCCTGCTCCAGTCCAGGCTTGTAAAACTCTTAAGAAACCTGTGGAGTGTGTGGAAAGGTGTCTGTACCTGGGCCCAGGGATAGAGGGAGGGAAGGAAGGATGGAGAGGGGCACTGGCGGCTGTGGGGCATTGAGGGCTGTGGGGCTGTCCAGAGAGATCCAAGTAGCTCCTGGCAGACATGCAACTCAGCTGGCATCTGCTTTGGACATTGTGGTATGAACAACACCTCTCCTGAGGTGTCAGGGCACCTGGGAGGGGAAATCCCAGCCCATGACCCAAGCAGCATGTGGCAAAGGCTGAACTAAGACTTGCTGCAGGTCCTACCCTTGAATCAGCAATTTCTACTGTCAAGCCAGGGTTCTTCAGTATCCCCTTTGTATTGTGTGCAGAATAATCTGCCTTTTCCTAACCTGTAATTACCACACCTCTCACTGAGGGTAGGAGAAATGGGCTCTGTGGCTTGGTAGAGATGGTGAGGATGATCCCACTCTGCCATCCCAGTGCTCAGCAGGTCACTACTGATCTTCCCTGGGGTAGGCAAGGGGGAATTGGCGTCTCAACATGTCCTGGCTGCTTCCAAGTGGTGCCCGACTTCAGTGAGGGTGGGCAGGACTTGTGCTGGGATGTGGCTCTGTCCGCAGGGGCAGAGTTTGGGATGAGCTTGCTGGGAATGCCAGGATACCACACTTGCAGCTTGTCCTAGGGTCACGTTTAATTATCGTGCATTAAAAGAGTTCCTGAAAGGTAAAACTAACAGCAAAAGTGCATCAGACTTTGATCCCTCCAGGATCTGGCAGGGAGAGGTCAGTGTGGCAGGTCTGTGTGGGTGCTGGACCCCAAGTTTGGCTGGTGGGGAGGAGGGGAAGCTGTTCCTGTGCCAGGGAGCTGCGAGTGAGGGGTGTTGGTGTGGGCTCTGCCACCCCAACTCTGCACTTTTGAGGCCAAGCTGGGCAGCTGAGGAGGATTTTCCAGGAGCAGAAAAGATCAGAGTGATGTTTTTATGGGATGATCAATCTCTGAGAGCTTGTTGCCTCCAAGGAGTGCATTAAAGCCTCTGCCAGTTGCCTGCTGGGTGGTGGTCCTGCTGACAGAGCCACTGAGACTTTTCTCTTTCTCTTGTCAGGGCTGGGATGGGAGCTGTTCAGAGAGCAAACACGAGGCTGTCTCTATCCTCCATGTGTGGGTAAAGCTGTGGGTGCTTCTCGCCCTCATTGGGAAGGGAAAGCCAGGGTGCTCCCTGGGACCCAGCATCCCACGGGCAGCCTGACTCACAGCTGAGCTGTGCTGAGCAAATCATCAGCTCTGGGGCAAAGCCCCCTTCTGCTGCCCTTCAGCTGCTCCACGTCTGGGCACCACCATGGGGAGGTGACCTCTCGAGCAGGCAACATGTGACTGCTGTTTTCCATCCCAAAAAACGGGGGAAAGCATCATTTTGGGGTGGAGGGGGGAGGGATAGTAAAGCAAGCACATTTTCCTGGCAAGAAACCTGCTCCCAGCAAGCCTGTGCCTGGCAGCCCCACAGGACTAAAAATACCCAGCAAGGGCTGGAGCTGTACAGTGTCTGTTTGCTCAGCTCTCAGCTGTCTCCTCACAGCCTCACAGCTCTACCCAATGATTATCCCAGCACTTAAGGCCCTCTAAAGCCAGGCAGGAGCATTTAGGGAGTTTTCCCAGAGACCTGTGGAAGGTTGATATTTGCAGGCACTAGTTGGGAGCGAGCTCAGGCCCCTCTGACCTCCAGCAGCAAAGAGCTGCTCTGGATGTGCCCTCGCTGCTGCTGCAGTCACAGCAGAGTGTGGGGGGTGTCTGGCTGTCACCCACACTGATGTCTGCGAGGTCCTTCAAAGTGACCGCTGCCATGTGTGGCTTTGCCTGTGGGTAGGGACAGACCCTGTGTGTGCCCCCTCCAGCTGGGCTTCCTGGGAGAGGCACCCTGGGAATGGGTGAGATTCTCTTGCTTTTGGAGAATGGGGAAAAGCCCAAGGTTTGAGGTGGGACAGAAACGAGGGGAGTTGACCCTGGACAGGAACTTCCTGCACGTTCCTGCTGGTGTGCACATCCCTGGATATGTGGATGTTGCTGTATCCCTGTCCCTGTGTGCACATCCCTACACACTCACCTGTGCCTGTTGGTTACTGAACTCACTTCCTGTTCTACAGGCCTTGAAGACAGCAGGGATCAAACTCAGCCTGGTCCTGGCTTCCTCACGTGCCATCCCAGATAAACCCTTCGAAGCTGCCCTGACTCTGGGTGTTGGCCCTTCCCAGAGCCTGGGCTACTCCTGGGACTTGTGGTGTTGCTGTGAAAGCTGTAGTGTTTGAATCCAGAAATGATCACTTACAAATCCATGGGGTAGGAGAGTTCCTGTGGTTGTTGAAGGAATGGATCCATGATGGGGATGCTGGAGGCAGCTCAGTGTCTGTCCATGGATGTGGACGGTCCCCCTGCAGTGCAGGGAATTTTTGACTCTTGGACTTTGCCATGGTTCCAGCCAGGATGGGCACGTGGTGCTGGACTGTGTCCAGAGCCACACTCAGAGGTGGCAGAGCATCCCTGTAGTGGTGTGTTAATGAGTTCTTTCTATTTTATAAGTTTTTCTAAGTTCTTTGTAAGATGATTTCTTCCTTGTACCCCCTATTTTGCCTTCCTGATAGTTGTCCCTGGTAATCCCCCAGTAACTGTTAGGTGTCAATCCTTTCCCCCCTCCTCCCTGAAGCCTGCCTGTCATCTCAGAGCCCTGCCTCAGAGCTAGAAAGTTCTGTGAGGGGCTTCGAATGATAGGCTAGGTTCGGGGAAAATTCCCTCCTCTCCCTTCTGTGTGGTCCTCGTTTGTGTCAGTCACCTTCCTAGCCCCTTATGTATTGAACCCGATTGGTTGTACCCCCCCTCACCGCTCTCTGTACCACCACCCCCCCCCTAATAAAAGGAGGTCCCAAAAAGCCAAAAGTGGCTTGGTCTGAGCAGTCCTTGGCAGGTGGGGAGGCTCCGCCTGACCCCTCAAATAAACCCCCTTGGACTTACTCGGCCAGCTCCTCCCTTTGTTCTCCGCCGTTGTGTGCCCCTTGCTGCCTGTGCCCTCGACATTTCATTGGAACCAAGAGCCACTGGATCGGTTTGGCCTGCGCTGCTCGCCTGCCATGCCTGCTGCTTGCTGTGGTGCCTGAGCCTGGGCAGGGCAGGACTGCATTCTGAAAGGCACCAGTGACACATGGCCCTGGATTTCCCTGCCAGGGACCCTCTGGTAGAGGCATTCTCGTGTCGAGGCAGCAGTGTCCTGGGAGGCACAGAGAGCCCTGAGGACCCTGGGCTGGCTGGTCCCACCTGTCTGGGGGTTTCAGGCCAGGTCAGGGGGACTTTGGCTGCTCTCTGTGATGGTGGGAGGTCTGACCCTGCTCATAGGGCTGCTCCAGCTGCAGAGGGTTGTAGCAGCTCCTGCCTTACACCTCTGTGTGTGTCCTTGGTGGCGCAGGACGAGGGGGAAATGTGACCTCCCTCAGTGGAAACACCCCAAAACCTGGGCACAGAGGAGCTTTGGGTCATCAACGTTGCCTTGTCCAGGACAGTTGGATGCTTCACTGGGCATCCTCAGGGACAGGGCACAGAGGCTTTTGGAGACTGGTGGGATGGGATGAGTCCATCCCGGACCAGCACCAGTGCTGTGTAAGATCCCTGTGGTTCTGTGATCACCCTTCCCAGGCTGAGGGACTGGTTCATCTTCCCATCTCCTTGCAGAAGCATACAGGGGTAACAGGATGTGACTGTGGGCAGGAGCAGGTTAGCAGTGAAACAAAACCCCTCCAGAACGACCCTCGACCATGCACGAGCTCAACCGTGGGGGAAGCAGAAAGAAAATCAGCTTTTGGCTGTAAATCTGTGCCTCCTCCTGCACTGTGTGGGTCCAGCCCCTTGGATGACCTCCATGGGGTGCAGGAAGCCACCACGGCCCTGCTGGAATTGGCATCTGCAGAGTCTCCTCATGGTGAAGGTGTCTCTTCTTTGCAGCTGGGATAAATTTCTATCCCGTCATTGCTCTGGTCAGATTTATGTCTTGGTCATTCCCTGCAGCATTTCCCTTCCCTGAGGGCTTGCAGGGCTCTTCCCTGCGTGTCTTGATTAGTATCTCTTAATTCATCTGCTAATTTCTCCCAGCTCCCCACCAGCAGCTGGCTAGGGCCATGCCCACATGGCTCATTTTGCCATTCAAGCTGTGCTCAGGAGCTGCCAGACTTTCCCCAGCCTGGATGTTCCTTCCCCATGCTCAACCCACAAGCACAGGCACAGCAGAGGAGGGGACATGAAAGTCACCTCATTTAGGCTTTGCACCCAAATTAAGAGGGCTTATCCCTGGAGTAGGACTGATTTCTACTCTTCTTGGCCCTGGATTTCCCTGGAGTCTGGGATGTCTTACCCTCTGGAAAGCTGACAGGGAGCCACATGTCTGTGGGTACCTCTGGGGCTGTTCATTATGGGCAGGAGAACTGGAAAGCATTTATCCTGCTTAATTACAGGGATGAGGCTCATGTCCAACTCAACCCAAGGAGAGCAGGGACTGGTATGCTCCCTCTCTCTATGGCTTTTCCCCCACCAGCCTTGTTTTTGTGGGATGCTGCTGGAATGGGATGTCCTCTGTGCAGTTATCCCATGAATCCACAGTTATCCTGATCATTCATGTGCCAGGATGGAGCATGAACAACCCTCAAAGCCTCAGGAGAGTGTTACATGTCCACAACAGGTTTTATTCCACTTGAGGATCCAATCTGTGAAGGGAGAGGAGGACACCACCTGTGGAACAGCTGTGTCCGACGTCCCTGTGTGCTGGAGCTGGCTCTCAGCATCACATAGGATGCACAGTGAGGGGCTGCTGCTTTTGCCAGAGCTTCTCTATTCTTAGAGAGTTTTTTGTGTCAAACTTCCGCTCAGCTGATGAGCCAATGTCATCCAAAGAGCAGAGTTCTGATTCCCCCACCCTGGCAGTGTCTGGTGTGACAAAGATACCTCCTCACAAGTGTCACCTTTCATCAGGGCAGGTCCCTGCTGTGCTATTGAGCTGTTGGACACACGAGCTTTTATCCCAGCCCAAAGGGGCAGAACAGGCTGCTCTGGCCCAGGCCTGTGTGCAGCTCCTTTTTATCCATGTGTGTGAGGGGGAGTTTGAAGGGGAATGACACAGAATCACAGCTGGTTTGGGCTGGAAGGGATCTTGAAGCTCATCTAGTCCAAGCCCTGTCCAGCCTGGTTTTGGACACTTCCAGGGATGAGGCAGCCACAGCCTCAGATGCATCCACAGAATATTCAGACCTATCCTTGAGCATTTCATCTGGAAAGTTTAAAACTGGAGCGGGGCCTGCCCCAGGAGCAGCACTAGACCAGCATTCCTCACCCTGGGCCTGCCACATTTTGCTGCTCAGTTCGAGCCCTGCCCATGGTTTGTCCCCTGGCACAGATGGTGACCAGGGTGGGTATGTCCCCACGGTGGCTGGGGTGGCAGTGTCACACTCACCCTTGCTGCTGGGCACTCTCACCTGGCTGCAGAGGGCTGAAGTTCCCCCACAGGACTGTGAATCCCCACCTGGCACCTTGTCTGGGATGGTTTTGGGCTGCAGAAGGGAGGATGGGGCTGTGGGTTCCAGCATCACCCCGGGGCTGGGTCCTCAGGTCAGCCATGCTTTAATCCAGCCTATATATTGCCCAAATGCCAGCTCTGCCTCTCCCCTCCAGCCTCTCATTTCTGGTGCTTGTGCTTGGGCAGGAATTTGGGGATGCTGCTGCCTCCATCCCCTGGGAGAGGTTTGACCAAGGAAGGATGAGCTGAAATTCAGTTGTCACTGAACACCTGGGCCCAGCACATCTGTCTAGAAGAGAGGGGAACATTATTCCAGTCATTCAACTCATTTGTTGCTGTGACTTCCTGCCAGGTTTGGGCCAAACTCAGGTTGGAGCCTGATTTTCTGCAAATTCCCTGAGGCTGGGGAACACTGGGGCCACAGGGGCCCTGGGCAGCCAGGAGTTCCACAGAGGGGATGGGATTCTGGCTCAGGATATGTGAATGTCAAGGACAGTTGCAGGATTTTGGGTGCCAGGGCTGCTGTTTCCTGCAGCTTGGTACCATCCTGGGCTCAGTGTAGTGGGCGCATGAGGTACAACCCAGCACAGCCCATTCTTGTGGGTGCTGAGCCCACCTGGGGCAGCTCTCAAGGGGGCAGATGGGGCTGTCTCTGGGCATTTTGGGGCCAGCAGGAGGGATCTGATCTCTGTACCCTCTGCCACAGGTCACTGCTGGGTGTTTGAAGAACTGTGATGCCTGACGGAGACACGCTTCCACATCAGCAGTGAAATCTCATCCAGCTTTAGGGACAGCAGTCCATCCTCATCAGAGCCCCCTCAGCATGCCCAGGCAGCCCAAACACTCCCTGGACCCTCCCTGTGCTGCTCTTGCCTTGGGCTCTCCATTGGGAGAAATCCTCAAGGATCGTTTTGTCCCACTCTGAGCAGCCCGTGGGTCACGGATGCTGCAGCCCCTTGGAAAGGCATCAGGGAGGTGACACACGGGAGCCCGGAGAGGTGACACACAGGACCCAGAGAGGTGACACACGGGACCCAGGAGAGGTGACAGTGGGAGCCAGGAGTGACGAGCAGTGAGTGGGGCACTGGTGACTGCAAGGACCCTGTTGATGCCCAGGACATTGCTGCACCCTGCTGGAGTGATGCCAGCTGCTGCTTAACACCCAGGAGGAAGGGATGGGGAGTCCCCCTCCTTGAGCACCCCATTGTCCCCTCCCGTGCTGGCTCCCCTGGTCCCCGGGAGCCTGCAGTGATGTGAGCTGTGCTCAGCACACCCCCAGCCCCGTTGGGACCCTCCCCCAGCCAGCCCAGCCATGATGTGCGAGGTGATGCCCACCATCAGCGAGGGGGACCCGCTGGGCCCCCCCCAGGGCTCGGAGGCGGACGCTGACTTCGAGCAGCTGATGGTGAACATGCTGGACGAGAGGGACAAGCTGCTGGACACCCTGCGGGAGACGCGTGAGACGCTCGCCGTCACCCAGAGCCGCCTGCAGGAGACGCTCCGGGAGCGGGACCAGCTCCAGAGGCAGCTGAACTCGGCACTGCCACAGGTGAGGACCTGCCCCTGGCACGAGCAGAGCCCTGAGGCACACCGCGGGGAGGGTTTAGCTCATGGCTCTGGGAGGGTTGGCTCGGTATGACAGTGGTGACTCTGCTGCGTGTGTTGCACCTCCTGTCGACAGCAAATCCTGTAGGTCCCCTCAGGCTAAGCCACCAGCTGGGACATCTCCCCTTTTCCTCTGTACTGTCACTGGTCTGTGAGGAGGGGTGGGAGTGCAATCCCTGCTCTCTACAGGGGAATGGATTTGGAGAAGGGTCAAAATCACCCAAGGACAGCCCAGGGTCAGAGCAAGGCAGATGCAGAGCCTTCACTTCCCATGGGGACAGTCAGTCTGGTGGGGGACAGCACCTGGGGAGCAGATAGCTCATTTTGGGCAGCAGATCTAGCTTGCTGCCTGCAGTCAACTTCTTGGGATGTTAGGAGGTGCTGAGCCCACACTGGCACTTTAGATGGGGACATTAACCATTAACCATTCATCACTTTCCTTCCCCACTGTGCAGAGCAGTCCCACTGCTGCCCCTTCCCTCTCCAGGAGGGCTCCTTTCCATCAGCCCCATTCCCCAGTGGGGCAATGGGACTTCTATGTCTCAATCTTGGTCCTGAGAGGGGACACTGGAGGCAAAGCTTGTGCAGGGTGAGGACTGGGACATCTCAGGGAGCAGAGGAGCAGAGGACAGTGAGGCTGCCAGAGGCCTGTGCTCAGTGAGCAGCCCAGGGCTTGAGGAATCAGGGCTTGCCTTGGGGCTTCTGTTAGTGCTATGCTCCTTGTTCCTTCACCTGCAGGACCTTCTCCAGGTACTCCAGAAGCCTGGGCTTGATTTCCACAAAGATGTTCAGGCTAGAAGAGAGTGTCACAGGGATGAGTCTGCAGGATGAGTCTGAGCTATCCACCATCCTTGTGGGGTCTTGTGGGAAAGCACAGTGGCCCAGGGCTCAGACTTGGGGGAGCAGGGATTTTAGGGGGCTGTTGCTCTGCTCCACTGTGGGTATGGTGTGGGAGAAGCCCAAGAGCCAAGGGAAGCAGGAGGCTTTGAATGTTTGCATCTGTTCCAACTCTGCTGTGACCTGAGATCCTCCTTGCCTGGGTGCTGGGGTTTGGAGCACCTTGGAGAGATGGGAAATGGGTCAAAACTGGTGGCACGAGCTAGGACAGAGCTTAGGCTGTGGGCTGGCCAGCTCTCTGCATCCCTGCCTTGTCTGGATGGAGGAAAGCAGATGGGAATAGCTGCTCCATACACAGAGCTGGGCTGGTCCTGCATCTGCCCAAGATACTGAGAGCAAAACACCCAACAGTGCTTCTCAGGAGCTCCTGGGATTCCTCTGGATGTATTTCTACCTTCCTGAGTGGTTTGCTGAGACGTACCCAGGTGTTGGGTGCATCCAGTCCCTCCACCACCTCGCTGTGCCGGGGGCTCGGTCCCTCTGCTCCCTGCCCGGGAGAGAGCAAGCCAGGTCACCCTGATGCTCTGCCCGCCCCACCACAGCCTCCCGGATTAAGGGATGCGCGGATTTAGCCTCCGCTCCCGCTCCAGGGATGGGCTCTGGAGCCTCGGGGTGTGCTCGGAGCAATCTGGGTCAGCACACAGGGACGCGCCGGCAGTGCTGTGCCCGCCACCCCCTGGGTGCCTGCCGGGGGCCGCCTCTGGCCCCTCCGGCCCTGGGATGTGACCGGGGTGGATCCCATGGGGAGTTCCCCGGAGCTGCTGCTGCCTCCCGCAGCCCCAGCGCGGGCAGGGGGCTCTGCGCCCAGGCACGGTGGCCCCTGGTGCCCCCCGTGCTGGCCCCCGGACATGAAGGCTCGGCATGAACACGGGAAGCAAATCCAAAGGTGCTCACCTGCCCAATGGGATTAATCCCAGGATGTGCATGTACCAGGTAAGAGGGACCGGGACGCACGGGTCTCTCCCCAGGGCACTGTGTGGGGGCATCCCATAGGTCTGTCCCATCCTCTTCCTCTTTCTCTGTGAGGTCTTTTGCCCAGAACCTTCCTGCAGTGTCTCAGACCCCATTTGGAATGGGATGCAAGCTAGATTTCTGAGACAACCCCTTCTTTGAGGGCAGGATTGGGCACCCAGGCTCATCAGTAGTGTCCCCTGGGTGCAGCCAGGCTGGGAGATGCACTGCCTGGTGAGGCTGGGATGGATGGCAGCTGGGGATGTGGCACTCTACACCCTCTCAGGGCAGTGGCAGCTGGATGCTGCTGTGTCAGCCTGGGATCCAAAGGGACAGGCTGGGAATGTGCATCTGGTACAGATCCAGATGTGGGGCAGGCAGGGGATGTGCCTGTCCAGGGCACGGATCCCTTGGCAGGGATACTCCAGGGATGCTCCTGCCTGTAGCTCCCATTCCCTCTTGCCTGTGCTGCATGGCTGAGCCATCTCCATTCCCAGTCCATGGGGGCATCCCTCAGCCCCCAAAAGGCAGAACTCCAGGGCAATTTCCTGGGGAGACTAAGCTGCCTTAATGCTTCTTACATGATTTATTTATTCATGTGGGAGTGCTGAATGCGACTTAATCAGGCTGAAAGCTCCAGCTCCAGCCCCCCTGTTCTTCAGGGAATTGGTGGCCGAGGACCAAGCCCTGGGTGGATTCTGGGTGCTCTGAGCAGTCTCCCAAGGCCCTGGCTTTGGTCCCAGCTTCCTCCTGCCCAGCCCCCCCAGCTCAGTTTCTCCTGGGGGCAGGTACCACCAGATCTGACACTCAGGGCTCCCGGTGCATCCAGTCGTGTTCCCAGTGCATGGTCCTGTGTGGGATAGAGCTCCTCCCTGTCCTGCCGTGCCTTGGGGGTTTGGCAGGAGTCCCTGTCCCCAGCTATGTCAGGGGGAGAGCATGCTCCCAAATTTCACAGGGCTGAGGGCTGCAGGCTGCCAATGGCCACGGAAATCTCCCACAGTTCCTCCTTCCACGAAGCTCTGCACCTTTGCTGCCTCTTGGGCTGTGTGGAGAGCTGAGATCTGGCCTTCTTGTGCTGAGCAGACCTCCTAAGACTTCCCAAACTCCCTGGAGGTGCCCCAGGAGCTGGGGCAGGTCCTGACATCAAACAATCCCATTTAACCTTAAAATGTATCTCAAGTTAACTTACAAAGACCAGCAGGTAAATGGGAACCTCAGGAGCCCCAGGTGGGGGAAAACACCCACCAGGTAAGACCCTGAAAGCATCTCCAGATTTTGGAAAGGATGGAGGTATCTGGCAGCAGTGTGGAACTGCTGGAGCTGTTGTGCTCCTACAAGACTAGGATGCTGAGATGTTGGCTTCCTGCTTCCTGGCAGCACAGTGCTCCTCCCTGAGCAATCCCAGGTGGAAATATCCTGATGAAGGGGGGACATTGATTCCCCACGGATGGTCTCACAGAGCCCCAGTGTTGTATCCAGGAGGTCTGGGAGGTGCCGGTGCCCAGCGCTGAGGGTGAGTGATGGTCAAAGTCCTGGGTTTACCCAGCAGGATTTAATCTGTGTAATCCCATGCTACAACTGCTGGGGTTTTGTTTATCCCCTCATCTCCAATTTGGGGCTTTCTCTTCATTCTGCTCCACTCCTGGGATAGAAGGAGGAGTGGGGTGATGGGGCTGCCACACGGGCAGACAATGGATGGGACTCTGCCGAGTCAGCAGTGCTGATTTCTCAGCACGGGCATCCTTCCCACACATCCCCTGCCACTCCTGTCAGAAGCAATCACTCCAATTAGGGGCTTTAAAATGCCATTAATCCTACAGCTGGAGATGGTTTGTGCCCAGGCTCGGGTGCCTTGGAGCAGCAGCCACGCTCCTGCCACAAACAGGGAATTTTGCTGGCTCTGCTGTGATCCCGCTGCATCCCTCATCCCTGTCCCTGGGCTGAGGACTTTGGCATTTCAGCTTTTCCATGCTACAGGCCTTGGAGCCTTTTCCTCTTGAGCTTCCTAAACCTCTCTGTGCTTTTCCAGCCATCTCCATGCTGCTGGTTCCTGGCCTCCCTCCAGCATTTCCCTGTGCCTTCTCCCCTGATGCAGCCAAGGAGGAAAACCCCAAATCCCCATCATGCATGCTACTGATTAAAGATCTGAGTCCAAATCCACAGCATCCCACTTCAATACCTTGTGTGGCGTTCCAGGTCTCCCTCCCTGCTCCGACAGTGCAGACAGCATCTCTACATCCTGCTCCATCCCTCCATCCTTCTCCTTCCCTCCATCCTGCTCCTTCTCTCCATCCTGCTCCTTCCCTCCATCCTGCTCCCTCCCTCCATCCTGTTCCCTCCCACCCCAGGACTTGGGGACATGCCCATTCAGTCACATGGTGGAGGTTTGGTTTTACTCCAAACTGGCCCCTTCCCGAACTGCTGGGCTTCCTGTAGGGGACTCTCAGGCTGTGTCTCATTGTCCACCCTTGGTCTCAAGATCAGGCACCTCTCCTTCACTTTCTAATCTGTTTATAGGTGTCCCTGCTTAGTCCCAGAGCTTACCAGAGCTGGGCAGGCGCTTCTGCCTTGCCTGGGAGACTCCTGGCCATGGCCAGGGCAGAGGAAAATAATTTAGATCCTCTTTGTCTCCACTTTGCTGGGTTGGGCCATGGCACACCACATGGGGGTGGAGGCTGCACTCCACAGTGTGACACTGCAGCTGTGAGCTGGGGACAGCTTGTCATGGTCCCCAAGTTGCCTGGTGCCTGCCAGTGACCCAGAGCAAGGGGGCAGCATTGGTCTCTGGCACAGCTGGGGCTAAGGGAGGTGGCTACAAGCAGGTGTTGGAGTGATTTTTTTCCTATTTTTTATTCCCAAGCCATCATACTCTGGCCCTGTTGTACTCGGCTGACCTCACTGCTGGCCTGGCTCGCCGCAGGGCCATTGCTATTTTTGATGTAAATGTTCATTTTTGCAGCCTTTCCCCGAGAGGGGACAGTTATTGAGGGCTCTTTGAATGCCACAGGGTGCTCCAGGCCTGGCACAGGATGTGGGACACAGAGCACAGGATGCCGCCAGCATTCCTGTCAGGATGGAGGGCTTGGAGAGGAGCACCCCCAGGAAAGGGCTGGCAGGAGCTCTGTGCTGTGCCCGCCCCTGGCTGTGACCTGCTGACCGTGTGTGTGCAGGGCTGGCCGCAGCAGCGGCTGCCTCTCACTCCAGAGGATTTGCTCCTTTTAATCCCCTCTTTCAGGATGAAATCCTGATTGTGGGAGCATCTGCACAGCCTGGCCACCACAGCGAGGGAATGCGGGGAGAGGAGGCAGAGTGCTTGTCCCTGTCCCCAGCGCTGGCTGCCTTTGTCCTCTTGCTGCCTCCAATGCCCATCCTGAGCTGCCCTGCCCCGTTCACTCCAGTGGGAAGAACATCCCTGTCTACAGCTGGTGTCCCCTGCCACCCACGGGGCAGAAGAATAAGTTTCCACCTTTGCAGATCCAGGGGCTTTGGGTCCGCAGGGTCCTGTCCTGGTGCTGGAAAAGCCCAGAGCTGATGCCTCCCCCACGTTTACAGCTCGGGCTTCTGGAAGACATTCCCAGGGCCACGCTGGCTGCCAGGATGCTTCTCCCGAGCTCCTGGAGCCCTGTTGCCTGTCTCTTGGTGTGTTGAGGGACCGGGGGAGTGACAGATCCCTGAATCTGAGGCGATGCACAGGCACCTCTCTGGCACATCTCCCTGCTGCTTTCTGCTTGCCGGCATTCCCAGCCTGACTAATCCACAGGGATGCTTGGGAGCTGCTGGCAGCGCTTGCATAACCCACGGAAGGCACACGTGTGCCTGCGGCCGGGCTGCGCCGAGCCTGATCCGCCGGGATGCTGGCGCCAGGGAGAGCGCGGCTCCAGGAAGGGCTGGGCTGGCACTGCAGGGTCCCAGCGGAGCTGGACCTGCCAAGGGTTCTCTGCACTCTGGGGGCTGTGGGATGGCCCCAGAGCAAGTGTGGGGTGGGCCATGGCAGGGGTTGGTGATGAGGTTTGGAGCGTTGTGACAGATCTGGGGGAGAACTGGTGGGGAGAAGGGTGATCCCAGGGCTGGAGAGATCCCTGAGGAAGGGATGGGGCCAGGGACCATTCCAATCTGGGATCCCAGATTGGAATGGTCCCTAAGAAGGAATGGGAAGAGGGAAGATTGCAGGGCTGGAGTGGTCCTTGAGGAATGCATGGGGCACGAGGGGGTCTGGGAAGGAACATCTGAGCCCAGGCCATGGGGCAATGCCAGAGCAGGGATTTTGGAGCAGGGATGTCTGAGCAGGGATGTGGAGCAGGGCTGTGGGGTGGCAGTGGCCTGAGGCAGGTCACAGGGAGGAAAGCAGCTATTTATGGGGTGACTCTTTCCCTTCACTGCGACCTGCTCAGGTCCTGTCCCACTGTGGGGTCTCAGTTGCACCAGTGCCACCACCATTCCCACCCATCCCAAGCTACAAACCCCACCAGTGGGAGAGGTTGGGGGTGGGGAGAGAAAGGGAAAACCTGGCTGGGACAAACAGCTAAAAAAGCTCTGGATTTCTCGGAGCTTCAGCTGTCACAGGAGGTTTCACTTGGAGCTGAGCAGAGCATTTGGTTCAGCCTAAGCCTCAATGCTTTGCTTCAGTTTGAAGGGGTTTTATTTGCTAAACCTGAAAATTAAAGTGAAAAAGAATTTCATGCTGTAAAACAGCTCTCAGCCCCCTCTTGAAATCTGGGTTGTTAATGCTCCATCAAATCCTTCTCAGCTTCTTCTGAAATCCTTTGCCTTTTAAAATTCTTCCCAACAACACTGAACCTGGTGTGAATTCATGGCGTGTTCCTGCATTTGCATTTCTCACCCTAAGAAATCCCAGCTGCAAAATATCACTTGGGCCTGGCACCACCGAAGAGCAACTGGGAGCAATGGGAGCTGCTCCTGGGCTCACCCAGGTGCCTGGGTTTCATTTTTTATGGCAAAGGGAAGCCTCCTGCATCTAAGGGACTTTAAAGTGAGTTTCCCTTCCCCTCCAACACAGCCAAAAGTGTGATTGTGGTTTTCACTCTGTCTCAAGGGATGTGCTGGCTGTACAGCATTCCTTTGACATTGCTCTGGCTAAGGCTTTTCCTTGCTGATTGTCACATTCCTGGAGGGAGCGGTGGCGGCAGCAGCAAGAGCTGGTGGCACCTGGCATATCTCCTGCTGTGCCCCATCCCTCTCAGCTGGCACTCGGGACCTGGGGGTGCCCCCTATGCAGCTTGCTGGGCCTCCACATGCTGTACTGAGGCAGCAACCTCTTTCTTTTGGAAAGAAGTTTTGGATGATTCCAGGTCCTGAGGCCATGGCAGGGGCTGGCTGAGGGCCAGAGGACTCATCCTGGCCAGCTGTGGCTTTGTGGTGAGTTTTAGACTGATGGGATGCTACAAGGTGGGGCCTGCATCCAGGGGACAGTGGGAATGGGAATATGCTGGTGGTCTTTACTGGGATGCTTTAAATGCCATTAACCACCTCTGCAGCTGTAGAACAGTTTCTTGTGTCACTGGACATCAAACCAAGTGGGATAAATCTTGAGCTGCTGTGTTCTCCTTGTCCAAAGCATGAGGGAAGCCAGGAATAAATCCCCTCCTGGTCTGGCTATGCCTCCACTGGTTTCTCCACGTTCCCCATGGTGTTACCCTGGTTGGGTTTGGATGGGAGATGCTGTGCTGGAGGTCCAGCAGTGGGGCTGGAACGCTGGCTCCATCCCACCCGCTGGCCTGCCCTGCTCTCCGCAGGAGTTTGCAACGCTGACGCGGGAGCTCAGCGCCTGCCGGGAGCAGCTCCTAGAGCGGGAGGAGGAGATCTCAGAGCTGAAAGCCGAGCGCAACAACACCCGGGTAAGGCTGGAGGCCCTGCTGGCACACCTTCAGTCCCGTGACTATGGGACACTAGGGGCTGCTGGGCCCATCCTAGCAGTGACAGCCCCTCTCTCGTCCCCCTGCAGCTCCTGCTGGAGCACCTGGAGTGCCTGGTGTCACGGCATGAGCGCTCCCTCAGGATGACCGTGGTCAAGCGCCAGGCCCAGTCACCATCCGGGGTGTCCAGTGAGGTCGAGGTGCTCAAGGCACTCAAGTCACTCTTTGAGCATCACAAGGCACTGGATGAAAAGGTGGGAAAGCTGCTGGGACCTCTACTGCTCAGAGCTACTTCTCCCAATCCTCCGCTCCCTCCCTGCCACTTGGTGTTGTTAAGGTGACATGGAGGCCCTCAGCAGGAAAGTCTTGGATATCCCAAAGCTGCATTGAGGAGCTACTGGGGCTGCCCAGTGGATCCTCTGGGTCTGAGGCTGTCAGGGACAGGGAATTCCCCCAGGTCACTCGGGATGGTGGCATTTGACACCCTGGGTTAGTCTTCACTGTTCCTCCTCCTTCATTCACCTAAGCATCTCCTTCCTCCACTAGGAGACCTCTCCAGGGTATTCTGCCCATAGATCTCCAAGAATTGGACCAGCCTGTTGTCTCCAACACAATTTCACCCCCACCCCGTGATGGGCTGATCCTGAACCTGTGAATCCACCTGAGCCTGGCTGTCAGCCCAACAAACAGGCCTGGGAATATGCCTAAATCCTGGACTCCCTCATTTCAGATAAATAACACCCTTCCCTGTTGTTTCACTCACCTGCAGGTGAGGGAACGCCTGCGAGCAGCCTTGGAGCGAGTGGCCACCCTGGAGGAGCAGCTCGTGGATGCCCATCGGCAGGTAAGAAGTACCTGGGCACCCTCTGGGCTGGGAATGCTCCCATTGCCTTTGGATGTTCATGCGGTATTTGCATTTGGTCAGGTTTGATGTAAGGCTTTTGTTCTAAATTTGCTGTTTACTTGAAGGTTTGTATTTGTCATGGGTTAGCACTGGCTAGATGTTAATGCACCCATGAATATATGTTTTTTCTCTAACAACTACTGTGGGATGTGATCAGGAACAGAGCAGAGCAGGCTTAAATCTTGAAAACAAAAAAACCCCCAAAACTTTATTACATTACATAAGAACAGAGACAGAAAACTCTTAAACACACACAGAGACAGAAATAAAAACTTCTCAGAACATTTCTTCTCTTCTCCTAGTTTCTACCCCCTACACATTACTCTCCATAGACTACACCTTTGGGTTTTAAATCAAACAATCACTACTCAAAAAAACCCCAATTTTTAATTCAGCAAGGGAGAGAGGAGTCTCTCTCGCACTATAGACTCTTCCTCAGAAAACACAGGTCTACCCCTTATGTGTTTCTATGTCACTCGTGGCACCGCCCGGAGAAGTCTGCCAGGGTGACACTCTCTTTTTCCTATGTCCAGCGCTCTCACCACTGTCTATAGGCTGAAGCTGTATACAGGGCTCTTTTAAGGATGCTTGCATGCTGAGCTCTCTCCTTTTTTCCCCACAGGCCGAGGTTTCCAAGAGCAGGTCTGCCCTGAAGGCAGAGAGCGCCACTACACTCTCTCCCTCTCTTCTCTGCTCGCTCTACTCTTAAAGTGCCAGTCACTGTAGCAAAAGCAGGGGCAGCTGTATTTACTTAAAATGCAGTTTATGTTCAAAAGAGACTTAAGTTCAGTCTATGGCTAACATTATGCAAGAAAAGTCTAGCTCAAAAGCTACTCCTCTTCAATCTCTGCCCATCTGAGTTTTTTTTCATCTCTTTTTATCATCTCGGTCCCAGGCTGCTTCTCTCTCTCCTCCGAAACTACCAGTCATGAGAATCGATGTCTAAGAAACGTTTCTTTCTGCCAAGCAAGGGTTAACAGTTTCTAGCTCTCAGCAGGGCTGCGGGCTCAGGCACTCCTAGGCTGGGCAACTCTCACATAGCTAGGCACCTTTTCCGGGAGGGGCGGGGGGGGCGGGTGGTGAGCACACACAGAAGGCACTTCCACAGTTTTCCACCCCTCCATCCTGGATGGGGCAGCTCAGTTCTAGTCCTGTCCACTCTCTTCTCCCCCTGGGGGCCCAGCTTACTTTAGTTCCACTGCGTGGTTGTCCTCAGCCCGGCCATGTGGCTCTCCTCCCCCACTCAGCCTAGAGCTGAGCAGGGAAGAGGAGATGTTTCCACTGCTGAAACCAGAATCCAAAAGAGGCCGAACCCCCCTGGAGTCCTGCTTTTAACTCTTTGTGTCCTCAGAGGCGTGTCCAAACCTCTGAGTGACCAACCCAGGTGCCAGCAGAAAAGCTGATCACTGATTGGCCTGCCCACATCCCCGTAGAAAAATTGACCTCCCCCCGCAACCACGACAGTATTTAAGGAAACCTTGTAAAGATTCTGAAAATCATTTGTCTCACAGGTAACATTTCCCTGTTTGCTTTTTGGAATTGACTGACAAAAACAGTCTGAGTCTGAATCATTCCAGGGAGCTGAGGGTGACTTGGGATTTGCCCTGATTTGGCAGAGACCCAAACCACGCTGCTTCAAGCATCTCATGTTGCATCCCCCATCTTCTTCCCTGCTGGAGTCCTGGGGTTGGGACTCTGCTGTTCCAAACCTCCAGCCATGGTCATCTCAGAATCCCAGAATCCCAGACTCATTTGGATGGGAAGGAACCTTAAAGCTCACCTCATTCCACCCCCTGCCATGGGCAGATACACCTTCCACTATCCCAGGTTGCCTCAAGCTCTGTCCAGCCTGGCCTTGGACACTTTCAGGAATAAAGTGTTCCTCAAGAGAGATGAACTCCATTTTCCTTCCTAGAGTTTGTGCCCAGCCACTACTTCCAAAAGGAAAGAGCTATTCCAGCAGCCTCTGCTGGCCAAATTTTGCTCCTCTTTCCATTCCCAGGATAAGTCTCAGGGTATTTCCCAGGCTCCCAGGCCCTTCTTGCAGAGACTATTCCCCATCCTCCTCTCTCAGAGCAAGACATGATACCAGTGTTTATCCCCTGCTCCTGCTGCACTGGGTTCAGAATCTGCCTGGCTGCAAACCAGTGAAATGAGCTGGGAGGGAGCCCTGGGATTCAGGGCTCACCAGGAAAACCTCCTGCAGTGCTGAGCCTTCCCAGCACCTCTGACTTCCTCTCTCTTAGAATCGTGGAATCATTGAGGCTGGAAAAACATCCAATCTTTGACCAAATACCCCCATGCCCACTGAACAATATTGTGAAGTTCTACGTCCACTTGTTTTTTGAACACTTCCAGGGATGACGACTCCATCACTGCCCTGGGCAGTTGTGCCAGGGCCTGACCACCCTTTCAGGGAAAAATTTCTTCCTGATGTCCAACCAGACCATCCCCTGGCACAACTTGAGGCCATTTCTTCTTGTCCTGTCTCTGTTCCCTGGGGGTATAGCCTGACCATCCCCCTGGCTGTCCCCTCCTGGCAGGGATTTGTGCGGAGTCAGAAGGTCCCCCTGAGGAGCCTGAGGTCCCTGAGTGTCACCGCTGAGTATGGACAGCATGACTAATGACACTAACTCTCAGCGTAGAGCAAAAATGAGAGCAATCTAATTTTTATACAGTACTTCGGTACAGTGAATATGATTGGTCGTTAGAGCCTGCACCTCTTTGTAAACATCTTTGCCAGTAAACAAGTTGGAAAAACACCACCTGCTGATGGTTTTTCACTTCCCAAGGATTGTTATAGTTCCTCTTTTATTTTTCCCAGGCCACTTTCCCAGGCCTGTGTGAAAATATTATGTGAATGATTTCACACAGACACTGCTGCTGCCTGATGCATAAAAGTCAGACCATTGTCAGTATCCACAGCTGAGGACCTTCTTTTCTCCAGGCTCTGTTCCCTTCCCTGAACATGCTCCAGCCCCTCAATGTCCTTCCCGAATTGAGGGGCCCAGAGCTGCCCTCAGGAATCCAGGTGTGACCCCAGCAGTGCCAGCCCAGGGCTGTTCCTCACCTGCTCCCTCCAGTCCCCCCGCAGCCAGAAGCAGCACTCTGGCAGGGAGCTGGTGCAGCCCTGGCTGCAGCCAGGCTGGTCTCACCTCCTGCTGTCTGCCACTGCTGAGTCCCTGTTCCTGTGCAGGTGGCAGCTCTGCAGCAGGGCTCCACCCGGGAGCCAGTGGTGGGCGAGCGCGAGGACAGGGAGCCCAAGGAGCCAAAGCTTCCCTGGAAGGTGAGAGCCCTGGAAACCCCTGCTCTAACCATGCTCAGTGAGGCTGTCATTTCTCCCACCTTCCTGTTGCTGGCTCCAGGGTGCTGAACACCTTTTTCCCTCTCCCCTGGGTCCAGCTCCATGGGAAATGCCCTTCCTGGTGGATACAGGCCATTTCTGAGAGGGGGGAATTTGTGCTGGGGTGCTCCAAGGGGTTCTGCTTCCCAGAGATCACAGCATGGTTTGTATGGAAAGAGACCTTAAGGGCCATCTTGTTCCAACCCCCTCATGTGCAGGGACACCTTCCACCAGATGCTCTGGGAAGCCCTCAACCATCCCTATTCCATAATTCCTGTAAGAAGCCCCATCCCTGGCTTGTGGAGGCTGTTGATGGAGGTCCCAGAGCCCCCTGTCTCCACTTCCACCCCCTGACTGAATGGCTGCAGGCAGTGCCACAGCCTGGAAGCTTCGGAGCATCCCAATATCCACCTCCCTGTCTGGTGCCTTGCAGCGTCTCTCCAATGGCTCCGTCCACCCGGATGACGAGGCTGGGCGGGTGGTGGAGCTGCAGGAGCTCCTTGAGAAGCAGAATTTTGAAGTGGTCCAGGCCAAGGAGCGAATCTCTGCCTTGGCTGCCAGCGTGGCTGAGCTGGAGGAGGATCTGGGCACTGCCAGGAAGGATTTGATCAAATCTGAGGAGATGAGCAGCAAGTACCAGAGAGACCTCCGAGAGGTGAGTCCCTGTCCCCCTGCACTGCCTGGCAGAGACCTCACAGCTGCTTCCCCTGGGCTGGGAAGGGATTAGAACTCCTGTTTGTGTTCTCCAAAAGAGGCCACTGCCCATGGGAAATTATCCCCAGGTCCACCAGCAGGACTTTCCTGAGATTACAGACAGGGTCTCAGGTGTGCTGCACACCCGGGGCAGTGACCTGTGTCCTCTCTAGAAGGTTCTTCTGTGATTGACTCTCCCTTTATCACTGTCTCATTCTGCTGTCCCTCATCCCTCTCTCAAGGGGGGTTTTCACACCCCTTGGATTCGGGATGTCCCAGGCTTGAAGGAGCTGGACGGCACTGCTGTTCCCAAAATGCTGCCACAGGGCAGGATGTGACAGCCCCATCTCTTCCCCAGGCCCTGGCACAGAAGGAGGACATGGAGGAGAGGATCACCACACTGGAGAAACGGTACCTGGCAGCCCAGCGAGAGGCCACCTCCATCCATGACCTCAATGACAAACTGGAAAATGAGCTGGCCAACAAGGAGTCCCTGCACCGCCAGGTACCAGAACTGGACACAAAGTGTTCCCCTGCCCTGGGGCCCTGGGGGCAGAAGGGGATGCTGGGGCTGGGACGTGCCAGGCAGTCATCCTGCTGTCCCACAGTGTGAGGAGAAGGCACGGCACCTGCAGGAGCTGCTGGAGCTGGCGGAGCAGAAGCTGCAGCAGACAATGAGAAAGGCAGAGACGCTGCCCGAGGTGGAAGCGGAGCTGGCCCAGCGCATTGCTGCGCTCACCAAGGCAAGGGGCAGGGGCAGGGCGGGTGCTGGGAGCTGGAGGGGCTGGCAGAAGGAAGGCAGGGCTGGGACTAGGGGAGAAGCTGGGTCTGGCCACCCCCTCCAGCGATGGAGCCCCTGGCAGCCCGAGGCATCCCACTCTCCTTCCCAGCTGTGGCCTCTCTGTTCCCTGCTGTCCCCACTGCTGCAGGCACAAGGCACCGCCTTTAAGGGACCCCTCAGTGTGTCCTGCTCCTTTGGGGTTTTCTCCCTTCCCTCGGCCCCTTTCTCCAAGGCAGGGTGCCCCTGTTGGTGTGAATGCCCTTTGGCTTGGGTGAGATTACTTGTAGGATAAGGAGAAAGAGGAAGCACTAGGCTGGATTTTGGAGGGTGCAGGCCTGGAGGGAGGGATGGATGCAGCCATCCCTGTCCTTCCTGGGTTCTGGCATGGTGTTTAATCCCTCACAGAGCACCTCCAACTCCTGTCACTGTGCCAGCAGGGCTGGTTTGGGCTCACAGGGAGCCCTGGCAGGGGTGCAGGCAGTGGGAGAGAGCCCTGCATCCCAGGAAGGACTGAGATGCAGAGATGGACACCAGGATGCAGTAGGGCCCTCATGGCTTTGGGGAGCATCATCTGAGAAGGCTGCTCTGCTTTTCCCAGGCAGAAGAGAGGCACGGGAGCATCGAGGAGCACCTCCGGCAGCTGGAGACTCAGCTGGAGGAGAAGAACCAGGAGCTGGCCAGGGTGAGTCCTGATCCTTGCCTTGGTGCCTGGGCACACCTGGATTGCAGTTCAGGAGCAGGCTGGGAGAACAGCCTGGTTAGTCCTCTTCCATCCAGGATCACTTAAACTTGAGCCACACAGCAGTTTATGGCACTCTCTGCTGTGATTTCCTCTCTCCCAGGTGTCCAAGACTTCCTGTTAATATTCCACACCCACTCCTCCCCCAGCATCACCCCCTGGGGCAAGCTGGGACCCCACAGGGTGGAAGGGGAGGCTCCAGCAGCTCTTCCCCTGAGCCTGGATCAGTGGGATGAATGGGGCAGGGAAGCTGAGCTACTGTGCCTGGGCTGCACAGTCCCTTCTCCAGCTTCTTTGCTTCTCAGCCAGGGGCTGAGCTGTTCATGCAGGTGACATTACAGATGCCCCCACATGTTTTGCCTTAAGGCAGATATTTGAAAATCCAGAGGTTCAGTGTCCATTGGGATCTGGAAAGTGACCCCAGTGTGGATATTCCTGGCAGATATACAGGAGAAGCTTTCTTGAGGGGCAGGCAGGCAGGCATGATCTCCCTAAACCCTTTTCTCTCCTGTTCATCCCTGGCTGGAAGGTGGCAGAGAGCAGCAGAGCCACCACAGAGGGTCCAACCAGTGCTGTAAGAGGTGGATTTGTTCCCAAAAGCTGGGCCTGGTGGGCCAACTCTGACACCGCAGCAGGCACAGGATGGCAGGAGGGCACTGAGCCCCTCTGGAGGTGACAGGGATGTCACTGTGTCTGTCCTAGGCCCGCCAGCGGGAGAAGATGAATGAGGAGCACAACAAGCGGCTCTCGGACACTGTGGATCGGCTGCTGAGCGAGTCCAATGAGCGGCTGCAGCTGCACCTCAAGGAGAGGATGGCAGCCTTGGAGGAGAAGGTAGTGCCTGGGGCAGGGGTCCTCTGGGAGTTGAGGGGGCTGCAGCTGCTCTGTGCCTCATCTGGCCATGGCCCATGGCTGGAAGCGCCTGTGCAGGGCTGGAGAAATGGTAACATGCAGGACACGGCTGTGCTGGGGCTGGTGGAACACAGGGACCTGCTCCAGTCACCCCACCAGGGACACCCCCTGCCCAACACCTCCCACCTCCCAACCCAGCAGGATTTGTCCTGCTCCATTCCCTCGCCTCCCTGTGTCTCTGCTGATGCAGCCCTGATGTCATCTGTGCCCAGCTGTCAGAGCAAATCCCAACTGCATTCTGCAGGAAAAAATGCAGTATTCATCCTGTCCCAGTGCTCATCCTTCCATGTGCTGCCTTAAAACCTTCCAGCCCCTACGTCCAGACTGATTTCTCTTCTCTAAGCCAGGGCAGTGTCCATGAACATCTCCCACCTGACTCCTGGGGATCTGGGTTTCCTTGGAGGAGCCAGCTGGAGCTGTGGCTGCCTCGGTGTGAATAGAATTAACTGGGAGCAGCTGGCTCCAAGCAAGGATCCACCCGCAGTGCCAGTGGGAGGTCAGACCTTGGTGATTCAGCTCCCTGGGGCTTCCTGCCCTTGGCAAGCTGGAGCACACAGGTGCATCCCCCAGCTGATGCCTCCAGGGCTGGCTCTGTCCCCCCACTGCTCTGCTCCTCCTGTCCCCAACCATGTGTGGCTGTGCCAGCATGTCCAGTTGCTCAGCAGATTTGTCTGAATAAAGAGCAGGACCCAACCTGCGGGGATGAATTCAAATCCCACCTCAGCAAGTAACAGGGACCAGAGTGGTGACATGTTGTGAAGGCATTGCCTGCTCCCCAGTCTGGTGCCAGCACTGTCCCACCCTGAGAGTTTATCCAGGTCTTTCATGCACAAAAATGATTCTGTTTGGCTGACAGCACTCACCAAAGATGAGAACTGGTTCAGGCAGTTACAAACTCTCCAGGGGAGGTTTAGATAGATATTAGGGAAGAAAAAATCAAGGAAAGAATTATAGCATTGAAATAGACTGCCCAGGACAGTGGTGGAGTCACCATCCCTGAAGTGTTCCAAAAACATGGATGTGACATTCGGTGTCATGGTGCTGGGGGGAATGGTTGGGCTCAGTCTTAGAGGGCTTTTCCAATCTTAACAATCCCATGAGTCTGTGATTCTATAAGCACATCTCCTTTCCATCCTGCCTACTCCCTAGCTAGATGTAAGGGACATTTTTCCCCTTGACCCACCTGCTCAAGGAGTTCTTCTCCTCTCAGTCATTTCCCAGTCCTCAAGCCCTGTCCATCACATCCCTCATCGCCCTCCACGGCCATGGTCAGCCACACAGTGGGACAGGAGTTGAGCTGTGGCCATCCTGCTTGAGAGGCAGGAGCTTTGCAGAGGAGACCTGTGCACAGGCAGGTGAGGAGTAGCCCAGGGAGCCTTTTCCAGGTGTTCACTACACAGGGATTCCACACTGGCCATTCCTGGGAGGCTGCATGGCCATTTCCTAAATGGTCTCTGTTTTTCTTTCCTGTTTTTGTTCCCTTTTATTTTCTTTGGTTTTTCTTAAAGAATACATTGTTACAAGAGCTGGAAAATACCCAAAAGCAGATAGAGGAACACCAGCATGACAAGGTAAATGCACTGCAGGGACCTGACCCAGTGATGGCATTGCCTCACTCTCAGCCCCTTGCTTCTCCTGAAATGCCCCAGCTGGGGAGAAGCTGGGATCCCAGAGCACCTGGCAGCAGGAGGCCACACACTCACCCACGCAGTAACTGGATAGAAGCTGCCACCCCCCTCCCTGGAGAGCCCTGGGTCAGTTCCCTATGGGATGTTGTGTCCCATCTCCTTGTTTCTGTCACACTCATCCATCCCTGAGCCCGCTGGGGACAGTGGCAAGCCGTGGTGGCTTCACCTGTGCAGGTAGCCATGTCCCCTTGGCCCCTGAGGCTTTCTCAGACTGGGGGGAGATCTGCCCCGTGCCCCCCAGCTTGCAGAGGCCCTGTAGCCTTCACACCCCGCTCTCAGATAAAGCATCTCAGTGTTGTCTGCATGAATCCCTAGAGGCCTTGCTAGAAAGCTGGAGGGACACGGCTTTTTGGAGCAATGGGAGCTTTGAGGATGTGCTGCATGTCTGATGCATGTTTTGGGGGATCAGGAGGGCTTTTCCTCTTGCCTGCAGGGAGGATGTGTGCTCATTCCTTGTGCTTCCCAGCCATGGCTGCTCAGGTC
Organism: Prinia subflava; assembly: GCF_021018805.1. Taxonomy (NCBI): domain Eukaryota; kingdom Metazoa; phylum Chordata; class Aves; order Passeriformes; family Cisticolidae; genus Prinia; species Prinia subflava. The sequence goes on from NC_086269.1 coordinate 6,628,081, forward strand.
TGGGCAGGGCAGAGCTCAGGGACTCGCATGACACTGCTGGCACTTCGACCACCCTGGCTCAGCCTGTTTGTCCCCCAGACTGGATCCTGCTGTGCTTGGGAGATCCCTTCTCCCCTCCCTGTCCATCTGCAGCCTCCTCCTGGCATCTCCCAGCACTGGGTGTGGGCACAGCTTCCCCATGGGGATGCAGCTGGGAGCAGGAGGGACAGGGCCAACAGCAAGTTTGGCTGGGGGAGTCCCTCACTGCCAATCCCTTGCCAAGGGAATACACACATGCATCTGGAGCAGAACCAGAACATTTAAGTGGGACTTGTTTTCCTTCATCTCCCGAAGCAGCATTCCTTGAGCACCTGTGTCTGTCTGTCGTGATCCTCCCTCCCCAGCACCCTCATTCCCTGTGCCTGCATGAGCTGTTTCTTTACTGATGTGTCCAAGATGCTTTAAACCTGGGGTGGGGATCAGTAAAGGGAATGTAAACATGGCAATAGCCAAGCATGTGGATTACCCCAAACCTGGCAGCTCTCCAGAGCAAACCCAACCCCTGCCTGTCTCATCCCCCCAAACAGCGGCGTTTGTCCGATGAGATCGACAAGCTGAGGCTGGAGGTGGATCAGCTCAAGACCAGGAGTGGGACGTTTGTGGAGAGTGTGCACACCAGGTAAGTGCCAGGGCAAACACCTGCACCCCTGGCTTTGGGGACCCCAAAGTGCTGCTGGCACTGGGTATTTCTGGTGCACCCAAGATTCAGTGCCAGGCTGCAGGGTACTCACAGCAGGGTCAGGTCCAGCTGTGCTGTCCCACCGTAGATCTGTCCTGGGGTGGGATAGAGACTCTTGAGAATAGCCCAGCCCAACTGAATTGCCCCAGATTTGCTCTTGTATGGATGAGAAACCACTGGGCATTGTTTCTTTTTCTGCACAAGTGGCTCAGGACTTATTTTGGTCCGAAAGCTGGATATTCACCAAAAGACTTTTTTCCATGTGGAGTACAGGGGATGGGCTGGTGCAGCAGGAGGAATTGCTTTGGAGCTCTTGCAGGCAAAGGAGAATGAAGCCCCTCTTTCTCCAATGCAATGGTCCTTCCACACTCTTTCATTTAAAGTCAACTGGGACATGGGGACATCCCAGCCCAGGGCACCAGGAGCAGAGGTGAGTCCATCGGGCCTCAGCCTCTGGCACTGACCAGGATACCCAGAGCTGCTCCAGGAAGACGGGTGGAAAAGAAGGCTGACAGCACAACCACCCCATTGTACTGCTGCAGCCACCTAGGACACCACACCCTGCCCTGGGCATTTCCAAGTGTGGGTTCAAGGCAGCAAGGGGTCAACAGGAGCACACAGTGAAAAAAATTCCCCTCTCAGCAAAGCTGGAAAAGATGGGGAGGAGCTGGTGTAACCAGCTTTGGATCTGTCAGCAGAGAGGAGAAGAAGGCCATTACTGTCGTGGAGAAAAGAAATGGATGGAGGAGAGCTGAGTGCTGGAGCAGAGTCTGCAGCATGTGTTGGACCTTTTTGCATGGGTCTTTAGGAGCAGGATGGACAATTTGGTGATTTTTTTTTGTATTTCTCAGAGGAAAAATCAGCAGAAATCTTGAGTTGCAGAGTCATCCCCCAGCTGAAATGTCAGCTTTTGTCTAAGGTGTTTTTATCTGGTTTTAGCTGGGCAGCAGCTTGTCAGGAGCTCTGAAATCCCTGGAACTTGGGTTGTGCCTTTGTCTGACACACTAGGCTGGCGCAGCCATGCTGCTCGTGGTGCTGATTTTATCTCCAGGCCTGTATCTGTGCTTCAAACCAGGCCCACCATAGTGGAAAACTGCGATCTGCCTGAGGCTGCTGCTTTTGTCATCTTAAATTCATTTTAAACTAAACAAACCTTGAGTCTCCAATGGCACTGTATGTGGGGAGTAATCACCCTGTGCCCAGGAAGGTGCCTTGCTTAGCTCCATGGTTGGGTCTTCAGGGCCAAGAGGAACAACCAGGCAAGCTGGAGACATGGAATGAACACCACGAGTAGCTCCAGGTGTCCTCATGTGCAGCTGCTGCCTTGCTCTGCCACGTATGGCACTCACCAGGTCCTGCTCCCAAGCACTAGCCCTGGCAGGGAGGTGTGAAGAAGTGCCAGCTGAGACATCCCAACAATGCTCATGTCCTCACACCTGGAAGATGTTTCAGGTGGCATTTTATTCACTGAAATCACAGAATCATTAAGGTTCGAAAAGTTCTCCAAGGTCATCAAGTCCAGCCTTCAGCCAAATACCAACATTCCCGACCAACATAAATCACATCATAAAGTGCCACATCTACTATTTTTTGAACACTTCCAGGAGTGGGAACTCCACCACTGCCCTGGGCAGCCTGTGCCTGGGGCCTAACCACCCTTTCCGTTAAGAAATTTTTCCCAATATCCAACCTGAACTTCCCCTCGAGGCCACTTCCCCTCATCCTGTCACTCACTGCCTGGGAGAAGAGACCAACCCTCATCAGGGTACTTTCTCCTGAAAGTGTTGGAGTAAACCTAAAAAGGAGAAGAGCTCCGTGGCTGGCTCCTGCTCGGTATGTGGGGATGGAGAAGACACAAGTTGTGTTGAGAGATTCCAGCTGCTCTGGAGAGGGAGGGGCAAGATGGGTTTGTTCAGCCCTGGTTTCACAGCAGCCCCCCCCAGTGCAGAGGTGTTTGGGCAGAAGTGGCTGGATGCCCCCATGGGTGCACAGAGAAGGGGGAGGGAGCAGCAGGGGAAGGCCCAGGGCTAAACTTCTGACAGTCTGGGAAAGTTGGGAGTCTCCTGAGGTTAGAGGTCACCAGAGGCTGCAGATTGCTCAGAAGGGGCATCTCTGATCTCTGTGAGCAGGGACAGGACCCCAGGGAATGGATGGAGCTGGGTCAGGGGAGGGTCAGCCTGGATATCAGGGAAAGGTTCTTCCCACAGAGGGTGCTGGGCTCTGCCCAGGCTCCTCAGAGAATGTGCACAGCCCCAAGGCTGCCAGAGCTCCAGGAGTGTTTGGACAATGCTCTCAGGGATGCACAGGATGGGATTGTTGGGGTGTCCTGTGCAGGGCCAGGAGTTGGACTTGATTGTTGTGGGTCCCTTCCAGCTCAGGATATTCTGTGACTCAATGATTCTGTAAGTGATTCTGTGAGTGCATTTCCAGGTTCCCTGTTGGGGAATGGGGCACCTTTTTCCAGAGCCTGGTTTTGCATCCTTTTGTGCCGAGCAGGCAACTATGGTTGGGATGGGCATCCCACAGTGGTCTGCTTCTCCTTCTCCTCCTTCTCCTCCTCCTTCTCCTCCTCCTTCTCCTCCTCCTCCTCCTCCTCTGTCTGGAGAAGCCTGGGCTGCAAGGGGAGCAGCCTGAGGGTGAGGGTGTCCTGCACATAGCAGTATCCCCCACAGGGCTCTTTCTTCCCAGGTCCCACATGGGGAGTGCCACCGACCTGCGCTTCCCGCTGGGAACTGTGGTCCACGCCCCAGCCGAGCCCTTCGGAGCAGCTCCAGGGCTGCCCCGGGCACAGAAAGGACGATTCGGTGCCCGGAGAGAGGAGCCAGCCAAGGTAAACCCTGTACAGCCCAGCATTAGGGTCTGCTCCTGCCCTGCACCCTAGGATTAGGGTCAGATCTGGACACTCGGGGCAGTTTCCTTTCCTTCTTGGTACACTGATGGGGGCGTATCAGAAGGGTTTCCCATTGGGGTCACATTGAGATGGAATTCCTGCATGGAGGTTGCCAGTCTGGCTTTTGGAGACATGGGAATGCTGTGTAGGACTGTGGCCCTTGTTCCCCCAGGACTGGGAGCAGGCCCAGGCAGGTGGGGTCCTGGCCACAGGGCCTCACGCCTTTGACAGCGACCCCGATATCTCTGACATGGACGAGGACGACCGCGAGACGCTGTTCAGCTCCATGGATGTGCTCTCTCCTGGTGGGCACTCAGATGCCCAGACGTTGGCCATGATGCTTCAGGAGCAGCTGGATGCCATCAATGAAGAGATCAGGTACGACCGTGGCCAAAACCCACCACTGCCTTGTGCAGAAATGGCTCCAGGTGGACAACAAATAGCCAGGAAGCTCTGCTGCCCTAAAATTGGGGCCTTGGTGTGTGTTCAGCCAGGGAAGGGGCTCCAGGACATCCAACCACAGGGCTTGGTCCTTCCTGCCATGTCTCCCCGTCCCTCAGCTGCACCACTGCTGACTCAAAGGGTCATTATTCCAAAGGATCGTTATTTTATAAAAAGTCCTCCATGGATATTAAAAGGAATCAGGGTGTGTCTCAGCTCTGGTTTTTATGGATCCTGATGTATCTTGCTGCCATTCCTGGAGATCAGGGGTTGAGGCACTGCTCCAAGGTGCATTTCCACAGGACAGAGGTCCTGTGTCCCTGGGAAGGTGGGGAGCCAGGAGCCCTGAGCCCCGCTGCTTCCCCAGGATGATCCAGGAGGAGAAGGAGTCCACAGAGCTCCGTGCAGAGGAGCTGGAGACGCGGGTCACGAGCGGCAGCATGGAGGGCCTGAACCTCACCCAGCTGTGCAAGAGGGCCTCCATCCCCACTTCGCTGACAGCCCTGTCCCTGGCCAGCTCATCCCCGCCACTCAGCGGCCGCTCCACGCCCAAGCTCAGCTCCCGCAGCGCGGCGCAGGACCTGGACCGCATGGGGATCATGACGCTGGTGAGAAGCCAGGAGGGCCGGGGCTCCGGCTGTGGGGTGGGAGCAGTGCCCACTGTCCACATGGGCCTGCGGGGGGTGCGGGACAGTGGGGTGCCCGTGTTTGCTGTCTCCAGCCTGGCAGCCTGGCCCCGGGAATGCTCTGGGGGGTTGCTCCATTAACTGCCCCCCTTTCTGTGTCTCTCTCGCTTTCCCCCTTGCAATCAGCCCAGCGACTTGAGGAAGCACCGGAGGAAACTGCTAGTGAGTGGCTCCCATCCCGTTGGTTTTTGTCCAGGCCCTTTTTCCAGCCTGCTCCTGGCTTTGTCCACACCAGGTCAGGGTGCAGCAGGCGCGGGATGGAGCTGGGGACCCCAGGGATTCAGCAGGACAATCATGGGGATCCCAAAAGGTGCTTGGACATGTTCCCGCCGGCAACCTGGGGGGTCTGGCAGGACATGGGGAGGTTCAGAAAGCCACTGGGTCCTCAAACATTGTGTTCCCTCTGGCAACAGGGTGTCCTTGGGACATTCCCATCTGTGCTCTTCAGAGCCCTCTGATGAGGGCCATCAACTTCTTTCCCCACACCCTGACCTGGACCATGGGGCTGCATCCTCTCACCCCCCATTCCCAGGATCTCAGCCATACTGCCACATCCTCCCCATCCTCTTGGGCATCTGGAACCATTGCCAGAGCTCTCATTCAGACCATTCTTGGAGCGTGGCAAAGCCCCAGGGTTCTGGTGGCTCTTTTGGCCATGCCTCCATGTAGCAAGAGAGAGGCAGGCAGCAGGGCAAGGATGGAGCTGGGCTCTGGCCTCCCACCCTCACAGCCCCTCCACTTGTTCAGTGGCAGCAGGGCAAGGATGGAGCTGGGCTCTGGCCTCCCACCCTCACAGCCCCTCCACTTGTTCAGTCGCCCGCAGGTCGGGATGAGAGCCGGGAGGACAAAACCACCATCAAGTGTGAGACATCCCCGCCATCGTCACCCCGGACACTGCGGCTGGAGAAGCTGGGCCACCCTGCCCTGAGTCAGGAGGAAGGCAAGAGGTATGTGCAGACCCTTGGCATCTCTGTTGGTTTGAGCATATACCTGGGGCACATGTGTGATGTGGGGTGGGCTAGGATTTGCCATGGCTTGTGCTCTGCTCAAGAATAACCAAAAGGCTTTGCTGTTCCTCTCCCTCCTCCACCCTCAGCTCACTGGAGGACCAGGCCAGCAATCCCAGCAGCAGCCAGGACTCCTTGCACAAGGGCTCCAAGAGGAAGGGCATCAAATCCTCCATCGGGCGCCTGTTTGGGAAGAAAGAGAAGGGTCGCTTGATCCAGCTGAGCAGAGAAGGGGCCACGGGGCAGGGTTTGTGAGCAGCCCTGTCCCTGTCTGTGCCAGACTGTCCACACCCTCTGGCTCTGTCTGTCATTGGGGTGCTGTTAGGGTGACAGGGAGAGGCAGGGACACCTCTGGTGGTTTGGGGATGTTGGGGGCATGGCAGCTTCAGGGAAGCTGAAGCTTGGTGTTTTCTCCCCTTGGCCTGTCTGGCCTGAGCATGGTGTCAGCTTGATGCTCTGTCAGAGCTGGAGTGTGGACAGTGACCTCCTTCACTGTATCTCATCTTTAATGTCCTCAAATCTACTTCCCTCCCATGGATTTTGCAGAGCCCTTTGGTAGGAGTTGCTTTTCCTTTACTGCTTCCACATTGAGCATTGTTGGACTCAGTGATCTTTCTGTGTCCCTTCCAGAAGGGACTATTCTGTGACTTTGGGATTCTGGGATTTGGAAATAGGAGGTATGGCAGGAGGTGTCTGCTTGGGCTTCCCAGGGATGCAGAGGGGCCATGGGGGTAGGTTGCAAAGGGACACTGCCACCTCCTGTGCTGCACAGTGTCCCCCTGACATGGGGACGGTGACAGTGCCTGCACTGGCCCTGGTGGTGGTCACACTGGCTCGGGGACATCACACTGACCTGAGGGTGTCTTGCTTGCCCAACAGTGGTGCTGACTGACGTGGAGGGGGGCATCCAGGACCCCCTGGGACTGGGCAAGCTGGGGGCTCAGGCTGAGAAGGATCGACGCTTGCGGAAGAAGTGAGTGAGCTTCCTTCCCTATCCCAGCAAGAAACTGATCTTCTGGGAGGCCATAAAACAGGATTAGAAATTGCTGGGAAATATGCTCACCTTCATCCTCCCTTGGGCCTTGTTGCTTCCTTCACAACTTTGTCTCCAGCTGTTTCCTACTGCCTGGGGTCTGTTCCGTTCCAGGAACTCTCCCTTCCCCCAAGCCCCCCATAAATCACTCCTCTGCTTTTGTTCCTGCCAGGCACGAGCTCCTGGAGGTGCGTGCCCATGGATTGTCCCCATGCTGTCCCCACAGGCACAGGTCTTTGTGTGCCACCATGTCCCACCATACTTGGTCCATGTGCATGGCTGAGGCCTGCAAGTCCTGGGAGAGCAGAGGGGATCCCTGGATCCCTCATAGCCTGTGGAGCTGTGGTTTGAGTAGAGCTTTGGGTTTAAGCACGTCTGATGAGGAGTGGCTGAGGGAGCAGCTAGGGGCCTCAGCCTGGAGAAAAGGAGACTCAGGGGGCACCTTCTGGCTCTGCACAACTCCTGACAGGAGTGGGGAGCTGGGGGGGAGTTGGACTCAGCTCCCAGGGAGCAGGGACAGGACAAGAGGAAATGGCCTCAAGCTGTGCCAGGGGAGGTTCAGGTTGGATATTGGGGAAAAGTTCTTTGGTGAAAGGATGGTCAGGCCCTGGCACAACTGCCCAGGGCAGTGGTGGCATAACCATCCCTGGAAGTGTTTGAAAGATGTGTGGATGTGGCACTTGGACATGGGTAGGTGGAGAATGTATCACTGCTGGGGGAATGGTTAGAACTGATCTTAGAGGGCTTTTCCAACCTTTATGGTTCTATGAGAAGCTCCGTGGGTGCTCCTTCCTTGTGCTGTCATCAGGCAGGGGGAGCTGGGCTGCCCACAGGCCACCTGTGCCAGCTACAACCAGACCCAGATTCCCATGTGGACATTCAGTTTTGATATTGGGCTCTAGAGAGGGCAGCCTTGCCCCTGGCACGGGAGCCAGGGTGGCAGTGCCAGGCAGTCACTGCTGTCCCTGTCCCCAGCTCTGGGTGGGGATGCCAGCCTGGTACGTGGCCGCATGCCGGGCCAACGTCAAGAGCGGGGCCATCATGTCAGCGCTGTCGGACACGGAGATCCAGCGGGAGATCGGCATCAGCAACGCCCTGCACCGCCTCAAGCTGCGCCTGGCCATCCAGGAGATGGTGTCCCTCACCAGCCCCTCGGCACCGCCCACCTCCCGCACGGTGAGTGCTCCCTGCACACCCCAGGCCCCTCGAGCACCACACTGCCTGCTCCGTGCCCTCCTTGCCCTCCTTCTCCTTGGACCACTGTGGCAAACGGTGGCCGTGGAGGGGGTGGTGTCCCCTCGTGGGCTGGTCAAACCACTGGACGCTCATCCTCCAGCACAAAGGTCATTACTGGCTGGAAGCGTGAAGCTCTTTCCAGTTTCAAGGCTTCTGCCATTCATATGGGACTGTCAGCAGGAGGCCAAGCCTGCAAAGAGCAGAACTCAGGGGCTGGCTGCCCTGGAGAGGATAAAACTCCATCCAAAGAGCAGAAATCCAAATGTTCCTGAGGTACAGAGCCAGCTTGGTTGCACGCAGCCTTTTTCCCATTCATTTCAGCACAAGCCTTTTCCATCTGAAATTCCTGGGGCACCTCAGAGCAACTGCAGATCCCTGCCCTCTGTAGGATGGAGGGATTGTGTCTTTTGCTGGTCCCAAAGGGCCTTGAGGGGTTAATGGTGGCCAAGGAAAGCCAAGTCACATCTGTAGACTTGAAGCTGGCATAAGGAAGGCTGCTATGTCCCCCTCAGAGGGCTGTGTCTGGGGCCACAGCTGATGTGGACAGGCCTGCAGACTCCTTGAGCATCACACTAAAGTTGAAGAGGAGATGAATGAAGGTCCCTGCTCGGCTCTGTGTGACAGCCCAGCATCCTCTCAGGCAGTGGGGTGTCAGTAGGCTGAGCTGCAAAGATGTGGGGTGTCCCTAGGACAACTCCAAGCACAGGGTGGTCTGATCCTCCACCAGCCTGAGCCTGTATTGGTTCCAGCATAGTTGGTGCTGACAGAGGCTGGACATGAAGCCAGGTGAGCCCAGGTGTGCTCAGGGCAAAAAGGCCAAGGGCACCTGTACTGTCCCAGCACTGTGGTAGCAGCAGGCCCAGGGCAGTCCCCATCCCCTGTGCTGGCACTGCTGGGGTCACACCTGGAATCTTGGGGGAGTTCTGGGCGCTGTCCCTCTATGACAATAGAGACCTGGAGGGGCTGGAGCGTGTCCAGGGAAGGGAGCAGAGCTGAGGAAGGGTCTGGAGCACCAGGAGTGGCTGAGGGAGCTGGGAAAGGGGCTCAGCCTGGAGAAAAGGAGGCTCAGGGGGCACCTTCTGGTTCTGCACAACTCCCTGACAGGAGAGGGAGCTGGGGGTGTCGGGCTGTGCTCCCAGGGAACAGGGACAGGACAAGAGGAAACAGCCTCAAGTTGTGCCAGGGGAGGTTTAGGCTGATATTGGGAGAAGTTTGTTCCTGGAAAGGGTGGTCAGGCCCTGCCACAACTGCCCAGGGCAGTGGTGGGGTCACCATCCCTGGAAGTGTTCAAAAATGAGTGGATGTGGCACTCGAGGACATGGGATAGTGCTGAACACAGTGGTGGTGCTGGGTTGAGCGCTGGACTTGATATTTCAGCCTTACTAATTCTGTGATTCCATGACTCCACGATGATTGTGAACTGAGGCCATGTTTCTGTAGTGGTTTGCTCTGACCCCTCTGCTCTTTTCCCTACAGTCCTCTGGAAATGTCTGGGTCACCCATGAGGAGATGGAGAACATGGCAACTTCCACCAAGACGGTGAGGCTGGGCAGCCCCCAGGGTGTTGGGGGAAGCCCCTGGGGTGTCAGGGTCCGAGCAGCTCCAGGTGTGTTAACCCAGAGGGAAGGGCATCCCTCACATCAGCGCTTGGCCAGCACCCTACAGCTCTTTAGAAACCCTCTTTCAACCTTTAATGTCCCCACAATTTCTAAAAGTAGCTTTAAACCCCATCAGATTTTTTTTCCTTTGTGGATCTCACTGGGTTTCCAGAGCAGCCTGGCTGTTTGGGAGTTAAAGACAAAACCCAGGAGTGATCTTGAGACACATGAGATCCCCAAATCATTCTGCACGCACGTCATGGTCTAAACCCCCACTGACCTCAACACACCCAAATACTGTCCCCACTGTGTGTCCCTGCCACTGGCTGACAGCTTAGGGTCCCTTGCAGGGATGTGTCCATGCTCCCAAAAGCTCTGGCTCCTTTGGAGAGATGGAGCCACACTCCCTTCTCTGCAGCCTGATCATCCGCTGTCTGTGTCTCAGAGCAGGGCAGCATTTTGGATTGTGGGAACTGTGTGTCCAAGGCCAGGCTGGCACACCCTGGGATAGTGGAAGGTGTCCCTGCCCATGGCGTGGGTGGAATAGGATGAACTCTAAGGTCCCTTCCAATTCAAACAAGTTTGGGGTTCTCTGAAATAGGCATTTTATTGAAGCTTTTGTGAGTAGCTGGGATGTGCCACTATCCCTTGGCAGGTTCTCTGAGAATGAAGAAAACCAGCACAGGTTGGCAAAGGAGGAAAGAGCTAATAAAAAATTAGCGAATTGCCTTGGGCAGCCGTCTGCAGATTGTGACAGATGTACTGAAGCTTAATGCTCTTTCATCCATCTAAACTGGGGGGACCTAAGAACTCTCCATATTTCCCAGGAAACATGAACGAGCCCCAGGGTCGGTGCCATCTCCAGCCCAAGCCTCATCCTATTCTCCTCCTCCTCCTCCTCCTCCTCCTCCTCCTCCTCCTCCTCCTCCTTCTCCTCCTCCTCCTCCTCCTCCTCCTCCTCCTTCTCCTCCTCCTCCTCCTTCTCCTCCTCCTTCTCCTTCTCCTTCTCCTTCTCCTTCTCCTTCTCCTTCTCCTTCTCCTTCTCCTTCTCCTTCTCCTTCTCCTTCTCCTTCTCCTTCTCCTTCTCCTTCTCCTTCTCCTTCTCCTTCTCCTTCTCCTTCTCCTTCTCCTTCTCCTTCTCCTTCTCCTTCTCCTTCTCCTTCTCCTTCTCCTTCTCCTTCTCCTTCTCCTTCTCCTTCTCCTTCTCCTTCTCCTTCTCCTTCTCCTTCTCCTTCTTCTCCTCCTCCTTCTCCTTCTCCTTCTCCTTCTCCTTCTCCTTCTCCTTCTCCTTCTCCTTCTCCTTCTCCTTCTCCTTCTCCTTCTCCTTCTCCTTCTCCTTCTCCTTCTCCTTCTCCTTCTCCTTCTCCTTCTCCTTCTCCTTCTCCTTCTCCTTCTCCTTCTCCTTCTCCTTCTCCTTCTCCTTCTCCTTCTCCTTCTCCTTCTCCTTCTCCTTCTCCTTCTCCTCCTTCTCCTTCTCCTTCTCCTTCTCCTTCTCCTCCTTCTCCTTCTCCTTCTCCTTCTCCTTCTCCTTCTCCTTCTCCTTCTCCTTCTCCTTCTCCTTCTCCTTCTCCTTCTCCTTCTCCTTCTCCTTCTCCTTCTCCTTCTCCTTCTCCTTCTCCTCCTTCTCCTTCTCCTTCTCCTTCTCCTTCTCCTTCTCCTTCTCCTTCTCCTTCTCCTTCTCCTTCTCCTTCTCCTTCTCCTTCTCCTTCTCCTTCTCCTTCTCCCTCTCCCTCTCCTTCTCCTTCTCCTTCTCCTTCTCCTTCTCCTTCTCCCTCTCCTTCTTCTTCTCCTCCATGCTGTATTCTTGGTTACAGATTGGGTTGGGAACCAGGCCCAGTGGGATCAGAGTGTCCCCAGCACCTTGGGGACCAGGCTGAGGACCCCAACCCGTAGGAGTGGGCCCTGTCCCCTCAGTGTCCCTCTGCTGCGGCTTCCCATGCTCAGTGTGTGTGGCAGGCCCTGTCCCTGTGCAGCACCACCAGGTACTAACTTCACTGTCCTTTCTGTTGACATGCTGCGTGTCACACTTAGGACACAGAGGAAGGCAGCTGGGCACAGGTGAGGTCCCTGGGCCACCCTTGTCCGTGGGTGGTGCATGGGGTGGTCCTGGGGGGAAGGTGGAAATCTCAGGGAATATCTGGGGCATTGATGTTCTCCAAGGCCTTGGAGCCTTTACCTGAACCCCATGGCTGCTCCTCTGGGTGGTCTCTCAGGTACAGGATGTCCTCCTGGGCCCTTCTCTGCTCCAAGCAGTGGCTTTTCCTGGAACATCTGTGAGATCCAGAACCTGTGCTAAAAACCCCCACCTGTGTGACCACCCTGCATGCAAGCAGGATTCCAGCTGCACATTTACTTTTCATCTATTTTGTAGCCCAAATCCATACAGATTATTTTTATTAAGCAAAAAGGTGTGAGAAAAGAGTCCTACTTGGATCCATCTCTTCTGGTTTTATCCCTCTCAAGTACTTTACTTTCCTTCTGGTGAATTTTCATTCATTTTTGGACCCAAAATCAGTCTGCAGTGGAAGTGAATGGATGAGAGTTTTTTCCCAAAACTGACCTTTTTTTTGTTGTTTTTGTTTTGAAGTCATAAAATAGATATTCATTAAGTAGAGATTCTTAAAAATCAGTTAGGAATGCACTGGAACCTGTTTCTCAGGTATTTTGTCTTTCAATGAATGTGCTTTTTCCAGAGGCAGCTGCTGATAAAGTCCAGTTATACCTTGCCATTGCTTTTGGTACTTCTCTGTCTGCTGGGGGGGCATGAGTAGGACACAGACCATAGCCAGCAGGACTGTTCCCTCCACTCCTTCAGTAACCCCCAGGGCCGACTCCTCTGGCCAGGGTTCAGTCTCAGGACAGTGACCCTCCTGGGCTGTCACTGATCTCCTGGGAGTCTGCAGCTCCGCCAAGCCCTGGGTGCTCCCCAGCTTCTCCATGTGCTTCCCTGCAGACATTGGCCTATGGGGACATGAACCACGAGTGGATTGGGAACGAGTGGCTGCCCAGCCTGGGTCTCCCCCAGTACCGCAGCTACTTCATGGAGTGCCTGGTGGACGCGCGGATGCTGGACCACCTCACCAAGAAGGACCTGCGGGTGCACCTCAAGATGGTGGACAGCTTCCACCGGTGAGTCCTGGCCCCCGGGGTGCCCCGGCGTGCACATGGAGCAGAGGAGGGGGAGATTTGAGGGGTTCTCCTATGTCTTGGGCAGCCCTGGATGGCTCTTCCAGGCTGGACTCGCTGCCCTGAGCTGGCACTGCTCTTACGGGTAGAAGTTCTCCTTCACCTCGCTCCCTGCTGCAGGATTGCAGAGGACCAGGCCTTGCCCTGGCTGTGAAGAAAACCATGGGCAAAACTTCAGGCTCATCCTACCTGGTGCTCCACTGCCATCTGCCAGCAGTGCAGGGGGAGAAGGCTTGTACCATCCCAGCCATGGCTCCAACACCAGGATCTAGCCCTGCCACGGGGTTCCCACTGCCCACTCTGAGCCATGGGCCTGCCAGGGTCACCTCCAGGGGTGAGCCCTTCAGCCTGGAGCAGCCCCTGTAGGCTGGTTCCCCTTCCCTCTCCAGCCACCAAATGTGAGGATTGTTTGGATCTGTGCACTCTCAGGCAGCTGGAATAGGCTCAAACTGAGGAAGTGAGGAATTGCCAGGGAAGGGAGGGACATTCCCCATTTTCCAGCTTTGGGTTGTGTCCTGACCCATCCCTGGCCTGAAGCATCCTTTGGGCATGCGGGGAGCATGCAGAGAGGGCGTCCCCACCTGAGTGCCTGCCATCCCCATCCCCTGGAGGGCTGGGTGACCCCTGTGTCCCGTCTGTTGTTGCAGCACCAGCCTCCAGTATGGCATCATGTGCCTCAAGAGGCTCAACTACGACCGCAAAGAGCTCGAGAGGAGGCGAGAGGAGACCCAACATGAAATCAAAGGTCAGCGTCCCCTGTCCAGCTCCAGAACAGGAGAAGAGACACTGCCCAGGAGACACCCAGGGCTGATCTCTCTTCTGTCTCTTATTTTTAACCCATTTTGAGCCCACAGGGCTGTTCTCCTGAGGGACCTTCCGGCTGCTCGAAGTCCCTTTATCAGCTGACCCCAGGCAGGCATGAGGAGGGAGGAGGGGAAAGCAAAGATGCTGCCTGAGCATCCCATGATCTTCTCTGCCAATTTCACTATTCGGGACATCCCCAGCTTGCTCAGCCTCCCCTTCCTCATCACTGTCCTGAGATTCCCTATGCATCTGGCTGCTGCTTGGATTACATCTCATTATTGGTAATGCCCCTAATTACATCAGCAGCCATGCTGATTCTTAGGATTCTTAGGATTAATTTTCACAGTTGTTTTCTGCCTGTTATTTCAGCTTTGAGCTTGGTAAATTGAACTGAGCTATTTGTGGCACTTGAGCTCCTGGTTTTGCTGCTGGCTTGGGAAGGAGAGTCCCAGGACTATCCTGGGGCAAAGGGAAAAGGCCTCAGGACACCCCCAGACCTCCCCAGAGCCACGAGTGTGGTGTGAGGTGGCCCTGAGCTGTGCCCTTGCTGTTGTGCAGATGTGTTGGTGTGGACCAATGACCAGGTCATTCACTGGATCCAGTCCATCGGGCTGCGCGAGTATGGGAACAACCTGGTGGAGAGTGGCGTGCACGGGGCCCTGCTGGCCCTAGACGAGAACTTTGACCACAACAGCCTCGCCCTTGTGCTGCAGATCCCCACCCAGAACACCCAGGTAGGAGCAGCATCCTTGGTGGATTTTCGAGGGTGGCCAGTGTGGAACATGGCTGTGGTGTGACCGCACCATTGTCACCAACTCAGCTCTGCCTCTCAAAGCAGAGCTCTCCTATGGCATGGGGGCTCTCTCTGTCACACTCAGGCTTTTCTGGGATAGAAGTCTGGGCTGGAAGCACATTCCCCATTGATGGGGATCATAATTTTTTGGTTAATTGCAGGCTCGACAAGTGCTGGAGAGGGAGTTCAACAACCTGCTCGCCTTGGGTACAGACCGGAGGCTGGATGATGTGAGTGCCAAACCTCTCCATGTCCTGTGTGACTGAGGAAGGACTTGGGGATGCTGGTGGATGAGAAGCTCAACATGCCCTGGCCACACGTTCTACAAGCCCAGAACCCCCCTTGTGCTGGGCTGATCCTCCAGTGTGGGCAGCAGGGCAGGGGGAGATTGGAGATTCTGCCCCCGTGCCCCGCTCAGCAGAGCTGCCTCCAGCCCCAGACTCCAACATCAGAAGGATGTGGAGCTGCTGGAGCAAGTCTGGAAGAGGTGCTCCGGGGGCTGGAGCTCCTCTGCCATGAGCCCAGCATCCTTTGGAGTCTTTAATGGGACTTTTGTGTTGATGTCTCTGAGGCATCTTTGCAGGCAGGCTGTAGAGAAGAGACAGATGAGCTGGAAAGGATAAAGCCAATGCCATGGGATCCCAGCAAGATGTCCTATGACCTTGGCTCAGTTTGATCCCACACTTTGCTAGGGCTGGTCATCAATACCCTTGTTAGCTGGTGTCTCCCACTGTTCCCTGCAGGGCGATGACAAAACCTTCCGTCGGACACCGTCCTGGCGCAAGCGCTTCCGCCCACGGGACGTGCACAGCATCAACCTCCTCAGCGGCTCTGCTGAGACCCTCCCCGCCGGCTTCCGTGTCACCAGCCTCGTACCACTGCCCCCTCCAGCTGCTCCAGCCAAGAAAATGCCCCCGGAAGGTGGGTCAGCCCTTCTCCAGAGGGTCCTCTCCCACCCCCGCTCAGAGTTTGGGGAATGTGGGGAAGGATGTGCCACCAGAAGAGGAAGGCAATAGAAGGGGAGAGGGAGAGGGACAGGGACAGGGACAGGGACAGGGACAGGGACAGGGACAGGGACAGGGACAGGGACAGGGACAGGGAGAAGAAGGAGGAGGGGAAAGGGAAGGGGAAGGAGAAGGAGGAAGGGGAAGGGAAGCAGAGGGAGATAAGAGAAGCTTTCTGGTCACCCAAGATGCTCAATCCATGTGATCCTGGAGCTGTGGCCTGCTGGAAATGGTTTTTCTGGAAGGGTTACTTCAGACCTGTGTGTGATTGCTTGGTTTTGAACTACAAGGACAAGTTAGGGGCCAGGACTGGGGCATGAAGTGGGATATGTCACCCAGGGGCTGCCAGGATGCAGGAGCCCAGTCTGGGCCAGTTTTCTCCATTCTGCCTTTTTGGAACCACTTCCAAAGGGATGTATTAGCTGGCTCCTTTTGCCTGAGCTCTCCCAGGGCTGGCAGGACCTGCTGGGACACCCTGGCTGCCCATGCTGCTGGTTGTCCTGTTTTATGTCCCAGGATCTGCCCCCACCACACAACTCTTTTCTTCAAGGTGTCTTGGTCCTTTCCAAAGCCATAGGGAGGCAGAACCTCCAGCCAGGTCACCCCAATTTGTCCCCTAGACCAGGCACCCTGGTCCCACTATCCCAAGGCAGCAGCTGCTCCCTACTGGAACAAAACTGGCTTCAGAAGACTCAGAAATGAGGGTGGGAATGAGAATTAAAAAGCTGTGCGCTTACCTTCCAGCTCCAAACCTCAGGCTCAGCTCTTCTGCCTCCAGTTTTGCTCAAATGTCCCAGCTTTCCATCCAACAGTTTGGGTCAAGCTTCTGTTTGACCTTTTCCACCCCATCCCTGGAAGCTGCAGTTCCTACCTGGCTGGACACAGTGAAACCTGGGACAGAATCCCACCCAGACAGGGATCAGGGTGCTCCCTGCCCAGGAGCAGGGATGGCAAGTGGCAATTTCCCAAATACCCTGGAACCTCAGGAGCATCTGAGCTGGCCAAATGTGGCGCTTCCTCTGACCCTCATCTTTATGTGGCTGCAGTGCAGAGATGCTGCTCAATAAACACAGGGTTTGGGGAAGCTGGGGGCTAATTGGAGCAGTTACTAATTGCTTTGCTCTTTGGTTCCCTTCCAGTTGGTGCCTCTGGGTCCCCAAGGCTGGAGACCTCGACGGTCCGGACGTACTCGTGCTGAGGGTCAGCGAGATGGGAGCCAGGCCCTGGGTGAGTGTGAGGCCCTGGAGCTGGCTGGGGACCAGGGGCAGAGCAGGAGCCCCAGCAGCACTCAGTCAGTGGGCTGCCCTCCCCAGGGTTTGCCTGGCTGTGGAGGGCCAGGCAGACCTCAGTGGTGGGGGAGATGCTGCTGCCCAAGGCTCACAGAGTTTGTCCACTCTTGGACAGAGAGCTCCGCTGGGCACCCCAGGATGCCATCCCATGAGGGTCCCCCTTGGGTGAGGGAAGAACAGTCAAGCATTTCAGGGAGGCTTTTGGGATCCTGCTGTGCCCTGGGCCATGGTTACCCCATGCCAGGAGGATCCAGTGCTGATTCCATCTGGTTTTGTTGGCCAGGGGGTGCACGGGGTAGCTGAGCCACCATCCTCACGGGGCCTTTCCCACTTTGCTCCTCAGCAAATCCCCGTGTCCGTATGCCGCGTGCTGGCTGCCTTCCAGGACGAGAGCCCAGCCTGTGCCTGTTCCTCAGCCCAGACCCACAGACTCTCACTGCTGTGGACCAACAGGATCTGTCCCTCCTGCTCGTGCACCCCCTGCTTCCCCCGGCTCCCGTGGCTCCCGCCGTGGCCTGGCTCTCCCCATGCTGGCTGGGCCAAGGATTTGCTCCAGGTGCTGTCCTGGCGTGGTGCAATCTGGGGAGCAGCACAGACACCCCCAAAGTGTCTGCCATGTCTGGAAGCCTCTCTCCTGCCTGGTTCATGTTGCCAATCTGCCACGGGGCTGGACTGAGTCGCCTGAGCCCTGGGCATCAGGGATGCTGCTGCCCACAGGACTTGAAGCCAAGGAAGATTCAGGCTCGTGAAAATCCTCCCTCCAGGGTGGCTGGGCAAGGAGTTGCCCTCGGGGCCGCTGGGGCAGCGGCAGGGCTGGTGCTGGGTGGGACAAAGCGGGCCCAGCGTGAGCTGAGGAGAGCGGTGACTGCCCAGGGCTGGGCGAGCAAGGTGCTGATTTTGGTGCTGTCAGGTGCCCTGTTTGGGGGGGCTGTGCCTGGGACCGCCCCACATGGCTCACAGGGACAGTGCCTGGCACCCATGGGAGAGGGGACCCTCCTTGGGTGCCCAGGGAGACAACGGGAGCCCTCCCTGCCCCCGGGACGTGCCACCCTTCCCCTCTGGGTGCAGAGGAGATGCTCTCCCCTCCTGCCTCCTGGCAGGGGTTAATCCAGGAGGCTCTTAACTCTTCCCATTTCTTCCCCGTAGGGTAGGATCTCTTCGTCTCCTCATGCCACGTTTGCCTTGTGTGGCCCCTATTTCTGATGTGATATTTATTGATGGCTGGAATGACCTTATACTTATCATGTGCTGTCTGGAAGTGCAATATCTGAGAGACTCTACAGTCACAACGTCTTTTTGGTGTATCATTTGCCTAATACAGTATTAAATATTTTTTTAATTTGAAGAGTCAGTGAGCCCTTTATATCGATGCCCTATTTCTTTCGTCATATTATTGGTACTGCATGGACTCCAAACCCTGGATCAGGTCAGGAAAGGATGTATGTGTGCTCCAATAAACAGGATTTTAAAACAGCGCTGGCTTTGAGCCTTCTTTGTAGAGCCCAAATATAAAATATTAATTTCTAGCTCCCTCAAGATCTTTGGGGTACAAGGCTGGACCCCAGTTAAACACCAGTGAAATCACTGGTCTGTGTAGGGCTGATTGAAGTGTGGCACACTCAGTTCCCAGCTGAGTGACTGTGCTGAGGTCCAGCTGGATTTACTGATATGAAAATCTCCAACCTGGATTTGGGGATTGTGGAACTGGGGAGACCTACACAAGGCAGGACACCCAAGCCATCCAAACAAGAATGCCTTTATTTAAAAAAGAATCCAAATAAGTTAGCAAAAATAATAATTAAAAAAACCCTAAATGGCAACTGCACACAGCGTTCAGTAGAAAAGACAGGTGGGCTCCGGGTCGGCACCACCGGACACTGGCCGGAGAGACACCTTGGTCAAGGAGCATCTGGAAAACTCAGCAAAGCGCACCCAGCACACACACTGGCCCCAACCCCGCCCGTCCCCGGCAGGCAGCAGAGCAGGGCCTGGCCCTGAGCAGCCCCTGCAGGATCTGCGGCCTCTGCGGCTCTGTCCCGTCCCACCTCTGCCTGTTCTTCCAACCCAGCAGGAGCGCTCCGCAAGGAGTGGGAAGGGACTCGAGTGGTGTCAGCCACACAGCCCACGACACCGGAGGGGTGGATGTGATTTCCAGCGGCTGGGCCCTTCTGGCATCTCATTCCCACCCCGTTACCATCTCGAGGAGCCGCCGGGGTTTGCGCCAGCTCAGTTTTGACCCCGCTCCTCTGGGAACGTCACAGCCACGTCCTCCACAGCAATGCTCTCCACGATGGAAGACAGCGAGTGCAGGTTGCGCTCCTCGGCTGCCTCACTGGCCAGGAGGTGATCTGGGGAGACAGAGTGGTGAGGACACTGCTGGGAATGGGAACTGCGTGCTGGAGGTGGCTCCTGGTTCTGCTCAGGGGGATGTAGGTTAGTGGCGAACATGGCTAAGGGTTGGACTTGATGATCTTCTGCACCTGGAACAATTGGTTGATTCTTTTCTACGATTTTATGACCCCATGATCCCCCACATGGCCAGAGTGACCCAGGGACCTGCTGCCAGCCCTTACCCTGGGGAAGGATGAGGGAGCAACAGGGAGTAGAACTTTTGGACCCTTTA
The DNA here is from genome assembly GCF_021018805.1 of Prinia subflava. Lineage (NCBI taxonomy): Eukaryota > Metazoa > Chordata > Aves > Passeriformes > Cisticolidae > Prinia > Prinia subflava. The sequence goes on from NC_086269.1 coordinate 6,647,389, forward strand.
TAGGTTTTAATCTCCACTGGAAAATGAGATTTAAGTTTCTGCCTTCTGGGGAAAATAACAGGTGGATTTGGCAGGGGTGAGGATAATGGCAAGCATGGAAAAAAAGATCAGCAGTTGCTGAGGGGGTGTAGGGACAGAAGGGGGCTGGGGCAGCACTGCCCATCCATGCCCAGCAACAAATAGCAAAGCCAAGCCAAGAGATGGCAACAGATGAAACTCCTGCTGGGGATGAAGGCACCAGGGCCCAGGCTGCTGCAGCCCAATATCTCAGCTCCCAAGGGTTGGTGTTTTGGTGAAATCAGGGCTGGGAGAACCCTAAATTGCTGAGCACTGAGCCAAGGAGGTGCTGTAGGATTTCTGAGATCATCATCTGCAGCAGTGAGATGGGGAGATAAGGACAAGGTTCCTTCTGTCCTTTGCTCCAACCATCTCCTGCCCGGGGGTGTTGGCTCAGTGATGCTCTGCTCCAGAGCTGCAGTGTCCCTGCTGTTCCCACTCCCTGCAGAGCCCAGCAAGGTCGTGGGGTGCCCCTGGGAGGTGAGGAGGACGTTACCTGCAGGGTTGGTGCCGAACTCCAGCTGGCTGCTCCACTCAGGGCTGCAGGAGGAGCTGCCAGACCCACACTCGCTGGCTGCCTGCAGGAGCCCAGAGCAACCATGTGTCACCTCCCCCAGCATGGCCAAACTCCACCAGCACCCCACAAACACCCCAGGGGGCCCACCCCACAGCACGACACCCCTGTGGAGAGGTAGACATGCTGACAATGGTCTGAATTTAGGCATCAGACAGCAGCAGTGTCTGTGTGAAATCATTCACATAATACTTACACACAGGCCTGAGAAAGTGGCCTGAGAAAAATAAAAGAGGAACAAACCTTGGGAAGAGAAATGTTTACAAAAGGGTGTAGAATCTAAACACCAATCATATGAATTGTACCGAAGTACTCTATAAATAGAGAATTTAGAAGAATAAAGATTGCTCTCATTTCATCATCATATCAAGAGTCATGTCGTTATTTCCATGCCGACCAAAAACGATAACGACAGAGGGGGGCACGTCCCTCCCCACCTGGAGAAGCCAACAACACACAGGGTCCCCAGGACCCATCAGGGCCTGGTGCTTCCTAACCATAAAGGCTGAAAAACCTCCTTTTTTTGGGATACAGCCACAGAGAAGTGGGGCTCCCCTCTCACTGCAGGTAAAAAGCATCTCCCCACTGATTATGAAAAAGGGGTGGAGACGAACAAATGTGCTTGGGCAAAACACCTTTTTGCTGAGAATTTTAAAAAGTTACACAGGTCAGGATGCCTTCAGGCCATCCCGTGGGGGAGGATTTGGAAAAGGTTTTGGCGGTTTGATTTGTGGATTTGGGGCTTAGTGGTTATTTTGGAGAAAAGAGCTGGCAGCATGAAAAATGAGAACATTATTCAGCAAAGCTCAGAAGTCACTTTTTTTGGAGTGTGTCTTAATCTAGGAGTGGGTGTCAGCTCAGGTAAAACCCCAAACATGATTTATATGAGCAACCCCATGGACTCAACTCTGCAGCAAACTAGAATGGCAATTTGGATCTGCAAGCTCAAGGCAACATGGGATAATCAATTAACACTTGGACTTATTTCCCATTAAAGCAGGAAATTCTTACAGATACATTTTTTTTCCCCAAAATATTGGCTTTTGCATCAATATGTGAATCCCTGATGACACCTGAGAGAAGGGGCAGCTCAGAACAGAAGTGACAAAGGGACAGCTCAGCATGGTTTTGGGCACATTTGCAAACTCAAGTGGATTCTGGGAAGTGGAAATTGGATTCTGACATTCAAGTGGATTTTGGCATTAAAGTGGATACTGGGAAGTCCCATAAATATGTAGGATGGAGCCTAAATACTTTTTCATTCCTTTATTCAGCATTAAATTGGACTACCTGGATACCTACTGGTTTGGCCCTTAAATCCCTTAGTCTGGAAGGAGATGGGGAATTCCCTCTTCTGGGTCTCTGATAAAGTCCTTCCATATTGATATCTGTGTCTGTATCTGTATCTATATCTATATCCATATCTATATGTATCTATATGTATCTCCATATATCTATATGTCATATTTATATCCGTATCTACATTACCTATTTCTGTATCTCTATTATCCATATCTACATTATCTACATCTCCATAATCAGTATCTATAGATATACCTGTACGTCATTTATATTTTATATATCTATAGATAATCTATAAAATCTTTATCACTGCCTATATTATCTATATATATTAATTTAATCTATCTCTATAATTTGTATCTATCTCAATAGCTATTACATCCATATCAATTTTGTCTCCATCTAATTTATCTGTATGATCTCTAGATCTATAAAACCCATATCATCAATGCCTATACCAATACATCCCCCTATATCTATCTATTCCATCTGTATTGATCTTCTCTCCCTACACCTGCACCTGTAATTTCATCTCTCTGTGCATTCCCAGATCCAAACCTCAGAGCAGCAGGGAAGCACATGCCCAGCCATCCACAGGAACCAGAGGGCAGATGAAAATACCCCCCAAAACTTGGTTAAATGACCAAACTCTTGTGGAGTGACAGGTCCTGGCTCCCTGGGGACAGTGGCAGGACACAACCTACTGAGTGCCATCAGCCAGTGTCCAAAATCAGCCCCTTCAGTCCTAGAAACCAAAGGTGTCCCTGTGCCACCCCTCTCATCCCTTCCTTGGCGTAGATGTGAGCAGAGAGTGTTAATTTTATTTTACATTCTATGCTTTATATTTTTTGAATATTTCATATTTGTATTTCTATTTTCGTATTTAGTATTTAATTATGTTATGTTATGTTATGTTATGTTATGTTATGTTATGTTATGTTATGTTATGTTATGTTATGTTATGTTATGTTATGTTATGTTATGTTATGTTATGTTATGTTATTATTTTCATTTAGTTTAGTTCTATGTTATTTACTTCATTTTCCCCATTCTCACCCCTCCCCAACCCAGGCCCATGTGTCGCTCACATGCATGGCCCCAGTGCACATATTCACAGGGACACAGTGGCAGCCACCTCTTTCCCGCAGGGATGTGAGCACTCGGCAGGGTCGGATCATTGTCTCTGTGCCCCGTGCAGGACACACTCACACATCCAGCAGTGTCCCAGGATGGCAGTGTCTGCCTCGCCCCAGAGCTGGGGTCCTGTTCCCCACCCCAGCAGGACCCAGTGCCCCAGAGCCTCTGCCTGGGGTTACTCCCACAGGGAATCACCCCCACAGAGCAATGTCCCCACAGAGAATCACTCCCCTAGGGCTTCACCCTGAAATGGCAATGACTCCTTAAAGTGTCCTTATCGTCCTATAGAGTGTCACCTGCAAAGAATGGCACCCCAAAATGACATCACCCCCATAGAACGTCATTCCCATATGGCATCAACCCCACAGAGTGTCACCACCATAGGGCATAACCCCAAAGAGCATCTCTGCCACGGAATGGCACCCCAAAATGATCCCACATCAGGCATCAACCCCACAGACTATCACCCCTAATTGGCATCCCCCTATAGAGCATCAACCCATAGAGTATCACCCCACAGAAAGTCACCTCCACAGGACATTGTCCACACAGGTCATCAGTCCTATACAGCCCTTCTCCCGTGGAGTGTCACCCCGAAATGGTATCACCCCTCGGAGTGTCACCCCCATACGCATCCCCGCACGGGCACCACCCCCGCACCCGCTGCCAGCCCAGGCTGGGGCCCGGGAACAGCCGGGGACACTCACGGCGGGCTGGGACGCGGCGGGCAGGAAGCGCAGGTCCCGCTGGTCCCGCTCCTGCTGGTTGAGGGAGCTGAGCAGGCTCTGCAGCCGCTCGATGTACTGGATGGCGCTGCGCAAGATCTCCACCTTGGGCAGCCGCTGGTTGGGGTTCAGGAGGGTGCTGCGCTTCAGAGCCTCGAACGCCTCGTTCACCTTCTTGAGCCGCCGCTTCTCCCGCAGCGTGGCCGCTCGCCGCCGGTCCATGGACACCGATTTCCTCTTGCACACCTTGCAGGCCCAGGGCAGGCACTGCCCGGGACAGTGCTCGGCCAGCGCCTCCTTGTCCTCCGGAGCCACCCTGCCCTGGGCACACAGGGCCGCCTCGGCGCGCTCGGGGAACGCCGCGGGCTCGTAGGCCTGCAAGCGGGACGCCAGAAAGTTTTCCCCATCGTAAAACCTCTGCTCCGGGAAGAAGTACGGGTTGGTCTCGAAGAGCTCCATGGGCGGCTCGGGGACGTGTGCGCGGCTCGGGGACGGCTGCTCCCTCTCCCCGCGCCAACTGCTTGGTGCCATTTAAACCCCGGCGCTGGCATTAAATCACGGAGATAAATATAGAAAACCCAAAGGAAACCTGAGCCCACCCTAAGCTGCTGCCTCACATCAAAACTTGTCCGTCTCATTCTATGTGCTCTCCCCACGGGGATTACAGTGCCCGGCCCGGGGTTGGGGGGGCTGGCACGGCGGGGGGGCAGCTCGGCTGGACCCGAACAAGGGCTTTGTGTGAGCTCCGAGGTGCCACTGGGGACAGCGGCGGCTGCCAGCTCCTCCACCCGCCTCCACGGCATTCCCACATCATCTGGTCCCTTCAGTTACGGCTGGGCTGGGGGAGCCGCCGTGGCCTCATCGCCAATCTGCCTGACCAGGGCACCCCCATCCCTCTATGCTGCTCCCCTGAATCCCATGGCATCCCAAATCTGTGCCTTTCCTGGGGTGGAACCTAACACCAGCACAGCATCATCCCCTTCCCAGCCCTTACCACCTTCCAATCCCGCTCTGCCCCATATTCCCCACAGCCCCATCCCCGTGGGCCCCCCAGTGCAGGTCACACTGGTCCAACTTCTGCTGAAGCCTCGGGGAAGCCTTGGAGTCCAGCCCTGGGAGGGATATCCCAATGCAGGGAGACCCCCGGGCTCCAGTGCCGTCCCTGTGGACACCCCTCTCCATGCTCACCAGCCCAGTTCCAGCTGCTTTGCCTGCTGCCTGTCCCACAGGAACAGAGCAGGCAGGAGCAGGCAGGACAGAGCCAAGCCCAACCTTTCCTCTGCTGTGGGCTTCTTCAAGGTGTGCCCAGCCAAGTCCCTTATCACATATTTGTCACAAAATCCACATTCATGACTTCTCCCATGCACCAAACCCAAAGGACACCTTCTCCCACATGTCTCTAGGTTCCAGCAGAGCCAGGCTGGGCTCGACCCTCTCCCAGCTGGCCTCTCTACCTGTGGATAACCAAAGCCCCAATGCCATCCTGATGCACGCCTCTCCTAGAAAAGACACATTGCTCATGCATTCCTGATAGGGAAACTGAGGCACACCCAGCAGCAGTAGTGTGAGGGGGATTTTAACCCATCCCCAGTCCTTCCCTGCTGACTCGAATGGCTTGGCTACATTGGTCCAGCTTTGTCTTTAATTCAGAGGGGATTTTTTTTTCATCTGGAGCACCAGAAACCATCTCCCATCTCCTCCTATTCCTGCTCCAGGCCAGATTCCATCTGAGGGATCGGTCAGTGGAAAGAATGTCAGCAAAGTGCAGGGCCAACCCTGTCGGGATTTTCCTTCACCAAATTCCCCCTCCTCAGAGAGGCTGGGCTGTGGCACATTCCCTGCGCCCACTATCAGCACCCTTGCTCCATTGGGATTGATTTCTCCCCTTGTTGGAACCTGTCATGATGCTCTTCTCTCCTTGTTGTGATTTCTTTGGGGCCAGGAGCTTTCCTGCTCTCCTGGGGTCCCAGGCCTGTGGATTTGCTGTCCCCATGGTTTTAACATCTACAAAAGTCTGTACTAAGGAAAGCAGGACCTGCAGCCTTGAGGCTCACCCTCGGCAAAACCCCTGTGCTCCCCAGTCAGTCAAACTCCAAAACACTCAAGAAGGAAAGAAATCAGAGCATCAGCTTGGCCCTTGCCTAATGTAAAAGCACTAAAAGTGTTGGGAAGAGGCAGGATTCATCCCTCAGGTGTGCAGAGGTGCCTAAGGCAGGAGTGAAGGCTTTAGGAGTGGACAATGTGAGCCTAAGATCTTCACATCAGCCCCACACCATCACTTCAAGCGGCTTGAGTCCCTCATGGGGACCTTTATCTGTGGCATTTGGTGCACATGACCCCAGTGAGCCCCTTGAGCTGCAGCCGCATCCCTGGGTGAGAGGTGCCAGGACCACCCTGGTATAAACGGGCTTTTTGGAATTGCAGGAGCATGTTTGGAGGGTGAGAGACACAGTGGTGACATAACGGGCTCAACGGGCACGTGGCTGACCTGCACAAGAGAGCACTCAAGCATTTGTCAGTTCATAAACAGGGGCAGCACTGGTGGGGCACCGCTGGCTGCGTGTCCCCAGCTGGAGAAGTGGGACATGCCAGCCCCAACAGGCCACCGAGGCCACTGTGCCCCACAGCTGAGTGTGCAGGGGAGACAGAAGACAGTTCACGGAGATGGGGAGGAAAGGCCATTCAGTGCCTGCGTGGGGTGGGCACTGGGAAGAGGTATCCACTGGCAGCTGGACTGCCCCAGCAGCTGCACTCGCTCCAGCTCCATTTGGAGGTCTCATCCAGTGATGTGGACGCAGGGATAACACTGTGCCCACCCAACAGCAGCTCTGCAGCTCCTTCAGCCCCTCCATGCCGTGGATGATCCCTCCTGAACACAGCAGAGGGACATGGCGGGGTCTGGGGTCTGTGGATCCAGCGGCCTCATCCCAGTGAACATCAAATCAAGGATCATGAATCCCATTGAGCAAGTATCCATCATCAAGGGACCCCGTGTCTGGGCTACAGGGAGGCTCGCATTATGGCCGCCCCCACCCCACAAAGACACCTGCTGCGGGACAGGAGAGCGTGGCTTTTCCCCGGTCCCGTGGATGCCCGCGGCGGCTGAGGCTGCACCCCGGGTAATTCGGAGCCGAGGGGGGATTAGGGCTCTGCTGCCGGCTGTCAGGTTATCCTGTGATGGATGGTGGCGGCTGGGAGGCAACACAAAGCGACGCTGTGTGAGCCCCGGGCAGAACGTGCTGCGATCTGTCACGGGTGACCTTCCCCCGGCCGGCGGGGGCCCCGCGGGGACGGCTCACCCCGACACAGCTGGCGGGGAGCACAGCCGCCAGCCCAGAGCTAAAAATACCCCTCCATTGAGAAAATCCCGGCGAAGAGGTCTTGTCCTTGCTCCTCTGGGGCAGCTTCCCAAGCCGGTGGCCAGGTCCACGGAGCGGAGTCACGGAGAGACATCCAGGGGCTGCCTCGGCTGTTTGACTTTCCCACCACGCCTGATGGTCTGGATTTGCTGAGATTTGGGGATACACGTGAGCATGTTGCAGCCTGGAGAGTGTCCCTCCCAGTGCATAGAGCCTTTATCAGTGCATGTTCCAGTTCCCTGCTAGCACACACGGGCTGCACATCCCTGCCTGGGGCATGACGCTGCGCCCTGTCCACGCTGGTGAAGCGATGGTGGGGATGGTGCCGGCCGGCTCCCAGTGGGAAGGGCAGAAAACCCTGGATTTAGGGGTTGGTGAAGAGATTTGGGTGCTCCAAGCAGCATCCACAGCCCAGGGTGCTGGGACCATCCCACTGATGGGGAGAAAAGTGGGGGAAAGCCAGGGCTCAGCAGGTATCATCCCTCTGGGATTTCAGTACAGGAGACTCCCCAAATGCCACTTGCAGTCAGAGCCACCCTCCCGCCCCCACCAGGCACCCCACCGTCCCACATCCCCTCTTGCTTTCCAGGCTCACCGACATCCCTTCCTGCCGCCGTGACAAGTCGTAACATATTTGGGAGCAGCTGCAGGCAGCGGGGAGATGCTTGGCCCTGTCCCAGCTCTCAGCCGAGGAATGTGGAGCAGATCTCTCCTCCGACCCCCGGGATTTCCAAAGTGCCTGCTCGCCGGAGACTTGGGACGGCGGCAGCTGCTCGGCTGGGATGGGGCTCGGCAGAGCCTCTCCATTCAGCCCCAGCCCGAGCCTTTGCACATCCACTTCTCGTCCTGCTGGGGGTTTGGGGTTAGTTTGGGGTCCAGCCCGTGGGGAACGATGGGGGATGATGTCCTGCTGTCTGTCCTGGCAGGGATGGCAGCAGTGGTGACAGCACCAGCAGACAACGCCCCCCTCACCCAAAAGTGCCAATTTGTCCAGTTTGAGTTCCCAAGCAGGCTGGGAGAGAGGTGAGACAGGGCTGCTCCTGCAGCTTGTGTGTCCCCTTGGGGCTCAGCACCCTTGGTGCCCCCTCAATCTCATCTAGATGCCCCAGTTTCCCCATCAGGAAATCAGGGATCATGACAGAGTTCTAAAATTTGTCTGAGGAACAGTTTTATTTTGCCCCACTGCAGCACTAAACCTCCATGGCCTCTCTTGCTCCATAGCCCCATGGCCTGGACATGACCTTCACAGTCCCTAGCCCCGAATTACAGCTGGAGGAGGGATTCACCCAGCAGAACCCCCACTGATGAACCCCACAGGGGGGCTTCCCTTCTGGAGCCCCCCTCCCTGCCCCCGCCGCCATGCCAGGGGCGTCCCCAGCTGCTCCATCCCCTGCATGGTGGCACTGGCCAGGCTGTCCCCACACATGTCACCGAGGGAGGAGCAGGGGGGACTCGGGTTGTCAACAAGGGGTTGTTTTCCCCAGAGTGGGACACTGTGGTGGGAGCAAGCTGCAGGACAGGTGGGTGTTCAGAGGAAGATCATGAATGTGAGGGATTCAGCAGTGACATGTGGCGGCTGTTTGACCCCGAGAGGGGACAGCTGTCCAGGCAGGGAAGGGCATGAGGCCCGGGGATGGGACCTGGGGACAACAGCGTCCCTCGGCAGAGACAGCCGGGACACGGGATGCCTGGAACCAGCAGGGAGGCCAGGGAGGGATCTGGGTGGCTGCCAGCCAGGTATCCTGGGTGGGTGACCATCAGCTTGTCCTCATGGTGGGCATGTTCCATTCCCTCCATGGCCTGACTGGGGCTAATGCTGCAGGACCACTGTCTGGTGAACAGAGGAAAAAGGATCTTGTGATGTTCATGTCAGGGTTTGGGACATAAACACAAACATTTTTCTGCTCCCACCCCAAGTGGCAGCAAATTTTGCACAAGGAGGGGTAACACCCACCCTGCTCTCCCCCATGAAGGGCACCCTGTGGTAATTCAGAGTTAACAGGGAGGGACAGTTGCGATTTTGTGGCTTCAGCGTGGGATTCCCTGGGGAGCAAGGGACAGCAGACTCCCCCCCTTGACATGCCAGCAGTGATGCCGGACGCGCCGGACCCCAGGGAGGGGCCTGCAGCCCTTCCGGAGGTGCCCCACCCTGCAAATTCCCCTGGCAGGGGCAGAGCCCTTCTGTGCCCCCCCTTCTGATTTCCCCCCTGTCTGGGGGGCCGACCCTCAGCAAGCTCCGACCCCCACTGGCATTCCCAGCTGTCTCCGCTCCGGCACCGCTCCGGGGGCTGGAGGAGAATCCCGGCCCGGGGCCGGCAGAGCTGCACCTCGTGGGGGTCCCCGGGACAGCCCTGCCGGGGATGTCCTGCTTCCGAAGAGCCGATGGAGCTGGAGCACAGGCAGGGGGGATGAGGGCCGGGAGGATGAAAAGGAGTTGGGAGGGGTGAGAAGGCCTGGTGGGTTTTGGTGTAGGGAACAGAAATGGGGTAGGTGTTTTTGGGGTGCTCCCCGTGCCCCGTTTCAGGGGATCAAGCTCTTCCCAGCCCATGTCAGTCACTGAGGAAACGCAACCCCTGGCTGCCTGCGAGGAAAAATGCCTTGAAAGGCAAATGTGTGGAGCCATGAGGTTGTGACCAAGGATAAACCCTCCATTCCTTGGTCAGGTCGCCTGAGGGTCTCATAGGACCAGGGAGGGTCAAGGTCTCCAGCTCCGTGCAGGAGGAAAGGCAGAAGGAGGGAGGAGGGATGGGGGAGGAACAGAGGAGGGTTGAAGGAGGGGTGGCAGGAGAGATTCAGGAGCCAGCAGCCACCGCAGCTAGACGGGAGAGGGCACCAACAGCCCGGTTATCCACAGCCGAGTCCGGGTTTAGGGAATGCGAGTCAGAGCCCAAAAGCATCTCAGACCTCTTTGAATCCCCCCCTTTTTTAGGAGGAACCCGCCCTTCTCTTCACAGGATCCAGGGTGGGGCCCCTGGCGGCCGAGGGGGGGGGACATCAGGATCTGGAATCCCTTCGGGTATTCTCCTTGTATCCAGAGCCAGTTTTTCAGCAGGGATGATCCCAGCTATTTATTTCTGAACCCCCCATGGGAGAAAATCTCGAGGTTTGTTTTTTCCCGTGGTGTAATGACCCCAACAGGTGCTTTTCCTGCCTGACGGCCGAAAATAACTCCCAGGGTTTGGCTTCCTGCAGTTCCTGCTCCAGTCCCAGTTCCCTCATTCATCTTTTGGGCCAAAACATCCTAACCCGGGAAGGCAAGGCTCCAGGGAAGTGGGAGGACTCCCCGGAAACACTTTCTTTTTCATTTTCCTGCTCATTTGGGGATGAAATTGTCCTGGAGAAGGAACTTTTGGCCTCAACTGTAGCAGACACATTTGGCCCCAAATCTGTTTTGGGGAGCAGCTGGCTTTCATCCCACAGGGAGGGACAGGAGTGTGATTTGAGGGGCTCCCTTCTCTATTTCTTCAGCAGCAGAATTATTAAGTAATATTAACAATAAACAAGCAATAAGTAATAAATTATTATTATTGATAATTATATTGATTTTGTTATTATATTTTTTCTATTGATTCGCTTTCTCCTCTGTCCCTTACAGGATGCCCTTTCCCAGTGCCCATGTCCCATCTAGTCCCTTTGGCTCCATGGATTTAATTGGTTTTGGGGAGCACAATGGCTGGGGTAGGGGGGAGCCCCTCAGCCACTGGAGTTCACCTTGGTCTCTGCCTTTTCAAGAGCATTTATTTAGGGATGTGAAACTGGGAGCCTCGGTTGCCCCTGGGGCTGAGGAGGTCCCTTGTCCCCAGGAGGGGACCCTGGGCTTCTTTCCCAATTTCCCAGTTTCCAGTGCCTGGGTACTTTTTAATCCCAGGGGATCCCTAGAGGTGCAACATCCCAGCTCCTGCCCCCCTATAATATTTTGAGCAGGTGTGAGTGTCATGGAGACACACGGGTGTCATGGGGAGGCTCCTTCCCTGCTCCATCCCCACGTGCCCAGCCTGGATGGAGGAGATGGACGTGGACGGCAAACACTGCTCCAGCCAAGGCTTTTCGTGGAAAGGGCTGTTTCTGGCGTGAGGAGAGGAAATTTGGGGTCACTGCCTTCACAACGCTGTCTAGGGTCTCTGCCCTTCAGCCTGGCGCTTTTCCCAGCCTTTCCCAGCAAAGGAATGCGTAGCCTGCATTCCCCCTCCCCCCCACCCCGCCCTGCTCCCCCAGAGCTCGGAGGGAATCTGGGGGGTGTCAGGCCCCCCAAACTGCAGCCGCCCTCGGCCTGTGCAGCACCGATGACTCCCCTTTCCCTCCCCTCCAACCTCCGGAGCCGTGCGGCACCGCTGTGGCAGCAGCTCCGGGGCACCACCGAGTGACCGCGGGGCACAGATCCCCCCGGGGCCCCGCAGTGTGAGGGTGGGTGACCCCGCGGGGCCCTGCCCGCAGATCCCCCAGACCCTCGGGAGAAGCGCTGAAAAGGCCGCAGAAGGCTCCGCGCCCGGCGCAGCCGATGCACTCCGCTGTGGCGGGGCCTGCTGGCCGCGCCCGAGGAAGGCGCCCAGCTGTGGGAACGTCCCCCGGTCACCCCGGGGCTACTGTGAGCGCCGCGGAATGTCACATGTCCCGCTGTCACTGTCCCGGATAAGCCATTCCCCGGGGATCGGCTGGGACGCTGCTTTTGCCGGCGCTCGGACTGGTCCAGCGGTTTGTGCTGCTCCAGGGCCGCGGGGGAAACGATTCCAGATGGAAGAGAACTGCAACAGGGCAGGAGGCGGATCCCCTATGCTGATAAGGAATTTTCCATGTCTTCCATAGGAATCGGCAGGTTTAGGCCTGTAGGAAGGGTTTGAACAGCTTTTCCTACAACACAGAGAACCTACTCAGTGAATTGCTGTCCTGAATTAATTCCTGGATCTAAAAGAATCCACCTGAAATTGGTTGGAAGGCAACAATTTGGGCAGCAGCAGGGTGCAGGGCTCAGAGGCTGCAGGAGCTAGGTGGAAGAAGAGCTTTCCTCTTGGAGGATGGTGAGATGGTTACAGTCTGCGAGAGTCTGAGTGGGGGTAAAAGCTCCCTCACCAAACCCGAGAGCTGTAAGTGACAGCTGGAAGCTAAAAGCAGAGAATTTAAAAATAGAAATATGGGACAAAATGCTAAAGTGAGAGATAAGGGCTTGGGGAGCCAGCAACCATGGTTTCTTTTTTGCACTTCTCCCTCCTCAGTCAGAGGCACCCATCCAGCCCAGCCCAGCCCTCCTTGGACATTTCCCACTGTCACTCCTTCATTCTGGTTTTCTCCTTTACCCCAAATGCTCATTTTCACTACCCCTGTGGTGTCCTCAGGTGTTCCCAGGCCATGACAGCCCCAGGTCTGGAGGTGGCCCTAGGCACTTCCAGCCACAACATCCCCTCAGCTCTTCATCCCGTCCCCAATATTTCCCCAAATATCAATGAAAAAATGATTTGATCATCTCCAAGATTCATCAAAGGAAGTAGCTGCCCTCGTTCAGCCTTGTAGCAAACTGGAACTCACAATTTTCCTTTTACATTTTCATCCCTCACAGTCTTTTTTTTTTCTCCTTTCCTGAGCAGTCACTGTTTCACGGCAGCCTTTGCCTCAGAAGGATCTGTCATCACTTCTGGGTGTTCCAGAGCCCTCACAGCACCGGCCTCCCTCCTCTCTCCCCACAGCACAGAGGGGCTGGAGGCAGCAGGCACTGTCCTGCCCTTCCACGGGCTACTGCAACTGAAACCAGAGGCCAAACAACGCTGGGTTAGTTCCAGGGGGTGGCCCTGGAGAGGGGACAAAGGTTTTGAATTGTGCTCGAAACTGCTTTGGCAGGGTTGAAAGGTTTAACCTCCTCCTGCCCGACAGGGCGGGCTGGAAGCGGTGGCAGGAGTAGCTCCCAGCCCTCAGCCTGGCTTGGTAACACTCCCGGGGCTCCCTGGGGATTGAAGCAACGCCGCTGTGGTGAGGAAGATGCAGCAACACCGAGGCAGATGGCCCGGATCAGGGTTTGGGGGCAGACCGCGGGACAGACCTCTGCCCTACCCCGCTGCCCTGCCAGGGCAGCCCTGCCAGAGCTCCCTGGGCTCGGAGCAGTTTTCTCTTCCACCCAGTGATGTCTCAGCAGTTCCTCCATGACAGGGCAGCAGAAAAGCCCAGCAATATCTTGCTGTGCCAAGGCATCCGGCACGGTGACCCCACTACCTGTGGGCAACATCTGGCTGGCATCTGGCAGGCATCCGAGTGGGGCCTGACCCATTTGCTTACTGTGGGAATCTGCAGCATCATGGATGTGGCATCTACATAGGCTGGAGGGAACTGGGGCACATCCCTGTGCCAGCACAGGGCTGAGGGATCACAGGCACCTCCTGGGACTCAGTTTCTTCCTCAGTACACAGGCACCACTGCCAAGCTGCCCTTCCCAACCTGCTCTGAGTGACAGGGGTGGGTTGTGCTCGGTGGGAACAGGCAGTCCACAGGGAAACAGCCTTTCCTTCACCCACTCTGGGGGATTTGCCCATTTAAATTACCTTCTGGGATATTTTCTGTGCTGTGTCATTGCTGCTGAGCACCTCCTGCCAAGCCCAGATGGGGATGCAGCACCCTACAGAAGTCTGGGACTCCTTGCTCCCCACACAGCTTCCCAGGGCCATATATCCCATTAAATGTGAGAGAAACTGAGCACAAGTCATAGACCAGCCATGTCCTGAGTGAGGTCCCGGGGCTCTGTGTCACTGGCACACACAGCGTGGTGGCCCCAGAACTGTGGGGTGAGCATCACTCTGAAACATCTCAGCACAGTGGAGAAGCCCACTCCTTGGAAAAGCTCTGGGGTTTCCCTTTGTTTGCTGCTTCTTTCTTTGCCTTGTGCCATCCTGTGTGGAACCACCAGACCATGGCACTCAGGGGGTCACTCATCCTAATTAATGTCTCTCAGAGCCATCAGCCCTCCAAGCACACATCCCTGTGCTGCTGGCACCAGCCACACTCCTAATTGACTTTCCTAATTAAGAGGCCCTTTTCCATGACCAGAAATCCTGTGGGATGGTCACCATGATGGAAGAGGTGGAGAAATCCTCAACTTCTACTGCCCTGATTGCCCAGAATGGCACCATGGATCTGCTCTTTGTGGAGGTAAACTGAGGCAGGAGGGGGGAAACTCACACCCCAGAGAAAAGCTGAAGAAAGATGGGCAGAAATGAGCTCCCCATGCCCTGACTTGTTTCCCTTGAAAAGCATTTCTTGGCTGCTGCCAAACCCTGGGGGTTCAGTCAGGGTTCGGTCTCACCAGCCAGCCCTGACACGCCACAGCCTTGGGTGCATCCCGCTGACATCGAGCCAGACACCAACCGCCCCCTCCTGCCACGGCCACAGGCTGCTTCTGTTCCCCACTCACAGGAGCTGCTGCAGGGCCCCACACCACGTCTCTTGTTTGTCCACTTCATCCCACCTCTCCCTGTAGTACCAAGGGTATTTATCTGTAGCAGTATCATCCAACACTCTGAGATCTTCACAGCTCTCAGGACATTTTCTCCTTAAAACCTCAGAAAGAGCCTGGAAGATCTGAATATCTTTCCCAGTGTTTGATGCTCACCAGAAAATTCTTTTTCATGGGTTTTTAAGGAATTCCTGACACTCTCTGGACACATCCCCAGCTTGGTGTCAGGAGAACGAACAGATGATCCCTGTCTATCAGGAATGGGCTCTGTGCAACCACCTGTATCAGTTTGGTCATCCAACCTCTTTGCCCATGCCGTGGGACGCTTTGCTTGGGCTGGTGAGAGAGCTCAAAGCCCCTCTGGCAGGGGGTGTCCTGCAGCTCATTTCTGGCATAATATGGGGGGTTTTAGGGGTGCTGCTAAAACTGAGCATTCAGAAGAACAAACTGCAAATCCACAAAGGAAAAGGAGTGGTTTTAATCTCTGTTTGGGAGATTTGCATACAATTAGGCCGGGCCCTGCCTGCGTTTGCTTCCGCATTGCACTCCCGTGAGGAACCTGCCGGTTTTCCTGCCCTGCTCTCAGCCAGAGGCTGATTGCAAGGACACTCACCCTGGGAAGGTGGTGGGCGAGGGGTTTGGGGCTCTCTGGGAATGCCCTTTCCCCTCTCAGTAGCCCAGCCTGAGCACCCCCATCCCATCCCCTACCTCTGGATTTGAGGGCTCAGCCACAGGGGGGACCACTTTTCCCCGCAGTGGAGGAGGTGTGAGGAGATGCTGCGGGATGCGAGCGCTCCATAAATAGTGCTGTGTTTACAGGAGCCCGCGAGCCTCTGTTTATTTTTCTCTCTGCACAGCAAACAGATCATTCAGACCAAACTAAGCTCACCTCACCGTGCTGCTGGCACAGCCCAGTGCCCAGGCGTGGCACAATGCCACAGATCCAGACAGCCCTAGGAGGCTGGGACCCCCAGCTCTTTGCTGGCCACTTGCCCAAGAGGGAGAGCAGGCACCCCCTGGGACAACAGCTGATGGAAAATCAGCCCTGGGTTGGGATGGTCCCACAGCTGATCCCATCCCTGCTCTGGGGTGTGCAGGCTCTGGTGAAGAGAGGGATGAGGCGCAACCCCAAGGAGCAGATCCAAGGTTGGGGCGTCTCTCACGAGGCAGAGCAAAGCAGGGGACAACTCCAGTCCCGAGTCTCACCAGAGGAGGGAGAAAGAACGGGGAGAGGTCCAGATGGGGGGTGGGAGAGTCCCCTTGCCCCACGGCTGAGATCCTGTTCCTTGCAGCATTTGGATAAACCAGCCACACTCCTTGGAAGTGATTTATGTAAGATGAGCTGTGCAGGTGCCTGATGCACACCCGGGGGTCCCTGGAGGGATTGCGTGGTTCAATTCAATCAGTGAGATCGAGCCCCCAGACCCATTTTCTCTGTACTGTTCGTCCCGGGGAGGGGAATTGGGGGTGTCCATAGTCCCCCAAACTACCCCTAGAACCTCGAAGAGTGTCTGGTCCAGTCTCAGCAGCAGTTGGGGGCCATCACTCCTCCACATGCCTTGTGTGGACAGACCCTTTCCCTGCCCCAGGGACACAGCCCCCGCCCAGCCCGGAGAGCGCAGTTCGGAGGATGAGGAATGCTCTGAGGGTCTCAGCCCTCATCCACTCCAGCAGTGATTTTGGGTGAGGCAGTGCCAGCCAGAGCCCGGCTGAGCACCAGAGCTCCTTGAGGCCGTTCGGGTCTGACTCGGGGTCCCGACGCCGTCCTGGGACACAGCCCCAGGCAGCGCTCCCCGGGCCGGATCCTCGCCCACCCCAGCTCAGGCTCTGCCTCCGCCCTCCCCACTCCGATCCCCCGTTCACACCCGACCTCAAAACCCGGTTTTAGCATTAAAACCGGAGCCCGACTCGGTCGGCAGCGTTGGGGCTGGGACGGGCTCCGCTGCTTCCCCCGCTGCCGCCCCTGCCCGCTCCACCCAGCGCTGCCGCCTCCGCCCGGCCCCTCGCACCCCCTCCCACGGCTCCTCCCGGTGCCGGCGAGCCCCGAATCGGGTCAGTTGCTCTTTAAAGGCTGGAAGGCGGCACCATGTGATGCTCCGGCTCCAGCGGGGAGGGGGCAGCGCCTGCGGGAGCCGAGCGGTGCCGGGCACCGGGGACCGAGCGCAGCCCCGGCGGCCGCGGCCAGCCCGGGCCCCGCCGGCTGCAGGGTCCCCCCGGCCGCCCGCAGCATGAGCCCCGCCTTGCCCTGCGGGGGGACAGCGCTGGCTCTCTGGGGCTGAGGGCACCCCAAAACAAGCCCTAGGTTTGCAGGACAAGGTGAGAGGGGTCGGGGCCGGGAGCGGGCGGGCGGCAGCTGCTGGGGCTCAGGCGGCTGCTGGAAGCAGCGCAGAGCAGGGAGGGGATCCAGCGAGGGGACAGCGGGGGACCCGCTGCAGCTCCGTCGGCCCCGAAGGGCTCCGACAGAGTGCCCCGGGGCGGCTCGAGGGGCGGGGGGCTCCGCCGCTCTCCCAGCACTGGCCGGCTGCTCCCGCTCCCTCCTCAGCGCCGGGAGCAGTCGCGCTGCGGGCTGGAGGTGGGTGCGGGCTGGAGAAGGGTGCGGGATGAGCTCAGGGGAGTTCGGTGGGGAGGGGGAGGGGGGGCGTGGGGAGGAGGGCGGGGGCCTGGAGTACCGGAGCTCCGGGGGACGGCACAGACGAGAGAAGGGTTTTTCCCACCCCTTCGCACAGGCTCCGTCCCGCTCGCAGCTCAGTCAGCGATGCCATTCTCTCACCGCCTCCCTGTGCCTTTGCAGGTGACCGAGGAACCCCACAGGAGCGGGGCGGACTGGAGCATCATGGCACATCCCATCTCAGCCTTCCAGGCTGCCTACATCTCCATCGAAGTGCTCATCGCTTTGGTGTCCGTGCCGGGCAATATCCTGGTCATCTGGGCTGTGAAGATGAACCAGGCACTGCGGGATGCCACCTTCTGCTTCATCGTCTCGCTGGCGGTGGCTGACGTGGCCGTGGGGGCTCTGGTCATCCCCCTGGCCATCATCATCAACATCGGACCCCAGACGGAGTTTTACACCTGCCTCATGGTGGCCTGTCCCGTCCTCATCCTCACAGAGAGCTCCATCCTGGCGCTTCTGGCCATCGCTGTGGATCGGTACCTGCGGGTGAAGATCCCTGTCAGGTAGGAAAAGGCATTGGAATCAGTTCTGCTGAGGAACCAGGAACTCCTGGTTCTCTCTGCTGAGGAACTCCTTAAAAGGGAGTGAGGAAACCCCAAATTCTTGGAAAAGCACTGGGAGAAAGCACTTTCCTTCACGCTGCTATCCCAGACACATCTGGTTGCAGCAGCAACTGGAGCAGGCTGGGCAGGAGGGTGTGTGGGGGGTGTCCTGGAGCCTCCAGCAGCTTCTTTTAGGGGCTCAGGGGGTGCTGGGTGTGCAGGCAGAGATCACATTGTGGCAGCTAGCTGGCAGTGAGGGACAGTCCCTCACGGGATCCCCATGGCCAGGACAAAGTGTGTCCCCACACATGGGAGAGCCCAAGCTGAGTGCTCCAGGAGGAAAGGGGACGACAGGTTTGGCTTTCAGCCCAGCTTTTCCCTTGCCGTGGGGAGCATGGGGGTGGCTTGCTGTAGGACACAGCTTTGGGAGTTTGAGGAACCAGAGGTGACAGCCTGGCACGTTTCATGGGGCAACCTCCCCCAGGGGAGACCCCTGCTGTGGGGTGCCCTGTAAATAACTCCTTTCCCCATTTTCGCTCTTCTGTATATGTTGCCATTCCAAGCCCAGAGCAAGTGCCTTGGGGCACAAAGGAGAGAGACACTTTATTTGAGCACTTTGCTCGAACTCTGTAGCTTCTGGAGGACATATTTAACCCTTTATGCCCCACTCCCTCCCCACAGGGGCTGTGCTGGGGTGGAGAGGCATTTCTGGGGTGCCATGGTGGGACTGGGGGCTGTGAGCGGGCCTAGAAGGGGATGTGACACCCGGGCTCAGTGCCCTCGAGCAGAGCCACACTCAGCTCCTCCCTGTGAGTCCCCTTCGCTCTGTGGGGACACCTTTGCCAGGCCCGTGGGCCCCGCAAGGCTCCGGATCTGGGAGCATTGCTGGAAAGCAGCCCAGCCCATCTGAGCACTTGTTATGCCACTGACCCCTCTGGAGGTCAGGCAGTTCGCTAAAGGGGTCCCCAACCCTTCATCAGCACAAACACCCCAGAAAGGCACCAACCCCCTTGTGTTGGTGCTGCCCAGACCCCAGCAGGTGTGGGACCCTTCCTGGGGCAGGAATTGCCTTCCCATAGAGGGAGACAGTGACAGGAGGCACTGGTGTTGGGATCACCTGACTGCTCTAGAGTGCTTGGTGTTCCCACATCCATGGGATCAGGCCAGAGATTTTGGGATTTACCTGCAGCCACCACCAGCAGAGGCTGCTTGGAGAAGGAGTGTAAGACAGAGGAGGGGGCGCAGGATAAATCCACAATCCCAGCCCACCCCCTCCCTGCCACAGATGATTTCACAGACTGTTCCCGACTTCCTCCCTAGGTGCGATTTTCCCAGTCACTGTCTCCCAGCCTGCCGGTGTCACCAGAGTGATTCCCACCCTGTCACTGCTTTTGGAGCTTTTTGGGGCTTCCCGCATCCCCTGCATGCAGGAAAGGCTCCAGTGTGGGAGTTCTGCAGCTCCACAGGAGCAGCACAGCCTGGCAGGCATTTTCCTAACAAACCAGTCCATTTTTAACTCCTTGTCTGCCTCTGAGCATCAAATGGGTCTTTCAAATGAGATTCCTGCCCTGGCCCCAGGAGCTTTCCTGGCAGCAATATCAATATTATTATTAATATTATGCTGTACACAGTTTGAGTGAGTTTTTCTCATGCAATTTCCACCCTGAATTTTGTGGTCCCATTGTGTGCCCAAGCACTCACCAGCAGGAGATTTTCCTGTCTTTTCAGAGCCTATTTTAATATTGAAAAGCATTCTAACCTCATCAACTTAATGGTTGCACTCAAGCATCTCTGAGACCTTTCCCAACCTTAAAGATCCTACAACTTCATGAATTTCTGGCAGTTGGTACATGTGGTGATTTTAGGGGATGTAGTGTCCTGTATATAGCATACAGGACAGGAAACACCACTAAGGAATATTCCCTGGATCTGAAATGCCTCAAGTTTCTCCCAGCCTGTTGCAGGATGCTAAAGCTGAATGACAGTGGCAGCATTTTTGCAGTGCTCACGGCTCTTGTGGTGTCACTCCTGACTGTGACACCAAACCCAGCAATGGCAAAGTGGGTGCTGAGAGCCTGGAGTACCTGGCAGGACTCGGGGCCCTGGGGGAATACGTGTGGTCACCATGCCTGGAAGAGCTCTGGGAGAGCTCCAGGAATCCCCAGAGGGCCGCAGGCAGTGATGGCAGCCAAACCTGAGCAGAGATTTGCAGGCAGGTGGGGAGGGAAGTGGGGAATATCTGTGTCAGGCTCATCCCTAGGACAGCCAGGACACTGAGCAGGGACATCACCTCTGGCACAGGCACGGCCAGTGTGCTCACTGCAGCCCATTCCTGTGCCAACGGGATTCCTCAGACAAGCCTGGCACGGAGTATGACCCACATGAGGCTGAGAGGGTCTTGTGGGGATCCCCCACATTCCAGCCCTGCACACCATCCGCAGGCAGCCCTGGTGCTGCCGAGGCTCAGTGAGAGGGAAATGCATTTCATAGGATCACAGAATCCCTGAAAGGTTTGTGTGCAAAGGGACCTCACCCTGCTGTGGGCAGGGACACCTTCCACTAGCCCAGGTTGCTCCAAGCCCCTTCCAGCCTGGCCTCAGACTCTTTCAAGGATGGGGCAGCCACAGCTTCTCTGGGCAGTCTGTGCCTTCGTCCCAGGAAGGAATGGCAGAGAATGGGGAACACGGTGCATGGCAGCCTGGCTTCAGCTCCAGGCTCTCCATGGACACCCTGGCCCTTGGGCTGTGAGTTTGGGGGAAGGCTGCAGCAGCAGAGGCTACTTGGAGGAGTGTAAGACAGAGGAGGGTCTGATCTCCCTTCCAGGAAACATATGGACCCAACTGCTGGAGACCTGAGCCCTGGGGGGACACTGGGAACTTGGTGGCCCCAGGGGTGGGTTTCTCCTGGAAAAAATGGTGCCCTAAGACATTTGGGGTGTCTCTACATGGCAGTGGGAGATGCCAAAGCAGCATCCAATGCTCCATCACTCCGGTGGTCCCTTCCTATGGACACAGAAGCACAGAGGGAGGTGGAACAGTCCTGCAAGGTGGAGGCAGATTTTATCAGATGGAGAGGGGTCTTGTTTGGATTTGAGTTGGCACCTCCTGTTCTTCCTTCTCTACCCAGCACACACCCAGCATGGTCAAGGGACTGGGATGTCCCACCAACCCTCTCCCTTTGCTCCAACCCCTTGGTGTGGTCCCTCTTGGTTGCTGGGGCCTGAGTGATACTGCTTTCCCCCGAGGGACCTTTCCTTGACTTTGGAGGGATGCAGGAGCATTCCTTGGGCTGAGCAGGCTAGAGCAGAGGGTCACCCACTTCCCAGCCCCCACAGGAACAGCTGGAAACCACCTAAAATAGATTTGCTGGTGGAAAACGCCCCCTCCCCTCTCACATCCTTCC
Organism: Prinia subflava; assembly: GCF_021018805.1. Lineage (NCBI taxonomy): Eukaryota > Metazoa > Chordata > Aves > Passeriformes > Cisticolidae > Prinia > Prinia subflava. Next base: position 6,668,590 of record NC_086269.1, read on the forward strand.
TCCCTGCCTGGCAGTCAGGCAGGACCCCCAGCCTGTGATCCCCCCTATCCGGGCACAGCAGGGCCCCCAGCCCAACCCAAACTTCCCTCTCACAGCCGTGCTTGGGGAAGATGAAACGAGTTCAAAGGGAGGGGAAGCAGCCAGCTGGGGGTGTCCGGCAGGAACCGGCCCCTCAGCATCCCGGTGGAGGCAGGATGCTGGAGGAGATGGTGCTGGAGGGATGCTTCAGGGGGGATGGTGCCAGAGGGATGTTTGGGGAGGGTGGTGTTGAAGGGATGTTTGGTGGGATGCAGCTTGTTCAGCACCAGCCTCTTCTGCCTCAGGGGCCCTGTCTCTGCTCTGAGACATGCGTTGGGCCTTTTGGGAAGGGCCACAGCAAAAGGAGATGCTGTCCTTGGGATGTGCCAAACCTCCTCTTCGCTGGGGATGCTGAATGCATGGATGCAGCCCAAGCGTATCTTGGAATGTCCCTGGGGGTCCTCACCTTGTGACCTCACCTCAAACACTTTGAAATATTCCAGGAAGGGAGAACCTGCAGGAATCTGATGTTTGCAGGAGCCCTTGTGTTGCAGTCTCTCTGTCCACAGCCAGAACCTACACCCTCTGTGCCTAAGCCTCAGCACTGGGGTATCCTCCCAGCCCTGCCCTTCCCACCCTGCAGCATCCCAAGGAGCATCCCGCCAGGGAGAGCTGCCTTTGGTGCTGCTCAAGGTTTGGAATGTGCACCCATGAGGCTGCAGAGCCATGGAAGTTAGATCAGAATGGTTGGAACTCTCTAGGAAATGGGGACAGGAGGCTGGAGCAGGGAAAGACCCCAGGATAAATGCAGTGTTAGGGGGTGGCTCTGTGGACAGCGCTGGCATTGTCTGGTGGTTCAGGAGTGCCCTGTCTGGAATGAGATAAAAGAGCTCAGGGATAGCAGGAACATCCCTCAGCCCTGCAGTGCCTGCAAGGCACAAAGTGAGGGGGATGTGCAGGGGACCTGTGAGCTCCTGGATGGACATGGAGGGGGATGGGGGAAGCTTCCCGCCTCGACTCCCTGTTTTCCAGCCTCCTGGCTGAGGTCAGGCTCTTCCTGGGATTGTAGTGCTCTTTCCCCTTCTCTCCAGTCCTGCCAAGGGCCACAGGCATGGGGCCAGCTAGGGCTGGGTCATGGGAAGCCTGGGAAGTCCTGTTGCCTTCACCCAGCTGGGAGGTGGAGCAGCAGATATCTTAGGTGGCTTTTCCCCATTCAAGGTGTCCCAGGGAAGCTGTGGCTGCACCATCCTTGGAAGTGTCCAAGGCCAGGTTGGATGGGGCTTAGAGCAACCTGGAATAGTGACAAGTGTCTCTGACTGTGGGAACCCTAAAAATCCCCCCAGGGAAACTTCCAGGCTTTGCCCTGGAAGAATGTACCACAGTTTCCTTGCCTAGGCTGAGAGAAGACTTCCCACATGGTGCCCTGCAGAACTACTGCCAATCCAGCTTAGGTTGCTGCCCCACTGGCCACTTAACCCTGCCCACCCCAATTGTTCATCCTTCATCCCCCCATGGGTTTGCTGCCCCTTGCCCTGCCTTTGTACCGCCCCTGTGCCCTCAGACCATCAGATCCTGACTCCATCCTTAACCCCTGTGCAGGGCCCATGGTCTTGTCTTCTGTCCCTGATCCCTTGGGCACGCTGAAATAAACCTCGTTTTTCACATACATGATCCAGGAGGCCCTTCCTGTCTTTCCTCCTCTGAGGCACGTGTGTGTGCATGGACTGGAAATGGCTGTTCCTGTGGCTGCTCTGAGCAGCCTCTGAAGGACACGCTTCGAGAAGGGAGCAGCATTTCTCCTTCCTGCCTCACTGCTACACCTGCCCATGAATGGAATGAGATGAGCTTTAAGGTCTCTTCCAACCAAACCATTCCATGATTCCTCCACCAAGAGCTCATGGACGGTCTTGGCAGGAGAGCGATGGGCACCCACTGCTGTGGGATGAGGAGGACGAGGACACTGGGATGGTTAGGCCCGAATCCCCAGCTCCCAAAATATCTAAGGGCCCATGGGACATCTTTCCAGCACTCCCAACACTTAGTGCCAGGAAACCTTCCTGTCTAACCAGACCAGTGAACAAGCCAAACCACAGCTCTTCCAAGGCCTGTTTTACATTCGGAGAAATTTCAAAAGCATCCAGGTGACTCAGAGCTCTCACCTAGGAGCTCATCTATTTTCTTTCAATCTCCATTAGTCAGTGACAAGATGCCATCCATCCATATAGGTCCCATCCCTGAGAAAACACATTTCATTTCCAAGGAGAGCACTCCCATTTTCCCTAACCTGGAGGAATTTTGGGGACTGGTAGGTCTTTGCAGCCACCTCTTTTGTTTCTTCCTTCGCTGCCCTCCTCCAGGTATATTTTTAGCAAGTGAGAGTGATCTGTGGAGACCTTCATTCCAAGGAACAGGCAGCTCTGAACCAAGGATAGAGATTAAAAAGCAGGAACTACAGTCCAGGGAGGTTTCTGCAGACCTGAGGCTGTTTCCAAGCCACAGTTTCCAGCACACTGCAGCAGCTCAGCATGTGAGTGCTACATCAGAGCCAGCATTTCCCACTGAGCTCTGCTCCAACCAGAGCCGGCTGCATGGATGAGCTGTGCCAATGCAGCACCAGGAGCTCAATTCCAGTATCACAAAAATCCCAGAGCCCTGGGATTGAGATAGGCAGGGATTTACCAGCAGGTTTTGTTGGTCTGAGATCCTGGTAAAGACCTGTAAATACACAGGTGCGCTGGTTTTCAGCCCTACTCTCTGATCCACAGAATAATTTTCAGCCATGAGTAGGCTAAGTCAGGGATCAAAGCCATGAGGGCTCTTCCCTCGGCGAGGGGATGCCTGGATTAGGCTCGCTGGGAGCTCACACAGCTGCTGCAGCGGCGCCACGAGATCTTCACCGGCTGACACAAAATCAGGTCACTCCTAAAAGCTCCAGATGCTGCTGCAAGGAGACAAGTAGGGCTGTCAGCAACATTCCTAGGAAAAATGCTGGGGCTTGGGGGTGCCAGCTTGGGATGCAGTGAGGGGCTGAGTGTGGGATTCTCCATCCCCAGCTGAGTGGAGGGAAGGGGAGGAGAGCCCTGAATCCTGTGTGGGGATGCTCCAGATTTGCTGATATTCAGAGTTACTCCCAAATTCTCTGAATTAAAAGGGCAAGAGGAGATGAATGGCTTCAAGACACCCTGTATGGGCTTCATGAGCAGGACCCTGCCCCCTCCTGGTCCTTGCATGTCCCAGTAGGGTGAGGCGTGGTCCCCGTGCCATGTAATCGCTCTGACCCTGACAGCGGTGTCACATCTGTCCCTTAGCAGAGCTCACATCTGCCAGGGCTGTGCTGCAGGGCCATGAATGAACACCTACTCATTCCTGGAGCTGCACCCCAAACCTCTGCTCTGGGAATGTTTTCATTGGGCATTTTACCTATTTCTGTTGATTTTCAGGGTAAAGGACCGACCCTTGTCAATGTCTCAGCAGTAAACTTGAGGACATGTTCCCATCAAGGGCACATCTGCAGATGGGGAAACTGAGGCACTGAGCTGCACCATGGCTGGCTCAGGGTGATCCCACGGGTAAGGGATGGAGGCTGGAAACAGGGAAGGTGTGGAAACTGAGAGTTGCTGGGACAACATAGCCTCTGTTCCTGCACTGGAGTCCTGCCATGACTGTGCCCAGGGCTCTGGAGCCAGGCTCCTCCAGGATCCAGTCGCAGCCCTGATGATCCCTGCAGGAGTAATTCCATGAAATTAACTGTTCACAGCCCAGGGTGCCTCACAGCATGGGTTTGTAGCCATTTGTGGTATTAAAACAGACTGAATGTGTCTTAAACGGGACAGGTTGGCCCAACTGGGGGACAGGACAAGGAGCAATGGGTTCAAACTGAAAAACAGAAAATTAGGTTCAATACTGGGAAGGAATTGTTCCCTGTCAGGGTGGTGAGGCCCTGGCACAGGTTGCCCAGAGAAGCTGT